>NW_023144632.1:16344770-16479770 GCF_012932325.1 Thrips palmi
TGGTGCTGTACCGCGGAGGGATTGTCGAATTCCGCGCAGGCTGCGCCTCATTGCCAGCCAGCCAGCCAGCCACACGCACCAGCCCGCCCCGGCCGCCAGTCCCTATAGTTAGGATACGCGCTTGGTTTCTGGACTCGAGAGTAAAAGCACGCTGACACCTTCATTTGTGTAAAGTAGTATAGTAGTATGTTTCAAGTGTGAAGGTATCATCTGCTAAAAAAAAACGTCATTCGGATTATTCAATATTAATTTTTCGAGAGTGTGTCCTGTGTCTGTGTCGCATCAGTTGAGGAGAGAAATATGGGAGGTCGTGACGTGTCACTAGCAGTTTCGCAGTGTTGGACTGACGTCTCGACTCCGAGCGCGCCCCCCCCCCCCCCCCGCACCGCCCCCTTCACCCGCCCCCCGCACCGTCCCCTTCGCTCTCCCCCCGCACCGCCCCTTCACCCTCCCCCCCCGCACTGCCCTCTTCACCCTCCCCCCGCAACGCCCCCGCACCGCCCCCTTCACCCTCCCCCATCACACTCACACACACACACACACACACACACACACACACACACAGTGCCGGCGTGCAGTGTGCCGGATAGCACACTCGCAAATTGAAATTTCGCTCCCACAACATCCTTGCTTTCCACGCCCAGCACCGCGCCAGGGCTGCCGAGGCCAACACACTCTAAAGCGAAACGCGTAACATCCCACCCATTATTGGTGGTGGTGTTGTATTGGCCGCGTCCAGATTTTACCGCCAATAGAAACCTTTTGTTGTTCGGCTTTCGGAGAGTTTTACGCCTTTTCCCTGTCGCGCTGCTGGCACGGTTGGTGGGGTCCAGATTTTCGGAAAGTCCAAGAAACATCTGCTGTTGTGACTACGAAAACAAAAATGAAGACATCGCAGAATTATTGCTAGACTTGTAGAATCTTCGTATGACGAAGGAGCTGGCTTACAAAGTATTTCTGGCCTTCGTTTTCTCGGTACGTGTAAGTGATGCTGAGGATCCTTTCTTCTGCGCGGCAATCGATTTGCGGTGTGGCGGACGGACAGCCAGAATCCTCGCTGCGGCGTGCTGTGGCCTGCTGTGGCACAGTGTGGTGGTGTGACAGTCCGGCCGCAGTATGGCCGCGCGGTCGCGGCTGTTGGGCCCGGTGTGTCAGGCTTGACACACTCGTTCAGGGCGCCTTGTTGTTGAGGAGTGGGTGGGGCGTTCCTAAGTCCGGAAAGCGCGGTCCCCGGCGACGCGCAGACCGAGGCGAGGTCCCCGGTGGCAAGACTGCGGTAGACTGGCGGGCCTGGCGAGACTCCCCTGTACTCCGAGTAGCGCCGCGCCGCCTCCGCGCAGCCGCGCCAGCGGCGCACCAAACTCGGCCAGACTTTCTTGGAATTACATTATAAGCCTTTGGGGGCATGGGAGCAAAGACCGCTGGGCGGGCCCCGGACAGCATTCAGTGAGGGGGAGGCAGAATTTTCTCCTTTCAAAGAGGAATGAGACCCCGTGAAACCTCAGCTTTGTAAACCCCTTATGCGTTCCTTGTACATTTCTTGTACACCGCACAGTGGGCCAGAAGACCGGCGGCGCCGGCGGCCATGACTCTAGACGCGTTTTGAGCTCCAGAGTCGCTTAATCGGACTCAAACCAAACGTGCGACCCCATCAATGGACTCCTCGTTCAGAGAGCAATCGATTGGTGGGGTCACACGTTCGGTTCGAATCCTATTTCGCGACTCTAGAACTCAAAACGCGTCCGGGATTTTGACCGCCTCCACCGGTCTTCTGACCAACTGTAGTACATAAAATTATTGTGCGACAGATCCATGCACGTTAAAAATCCGACCACTTTTTACAGTGCACGGTTCACTAGTTTTCACTTAAAATGTTTACACTCCAAAGTGCACGAACGTCGACGAACCTTCTAGAAGCGTCTTGTAAGTGTGCCGCCGTTAATGAGGGGGTTCGTCTGAGGCTGGAAGTTTGGCGGAGCGAACGGTGACTGCGGCGTGGCGTGACCTTGGCCTGCCTCGGCCTGCCTCGGCCTGCCTTGGCCTGCCTTGCCGCTCGACGCACGAGTGCGAGTGAGCGCGCAAGCGATGGGCAGAAGCGGGCAGGAGCCAAACATAGGTGAAGCCCGTCCCTTAGCGGCCGGCTACACTCTCAGACCTATATGGACTTTTTTCTCTCTTGCTTATTGCGTTTTTTGAGCAAACGTAAAATGTACTATTTTCTTCTTAACTATGCACAATTTCGATCGGAATAAAGAGAAAATTGTCAATAGATCATGTAGAAATCGAAACGTACATTGCAAATGACAAAAAGTCCAGTTTAATGGACTAAGTACATTATACAATAAACAAAATAGTGCATAGATAAAAAGAAAAAAGTACATATTACGTTTGCACAAAAACCTTTATGGCAAGAGATAAAAAGTCAATACGAGTCTGAGAGTGTAGAGGGCCGGGATGGAGACAAAGAGTAGGGGGAAGGGGAGGGGGCGGCATTTCGGAGGTTAGTCCGGGGCACACGCAAAAAAATAATTTTCATCAGAGCTAAAAAATTAGCACCCGCACCAATAAGATTAGCTCTATAGGCGCAGCTAATTTTTTAACTGTGTGGCTAAAAAGTGTTAGCTGGGCGATTCTAGCAACGGATCTAACGGCCTAGCTGGAACTGTAAGGAATCCTTAGCTGTAAACCTATCAAATCTTGCTGATGAACTACTCAAGTTGTTTGCCCTCTAGTTATTCCGAGATGAAAAGATGAAACGATCATTACGAATAATGTCTACTACGTGTGGTCTAACGGTCACGGACACATCTTGAGTAGGATGTAGTCGTCAGTGACCCTTGACGCGCTCACGAATCACTCAGAATTGCCCGCTGGAGTAAAGTGTCACTCCAGCAGGGGAAGCGATCCGCCACCTGGCAGACAATTGTAGAAACGATGGCGCCCAGACTAAGTGAAAACGCATGCTACACTGTCACCGCGCGCGAGCGGCGGCGCGACGCGCGCAGCGCACTCTCGCGGCGACCTCCTCCACCGCGACGGTGACTGGACGACGATGACATCAACTGGTCTCGTCAGATCGCATTTAGCTTGTTTACTAGAAATTTTTGAAGGCTTGCAAACAATGGTTAGCAGCCCACGACTAGCAGTATTAACAAACAAAATTGGCTAAATCCGCCACAAATTTGTGTTTTGCGAGAGTGGTTGCTTGGCAGGTAACCAGCTAACCATCTGGCCGCGCGCACCTGAGGTCGCTTGTAGCTGTGCTAGTTTTTTAGCGCCCGTGCTAAAAACGATCTGTTAAAAAAATTAGCACGGGTCTGATTTACATTTTTTTGCGTGCAAGTAGGAGAAGTGGCCCATGCCGGCCCGCAAGGTGGTGCCTCGGCCGGGTCGGTGGGGCGGGCTGGGAGGGGTGCGGTGTGGTGGGCGGGGCGGGGCGTCCCATACACTGGGGGCTTACAGTCAGGGGCTGGGGCTGGGTCTGACGCGCGCTGTGGTCGTCGGCTGAGGTCGGGCCCGGCCGCCTCGGCCCTGCAGACAGAATCCGAGCACTGCTTTCGTCTCTGTCTCACTCGCACACATGGGGCGTCCCCGCGCGTCCCGCCAGGGTGCGAGAGAGACGGAGTGTCACGCGCAGTGCTCAGGCCACTAGCCTGCTGGCTGATTCCGAGCACTGCTTGCCGCTCTGTCTCTCTCGCACCCATGCGGGACGCCCCATGAGTGAGAGAGAGGCAGAGCGACGAAAGCAGTGCTCAGCCTGCTGGGCCGGGCTAGTCCACGGCCGGCAGATATTTCGCGGCGGCTGCCTGAGTTACTGCAGGAGCATAAGGGCCCGCGGTGTATTGGGTCGGACTTGTTGTCGGACGCGATGCGGCTTTGGGTTGAAACAGGGCGAAATCGTATGAGGCTGGCCCGCTGGGTCGGGGCAGGCAAGATCTTATTAGGGCGTAACTTTGGCGCCAAGAGTGTTTGGACTTTCCGTCGCATTGAGTTTGAAACCCTCTCGGCCCGGCAGGACGGGCCGCGTGAGCCCGCAGTCCATACACCTGAATAGGGGCAAATGAATGGTTGACCTCCTCTCCTTGCCCGTCCCTCTCCTCTTCCCACAGTCCTGCGAAAAGTTTTACTTCGTCGCTGGTACACACTGGCCATGGTCACGACCAAATCTCGGGACAAGGACATTTAGTGAGGCTGACTTGGGGTTTGTCCGACTGGGCGGCGTGGGTCGCAAACGGACGGTCCTCACTGTGTTTGTGTACTTGCGCGTCCGCGTGTGTCTTTGTGTGTGTGTGTTTATGTGTGTGTGTGTGTGTGTGTGTGTGTGAGTGTGTGAGTGGACGGAAAGGGCGCGAATGCGTGTGTGCGTGTCTGGCTGCGCGCCCCACCCCTATCCCCGGCGGTCCCGGAGTCCCGGCCCCGGTTCGCCCCGGTCGGAGTGAGAAATCAGATCAGATGGATGCTGTCTGCTGGTGGGGGCCCCACCAGGCCCCACCAGGCCCCACCAGGCCCCACCAGGCCCCACCAGGCCCCACCAGGCCCCACCGCGGGGCGGGCCGCGGCGCTTGCTTGTCGGTTCGCATGATGCTGCACTGGAACAAAGCGTGGGCGCGAGGTGGGGCGGGGTGGGGCGGGGCGGGGCGGGGCGGGGCGGGGCGGGGCGGGCGGTTAGACTGACGTCTCTTTGGCGTTGCCCCGCCCCGCCCCGCCGCCAGCCACCCTCCGGTTCGCGCGACAAACTTTTCCCCACTGCTTGACTCTGGTGTCGGCTGCATGCTAGTTCCTTTACGTCGCAGGCGAGGTGCGGTGAGGCGGGGCGGGGCGGGGCGGGGCGGGGCGCCAGCTCCGTCTGCTCCGGCAAGTGTTATATGATTGCTTTGAGTTTAGCCCAGCCAAGCAGGTGCCCCTAACCGGCGAAGCAGAAAGCGGGAGAGGAGGCGGCCCCACCCTGCCCCCCGCGGGACCAAGGTGCCCCCCTCCCCCCCCCCCCTTTTCCAGAGGCAGGCAGAGGCAGGACTGCCGGAGTGCCGCGACTCCCCGCGGCGTGTTAGTTTGGCGATACGATGACTTTCAGCGCCAATTCCTCTTGCTTCGCCGCGGGCACACCGACTGGCGTACCCAGCAGCCGCCATTTCAAAACCTTCCCCTTCCTCTTTCCCCCTGGCGTGGCTTGGCGTGGCTTGGCGTGGTGCGGCGTGGTGCGGCGTGGTGCGGCGTGGCTCGAAATTGAATCTGGCGCATCCGGCTCACTGACTCACTGATTGACGTCTGGTATGAAAAAGTGGCGAATGCCTCGAAGAATCCAGGATTCCAGGAATCCTAGGGTGACGGCATCAGCAATAGCCGTCTTTCCGGGCGGGGCGTTCTTGCCCTCTCATCCCCTTCCGCGCAGGGAAAAATAATAAAAATACTTCCGCTTGCAAAACCGTTGTGCACTGCCAGGTGCCGTGATGGCCTGGCTGGGGCCTCCAAGCGATCCTTTTTTCGGGGCCTCGCCGCACATGCTGCATTCTCTGAAAATTTAAATGTGTACACTGCAAATCCAGTGGTAAGTTTACTTGCTACAAATATGGCAAGCCGTTTTGAATGCCTAAATTTGGTAAGCTATGGTCGGAAATCTTCACAAGCTTGCCAAATTTTGGCGAGCTGGGGGGTATTTCCAGTCTAAGCTTGCCAAATTTCGGCATGCTGGGGAGTCCAGGCCAAGCTTGCCAATTTTTGGCATTCAAAGCGGCTTGCCAAATTTGTGGCAAGTAAACTTACCACCGGCTTTGCAGTGTACCAAGTACACACACACACGCACACTGGGTACACACTTCTCAGTTACCTTCAGGCAGCGTCTCAGCTTGCCTTCCTTCAGTTCGGTATAAACAACGCCCCTCTCTTTCGTGGACGCCAACAGTTTGTTCCGGACGGCCGAACTATCCTCTCACACGGAAAAAAAGGATTAGTTGTAACAACTAACATGTTGGTTGGAATGCGTCCAAGGAAGATTTTAGTTGCTGCGGCTAAAAGTTTGCTGCAGGAGCAATAATATTAGTTTGAGCAACTAACAAATTAAAGTTGGTACAAGGATAAAGTTGATTGTGCCTACGATATGTTAGTTGTGATGACTAACATGAGCGTCACGAGAGAAAATAAGCTTCGTATAAGAAAAACCTTCAGCGGGTATCGCGGAATCTGTGATCTGAGAGCTGCTGAGGCTATCCACTCCGCTGTGGTGAGCTGATAGCGGGAGAATGCCCAATGACGCTGATACAGCAAACTGACCGATGCTAGGACAAGCGACGATTAAATCATCGCCCGAAAGTCGGGTCTCCTAAGAATGTCCGCAGCGCAGTGGGCAGCGTCTCTGATTGACAAACGACAGGTCCTGAGTTCGATTCCCGCCGCAGACTTTTTTCTGTGCGTGGTTTATTTTCTTCCGTGACGCTCGTGTTAATCCTCACAACTAACATAGTGTAGGAATAATCAACTTTATCCTTGAGCCAACTGTAGTTTTTTAGTCGTTTCAACTTATAAATTCGTTCGAGCAGCAAACTTTTAGTCGTGAAAACTAAAATCTTCTTTGGACGCTTTTCAACTAACATGTTAGTTGTCACAACTAATCCTTTTTTTCCGTGCAGACAAAACACAAATCCAGATTGAATCAGGACCAGTGAATCAGAAATAAGCACCAATCGGACATCGCCAATCAGAGGTGGTCGAGAATACATCTGGACGCATCTGGATTGTCCAATGGGGCCACGAGTTGATTCACCCACCGCTCCTCCTCCTCCTCCTCCTCCTCGCGGCGTCGCTACCGAGCACTCCTGGCCGGCTCGGCGAGCACGCACCGGGACGGAAGGGACGCACCGGAACGCAACGCCGGCGAGAGGCATTTCGGCGAGGCAGTCGACGCCTTGGTCGACGCCGCCAGCCTCTTATTTTGGAGGCGACGCTGGCGACGACGCTTCGACGCCCGGAATTAATGAGCACCGCACAGGCAGCACCCCCCCCCCCCGCCCCGCCCCCTGGTGGCTTCCATTCCGCCACACCACCGTCGGGGCGCTCCGTGACTGCGTCACTGCGTGACGGGAGGTGGCGTCCTCGTCAACCGGAGCCGCGCCGCCTCCACACGGCCTCGACGACGGCCACCTTGTCTCAACGCTCGGCGAAATTAGCGCCCCTTCCTGCTGGCTCTGAGACACCAGGGTAATAGGGTGTACCATAGTAGGCGCCATAGGAGCTGCCATAGGAGGTGCCATAGGAAGTGCCTTAGGTAGTGCGATGGGCACCATAGGAAGTACCATAGGAGGCCCCATTTTGTGCCATAGGTGCCATATAAAGCGCCATATGTGGCATAGGAGGTGCCATATATGGTGCCATATGTGCCATACGAGATGCCATAGAAGGTGCCATAGAAGGCGCCGCCGGCGCCACAGATGGTGCGATGAAGCGCCATATGTGGTGCCATAGGTAGTGCCATAGGAAGGAGGCGCCATGGGGGGGGGGCATGGTAGGCGCCCTAAAAGGCACCATAGGGGGTGCCATAGAGGGCGCCTTAGGAGGCTCCATAGAAGGTGCCGTAGGACGTGCCATAGAACGCGCCCTAGAATGTCCCACAGAAGGCGCCATGAGAGGCGGACTGGCAGCTGTTGGCAGTGTCGTCGTTATAAGTTGCAGAGTGGCTGCGCCGAGGCGGCGCGGCGTATTCGGCCAGCGTGGTTTAACTGGGGATGATTGCCACGCGCCGCTGCCCCCACTGCCTCCGCCATGAGGCGCTCCACCGTTAAACGAGCCCGCCGCGACACGGTGGGGCCGGGAACGGTGTCACGCCGCGTGCACGCAGACACGCAGACATCAACGCCATTTCTTTGTGTATTCCACGCTGAGAATGAGAGTCATAATCACGACTAAAATTTTAGGAGAGGGATCTGGCTGCTGAGCCCTTACAGCGTTGTTGTTGTTGTTGGTGGTGGTGGTGGTGGTGGTGGTGACGATGATGGTGGTGACGATGATGGTGACGATGATGATGATGGTGACGATGATGATGATGGTGACGATGATGATGATGGTGACGATGATGGTGACGACGATGATGATGATGATGATGATGATGATGATGATGATGATGATGGATGACGATGAAGATGTTTGAGTACTGTTTGGTCAGTGCATCCACCATCGCGACCAAAGTTGAGTGCTGAAGCCTCCTTTGCCAAAGTTTGCTTGACAAAACAATCCTCTCCCCACGAAATGTGACTCTTCTCAGCGCCCCTACTCGCACACTGTATTATCTACCGTCGTGAGTATGGCGCGGCACACTGACAAGAGATGATGCCGATGATGCCGAAACTACATTCTAATTTCCTCGCTGTGTTGCTGTGCGCGCGCGAGGCGGAATAATAATGTTTGTTTTGTGCCAAACGGTACACGCTGCGCCACCGAGCCGTGCCGTGCCGTGCCGTGCCGTGCCCTGCCCTGCCGTGCCGTGCCGTGCCCTGCCGTGCCGCGCCGCGCCGTCGCGTCCGCCACAATGAGGCCCGTGACGCAAACAGAGCATCCCGCCGGAACGAAACACGCGCTGCTTTGAGCCCCAGGATCTATGTAATGCAGTCCTCACGCCCGGCCCGGCCCAGCCCGACGGAGTCCGCGGGCACCTCTATTTACTCTTCATCGCGCGCTTTGTTTACTGGCGGACTCTTTTCCACGGCCTTCTGTATTCTGAGTGTCCTCTGTACTCTGTATTTTGAGTGTATTCTGTATTCAGTGTTTTGGACCTGTTTTCCGTTCTCTTTAGTATCCCGTCCTTTGCACTCCGCGTTCTTCGTGTGATTAAAATTCTGGACGCGATTTGAGCTTCAGAGTCGCTAAACGGGTTTCGAACCGAACGTGTGACCCCACCAATGGATTCCTCGTTCTGCGAGGGCAATCTATTGGTGGGGTCACACTTGCGTTTCGAGTCCCATTTAGTGACTCTGGAGCTCGAAACGCGTCTAGAATTTTGGCTGCCTCCGCCGGTCTTCTGGCCCACTGTGCGACGGCACCGGGTTTCGTAGACAGACGAGGCCCCAGCGTAAGCGGTCTCATTATGATTTACGGCAGTTTGCGAAAATGCCATAGACTCTGTTGTTTTGCCGCTACCACTCTGTGAGGGACCCGCAGTATCGACAAGATCGCTCGGCACGGGCCGGATGGGGCGGGGCGGGGCGGGGCGGGGCGGGGCGGGGCGGGGCGGGGCGGGGCGGGGCGGGGCGGGACGGGGCACCCTCCGAGGAGCGCGCCTGAGGGGTGGACAGTCCGGCCACACGCGCACGCTGTCCGGGTGGCCCACTCGGCGCCCCGCCCCGCCCCGCCCCGCCCCGCCCCGCCCCAGGGCCAGCCTTATGGAGGAGCGGCGCCCTGCAGAGCCATCGGAGGATCGCGTCGGGCTGCAATGAAAGGGCCCCTCGAAGCGTTCTCGTAAAAAAAAAGAAAATAATCAGCAGCATGCTCCAGAGAGAAGAGAACCCCCGCGAAGCCGCGCCCAGCGTTCAGCCACGACAGAGGGGTGCCCTTCTCGCATGGTTCAGCCGGAGATTGGCGAAGCCCGCCAAGAGTGCCATTGTGCCGACGGCCCTTTGCCAGTGGCGGAGCCAGGGCGCACCTCTCTGCACGGCGGCACGCCGCGGCACGCGGCGGCGGTGGTATGGCCGCGCCAAGGGCTTCGAGCTCACGGCCACTTTGTGCACTTCGTGTGACAAAGACTGTACGGCGAAGCGGTTCCATGGTTTGCACACACTGTTAATGTCTTACGGTGAAAGGCTGCACCAACACATTATGGTGGAGATTTTCTCCATATTACCAAATGCATTCGTCAAAATATCTATAAGGCACAGTGAATTATGTTATGAAGTCAGCTGCACCGTCATAATATGAAACACTTTCACCATAATATGGAGTATTTTAAGCAGAGCTTACAAAGGAAATACTTTGTATTGTACGAACTATTCCTTCCTTCAACAATAGTTAGTGCCTTACGTATGCTCAAAATACTTTCGCAAGGTTTCCTTCCAGCGTATAACAAACTTGACGTCACGTCTCGTTGACCAGTGTGTCTGAGAGGACCTTGTCTGTTTGTGTTCGCAGTGTGCAGGAGACGGATGGCTCCTTCTTCGAGAGCTACACGGCGCTGTCGTGGAAGCAGGAGAACCGCCGCCTGATGGTGGCCAGGGAGAGCCAGGAGCGGCCCGGCGCCGGCCTGTGGGACCCCAACCTGGAGCGGGGCCTGGGGCCGCCGCCCCCGCCTGGGGTCTGGTGGCCGCCCGACCCTGACCTCCGCGACCACCGGGAGGCCTACGCCAACGAGGTAACCCCGCCCCAACCCTAGCGGAAAACCTACCGAAAAACGTACCGAAAAACGTGCCGGAAAACCTACCGGAAAACCTGCCGGAAAACCTACCGCTGAAACCTACCGCAAAACCTACCGAAAAACCTTGCTGCTTGCTAGCAATGCCTCCGCGCTGCCTCGGTGTTCGCGTCGCACAATACACCCGGAGAACATCATGAAATAACCATTTGGTACACAGGTAGAACTGAAGCGCACCTTTTACGCCTATCTAAATGCGTTAGGAGGAATCTCTCCTCAGTTTGTGAGGTTTTTAGAGTGCATCAACGTCAAGCAGGTCGAGCCGGCAATAACAATGTTTCGCGAGGCCTCCAACCCGTCAATAAACAAATTTGGCCCGGGGTCCTTTTTTTGGAGACCGGCTCGGAGTGCATGTGTCGGGGTATTAGCAGAGGCGGGCACATGGTCGGTGCGAGTGCGCCCGGCTACGCCCTGTGCCCGGGGACCAGGGGACGCTGGCGGCAGCATGGCAGCAGCACAGCATGGCAGTCCCCAATACGGGCGTCCCACCACTATATATGGTATCGGGGCACCGAGGCGGAACGCATATTGCCGCCTGCATCGGCCCCGCACATTGTGCGAGTTAACAATGGAGCGAAAGCGTGCGTGAATCATGGGGCGAAAACAAACCGGGCGCGGGAAGAACCCTTTTACCGCCAGTTATGGCGCTTTCGGTTCGATTCGGAGAGTGAGCCGTCAATGTGTCGCTTGACGCGGCTCCGGTCTGCTGTTCTTGAGCACATCGAAAAGCCATTCCGTGACAAGTTTGCTCTTGGTCGCTGGCGGTGGCCACAAACTTGGATTGCTGCTGCTAAAACAATTGCAAGTGTTCTCTGCTGCTGTTTCTGAACCAGCCCTTGCACTAAAAAAAAGTCTACGAAGGAGATGAACGCACGTATCGTGAAAATTGCTTCGTCCTTTAACTGTACTCGTGAGCAAAATTGAAAATCAAAGAAATTGCAAGGTGCGTGGACGCGGCCGACATAGACCGGTGGCCTAAACTCTGGACGCGTTTTGAGCTCCAGAGTCGCTAAACAGGACTCAAATCGAACTTGTGACCCCGCCAATGGATTGCTCTCCGATCGGGGAATCTGTTGATCGGGTCACACGTTTGGTTCGGTTCGAGTCCGGGATTTTGGGGCCGCCTCGACCGGTCGTCTGGCCCGTAGATTTGCAGTGAGAGGGGAGAGCGCCTGCGGTGCGGCGGGTAGGCCGTCCCGCGGCACACCCGCGCCTCCGTGCGGCCTATCCGCAGCCCCGCAGGCGCTCCGTGTTGCGCTCCGTGCCGGCTGTTCGAGTCCCATTCAGCGATTCAAACTCAAAACGCGTCTAGAACTTTAGCCGCCTCCCACCGGCCCACTGTGCGGCGGGGTTCGAATGCACCAAGTTGTTCCTCGAAAACCTCGAAAACTAAACGGATTGAGTGTTTGTTGGCAGCAAGAGGACCTGTACGTGGAGGTGCTGTACACGCTGGCCAACCGCGTGGGCTCGCTGGGGAGCCACGGCCTGGGCCACAGCCTGGGCCACGGCCTGGGCGTGGCGCCGCCCAAGCAGGTGCACCAGAGCCAGCTCCACGACTACGTGCGCGCCGCCTTCGGCTTCACGCCGGAGCAACACCGCCGCCTGCTGGCCGTGGCCAGGGAGGAGAAGGTACGTCTACTGGGCCTGCTGGGCCTGCACTGGTAAAAAAGCACAGAAAAAGTACGGAACGCGTCGGCTCGTTTCTTTACCCTACCAATTACTATAGTAGTTTTTCCGCACCACTTCACATGAGATCCTTGCGGGCTACGGAGAGGACCAGTACGAAAGGGCCGAACTTTTTCCGTGCATTTTGCGTACCACACGGTAAAAACGGAACCTGGTTTTCCCAGGAAGCCTATGGTGGAGACATAGGCGATTTCCAGGGAGTTCCTGGGAAAACCAGGTTCCGTTTTTACCGTGTAACCTGCGCGGGCGTTTTTGCGCGTGTTTGTTGGACGCGCATCGTGTTGCTGGTGTTGTTCGTGACGCTGCGGCGCTCCCTGTTGCAGCCGCCCATCGTGGTCCTGAACGTGGTGGTGCTGGAGGCCGAGGGGCTGGAGGCCAAGGACGCCAACGGTGAGTCAAGTGTGCGACCCGCTGTCACTGTTCTGTTGCACTCGCGGCGCTCTCCGCGAGGGTGCGAGGGAGGCAGAGCGGCAAACCGATCTTCTGCGTTGCGCGAGTGGTGGACACACAGGGCGTGCTCCTCGCCTTCTCGCACTGCTGTCTTGCGTGGCGGTTGCATGGCCTCGCCAAGGCCTGGACATGACGGACAGAGGGCAGGGCGGCCGCGCGCGCCGCGGTTCGCTGCTCGGGTTGCCCCCGTAATTGGCTGTCTGACTGCCTGGCTGCCTGCCCGTCTGCCTGGCTGCCTGGCTGCCTGCCCGTCTGCCTGGCTGTCTGCTCGTCTGGCTGCCTGCCCGTCTGCCTGGCTGCCTGGCTGCCTGCCCGTCTGCCTGCCTGCCTGGCTGCCTGCCTGGCCGCTCCCGTGGCGCCCCTTTTCAGGGAAAGCCCACCCCGCCGGCCCGGCCCGTCAGCGCGGACGGGTACTAGGTGCTTAAGTCTCAAGTTACCCTTCATTCCAGTTTTCCGCTTCCGAGGCTTACCGCCACATCGCGGTGCGCCCCCGACCGCACACGCTGGAGGCAGGAAGCCGACTATAGTCGCGACAGTGACAATCCCGCAACGCGCAACGCCACCAGTCCGCACGTCACTCTCAGTCGGAGTGTTGGCGCTTTGTGTGGCGCGGTGCGGCTTCCGTCTCGCGGCCGGCATGGCTTTGCTTTGTAGCGGCCGAGTCAGTCAACCGGCAGGCAGGCAGGCAGCAGACAGGCCCTCGCCCGCGCACGCCGGTCGAAGATAGTACCGCGGGCCAGGCTCCGTGTCGCCTGCTTAATCATGCATCGTCGTTAGTCTCTCTCTCTCTCTCCCTCCCTCTCTCTCTCTCTCTCTCTCTCTCTCTCTCTCTCTCTCTTCTCTTTCTTTCTCTCTCTCTCTCTTCTCTCTCTCTCTCTCTCTCTCTCTCTCTCTCTCTCTCTCTCTCTCTCTCTCTCTCTCTCTCTCTCTCTCTCGCATGGAACGCAGACACGTTGCTCCATGGCGGTCGTGACGCGAATGTGTCGCCGGGAATCACTCGGAGGGTGGGGTAAAGAGACCTGTCACGCACAAGAGGGCCGAGGGCCGCAGGGCCGTCGGTCCGAGCGTCCCCTCCTCCGTCCGAGCGCGGCCAGCGCGGCCAGCGCGACACGCCGCCGCTGGGGACGCGAGGGGGGAGCGGGGAGCGGGCAAGTGAAGCGGGGAAGCGGGCCAGGGAACCACGTCGAATCCAATAATAGTTTTGTTGGAAAAACGCCGGGGCGCTGGCGCGGTGCTGGCGCGGTGCTGGCGCGGTGCTGGCGCGGTGCTGGCGCGGTGCTGGCGCGGCGCGGGGGGTGGCGACAGCAGGCTCATTCCGAGCGCCGCTGCTCTTTGTCGCTGTCTCTCTCGCACCCTTCCGGGAAGCCCCGTGAGTGCGAGAGAGACGGAGCGAGCAGCGCTCGGACGCAGCCTGCAGCCGAGGGCATTCAGATTTGGCCGAAAAGAAGTGACATCAAAGCGGCACCGCGCGCGCCGCTCCACTTCGCGACAAGTCTGCCTGCAGTTTCATTTTCATGATCCTTTTCCGAGTCCTCATTTTCATTCCCGCTCGTTCTTTTACTTAAAGTCGACTCCAGGCACCAGACTGATTCTGAGAGTCGATTTCGTCGCTCTGTCTCTCTCGCAACCATAAGAGTACGCCCGATGAGGGCGAGAGAGACAGAGCGACGACTCTCGGGGTCGGCCTGCAGGCGGGGCGCGCCTCGGACCGCAGTCCCGCGACTCGGCATGGTCGAATGTCCCGTGGCGCGTGACGTCGAGCCAACAGCCCCGCCGGCCTCGCCAGTCTTCCTCTTGTGTTGCAAACGCAATTATTAGGCTGGATCTCGAAGGACGGCCGGAGACCCTTATCCAACGTCGACCCGTCTCCAATCCTGTTTGAGGCGAGCCCGGATGAGGGAGGGAGAGAGAGAGAGAGAGAGAGAGAGAGAGAGAGAGAGAGAGAGAGAGAGAGAGAGAGAGAGAGAGAGAGAGAGAGAGAGAGAGAGAGAGAGGGAGAGAGAGAGAGAGAGAGAGAGAGAGAGAGAGAGAGAGAGAGAGAGAAGAGACAGACAGACAGACAGACAGACAGACAGACAGACAGACAGACTTCAAGTGTCCAAGTAAACACTTAAGTTTTCTGTGAGGTTTTGAGTCTGAGAGTAACCGTCCGCCTGCATGCGCGCACGATTCATTTACTTCGGGACAGTGACTGATCATCCATCGTCCTGTCATTGTCCTTGCCGTGGCGTGGCGTGCCGTGGCGTGCCGTGGCGTGCCGTGGCGTGCCGTGGCGTGCCGTGGCGTGCCGTGGCGTGCCGTGGCGTGCCGTGGCGTGCCGTGGCGTGCCGTGGCGTGCCGTGGCGTGCCGTGGCGTGCCGTGGCGTGCCGTGGCGGTGTGCCCGCAAGGCTCGCAAAGGTGCGGCCCGTGCGGGGAAGCGGCGCGGTACTGCGCTAGGGGGATGCAACGCACGCGCCCCCGAGTCGCCGCGGCTTGTCTGCCTCTCTTCCAGGGAACTTGCATGACCCACGTCACGCGCCGTGCCGCGCCGTGCCGCGCCGCGCCATTGTCGCCCTCAGCCAAGTGCTCTGTGTTGCGTTCAGGACTGAGCGACCCCTACTGCCTGCTGGGCATCCAGCCGACCAGCAACGACAACAGCAGCAGCAGCAGCAACAACAACAACAACGTCAGCAACGGCGGCGGCGAGAAGGCCGGCAAGGCCGCCAGGGCCAGGGACTCGGCCAGGGAGGAGCAGGGCGGTGGCGACAGGAAGCTGCTGCGCCTCAACACGGCGGCCCTGGTCGGCTGCATGGCCTCGGGCATGGCCTCCGGCAACGCGCCGCCCGGCAGCCCGCTCGTGGCCTCGCCCGTGGGGCTGGTCGCCGGCACCATCGGTGAATGGGGGGCCCATTGGGGGGGCCATTGGGGCGGGGAAGGGGGCGCTGTGAGGCCGACACGCCGCACTGGAAATGCGCAGGTGTGGAGTTTGCAGTTCCTGGAAGTGCAAACAGTTTGCAGTCTCCACACTTCAAGTGTGGACTCCTCCACGTCTGCACAATACCAGGGGCTCTGTGAGCCGCGCTACACTTGGAGTGTGCACACTGCAAACTCCACACGTCAAGTGTGGAGCACTAACCCGCTACCAGGAAGTGTGTACTTCTCCACACTTGGTCTGACAGGGAGGGCGCGCCGCAATGGGGCGGGGCGGGGCGGGGCGGGGCGAGGTTGGGCGCCCCCACGCAAGCTGTTCGAGGACTCTGAATTTCAAAGTCCACGCCAGCTACGAAAGTTGCTAACTATCGATCCCCAACAACAACAGATTATTTATTCATTTTGTTTTCGTTGGTGTTCACGCCACCCTCGAGCTCTGGAGCAGTCCTTTTGCTATTTCGGCGCCGCTTATTTCGAGTGCTGCCGGACTGGTCCACGAACCCGCTCCGCTCTGCGGCGAAGACCGGCATTGCCCTTTCCGAGTCGAGCAGCAAGTACAGTGCAAAAGACGCTCGGTGGGCAGACGACACAAATAGACAGCAGTGGACTCTTCTATAACCTTTTTGTGACTTTTTCCTGACGACTTTTTTGGCTTTTTATTGATTTTTGTCTGGAGAAGCTGCTTCCGTTTTTTGCTTTTTTTCCTCCTTTCCAGCCAGCAGCATTTTTGACATAGCCTTTCGCCGTTTTTCCACCCCTCTTTTACTACTTCCTCCATGACTCTCTGGAGGAATAGGACACGCCAAGCTAGAGGCCGTCCCGCACCGTGGCCTCACGCGCCGGACCGTTGTGGCCACCGGGCGTGGTGGGGCGGGACACAGTGGGCCAGAAGACCGGTGGAGGCGGCGAAAATTCTGGACGCATTTTGAACTTTAGAGTCGCTACATTGGACTCGAGCCGAACGAATGGGCCCACCAATAGATTCCTCGTTTGGAGAGCAATCCATTGGTGGGCTCACACGTTCGGTTCGAGTCCCGTAGCGACTCTGAAGCTCAAAACGCGTCCAGGATTTTGACCGCCACCACCAGTCTTCTGGCCCACTGTGCGAGGCCACGAACGGAGACCAGCGGTGTCCTGGGCCACACCGAGCAATGCAAGCGCTGCAAGCATCTTTTTCCACCCCTTTTTTTGGTAGACACAATGATGTCATTTCGTCCGGAAAGATGCCCGAATGTGCAGCGACGATGTTCCGGAGCGGACGGTGCACCGTACCTGCCCCGCTGCCCAGCTGCGCGCCCGCCAACGCCTCCCCTTTTTTGCACTCCCTTTTTCCATCTCGTCCGCAGCCGTATTGTGACCGCCCCTTGCGAGGTGCTCTATTCCCAGCCCGTTTAGAGCCGCCCACCAGGCAGGACCCGGCAGGCCAGCTGTCTCTCTCGCACCCAGTCTCCTATCGGAGCGAGAGAGGCAGAGCGACGAAAACGACTCTCGAAAATCAGTCTGCAGACAGAACTACTGCGCAGGGCTAACAGCCTCGTCGGACCACGCAGGGCTCGAAGTTAGGGCCACAGTTAATGTCTTACGGTGAAAGGCTGCACCAACATATTATGGTGAAGATTTTCTCCATAATACCAACGAAATTCATCAAAATATCTATAAGGTACAGTGAATTCTCAATGGTATGTTACGAAGTCAGCTGCACCGCCATAATATGGAACATTTTCACCATAATATCGAGAATCTTCACTGTAGAACATTTAGAGTGCAGGGCCAGGGGCCAGGGCGCAGGGCCAGGGCCCCAGCCGTTAAATCAACAAGTGGGGGCCTCAGACTGCGGTCGCTGCGCGGCGCTGCGCGGGGCACAACAGGCTCCATGCCGGCAGGCCGCCGGGACGGCACGCCATGCAAATGGTATAAAAGCCGCGCACGAAAATCAACAAACCGCGCTTCGCGTTTGGCAATCCAAATTGAGTCTGTTTTGTTCCGGCTTTGTACCGGCGGTTCCCTCGGCTGCGCATGTCGGCCGGAAACACTACCGGGGAATTGATGCTATTACGGGCAGCGTCCTTGCCTGCCCTGCCCCTGCCTCTCCGGCTCGGTGGCTCGACTACTCCGGCGTGGATCAAACAGAAAAATAAAACGAGGGAGAGAAAAAGAAATAAAAATATTCACGAGCATGCAGGAAAAAGAGGGACGTGCGTCGTGGGATTGGCGCGGCACTGCGCAGCACGCACGCGGCAGCTGGCTGAGCACTCGCTCCGTCTCTCTCGCACTCATGGGGTCGCCCGTGTGGGTGCGAGAGAGACGGAGCGACGAAGGACTGTTGCTCGGAATCAGCCCGGGCACGCCGTCTGGACTTGAGTAGGGGCGTCGGGCGAGGCGAGACGCAGACCCGACAGCGAAATAATACAGACTCGTCTAATCTCTTTCACACATCATGTTTTTTTCGGTTTTTTTTTTTTGCCAGATGAAATAGATGCGAGACGTCGTTCTTGAATAATGTCGCCCAATATAGCGAGTGACGCCGAATCGAGTCCCGTCGACGCGACGACAGATAAGGATGGCTATGAATAGGACTGAAATTCGCCGCGTCATCCTCAAATATTTGTTTTTGTTAGATTTTGAAAAGGTACGCGCATTCTTTATCAATCAGGTCTTTATTCTAGGATAACTGAACCTAAACTTTATGCGAGCCTGCTCCGGCATGGCTCGGAACCCTTTGATGACATCACCGCTGTATATTTTTTTTGTGCCCAGCTTTTGGAAGAAATAGAGCATACGCGTCAACTGCACGATTTCATGCGCAACAACGCACATTTTCGTGCTTAGCTGCACACGAATCGGCACAAACACTGGTAAAACAAAGACATAAAAATTACGCTCTTTAGGGCATACATACTCTTTTTCACCCTTGCAAGGGCATAAATCGTTTTATGCCCTTGGAATGGGCGTAAATGGTGTAGGGATTTTAAGCATAATTTTAATGCCCTTCCGAAAGGCATTAACGATTTACGCCGCTCCAGGGGCGTAAATCGTTTACGCCCTTAAAGGGCATAATTGTTTCACCAGTGAATTCGTGCATTTTAAAACGTGAGCTCATTTTAGTACAGAGCTGTGCACAACTACCTATTTAGAGCGCGCTGCCTGGCCGCCGGCCTGCCTGCCTGGCACGGCTGAGACCACCCCACCCCACCCCACCCCAAACCCCACCCCACCCCACCCCAACCCCACCCCACCCCAACCCCACCCCAACCCCACCCCACCCCAACCCCACCCCACCCCACCACGTCCCCGCGTTTGATGCGTGTGCCGAGCACCAATCCATTCCCTTTACAAAGTGAGGGCTCGCTGATGTAGCATCATATCGACAACGTCATCAGCACAATCAACTTGCTAATGGCATTTCCCACGTCATTGGGACGTTATCAGCTTCCTTTGAAGTATTCGTGATTTAAACAAAACAAAACATAAAACGGACAGCTGTTAAGGCTGGCACAACTGGTACGTGTTTTAGCTTTGTTAAGTTTGCGACCCTGTTGGCCGTTACCGAGGGGGTAACCACTCGCGTAATACCCTGTACACAAAAACCGTGTATTACGCGTAATACACGTGATCGTAATACCATTTTTGGGTCAAATGTGCCAAATTTGGGCATTTTAGGGCCGTAATACACGTGTAATACCGAGGGGGTATGCACTCGCGTAATAGTCGGTTCACTCTATCTGTAATAGCACGCGTAATAATACGCGTAATGGTCGCGTAATAGCCGAAATTGTCAAAATTTTATCAATTTTGGTGTGTTTTAGGCCGATTTTAGCTAAATTCCGATTAATTTGTGGCGTAATAGAGCGTAATAGCGTAATAGTCGGTACACAGGTTCAGAGAGCGCATACCCCCTCGTGTAATACACCCGTAATACAGCGTAATACCGAGTAGTCTGTACACGATTTCTTGAAGTGTTTACCCCCTCGGCCCTTACACCAACCCCACCCCGCTGTGTGCTCATTATCGTTGACTCTGCGTCCCTGCACGACTTAGACTGTTGTTCCATTTCCTAGTGTTGGCATCTCTTGCTCTACTTCTCTCACTGTCTTTTCCAGATTTGGGTGCATGCTGTTTGTCTTTTGCTTCGTCGGTCCCCGTCGGTCGACCAGCATGGGGCCTCAGCCTCACCGTAGAGCTGACGAGGGGTCCACGCTCCGGACATGTTGAGCGAGAGTGTGAGCGTGGAGGGTGTGAGCGGACCCCTCGAAAGCAAGTGTTTGTTCATTCCAGCACCCTTTTTTCAGCACCTAAGGCGAGGCAGAGGCCGCCTCCTGCCGTAGACTTAACCCGTTTTTATGCAGTTTTTCAATCCGTATTATTGTAGTTACTCCCCTGTGTGCGTTTGTGCCCTTGGTATTGTTGTTGGTTTGGCACTCTTTCTCTGGGTGGCAATCAAGTATTTCGTATAGCCGCTTTGTGTTATTTCTATGCTCAACCAGTTTTTTTCCCACTTTTTTAATTAGCTCCATGGCTCAGTACTTCACGTTGTGTCCCTCCGCACCCCTCCATAGAAGTGGATCGAGTGGGCCTTCTTTTGTCCAGTTTCCATCGTCTCCACAATTTAACTAGCCAGACTTTTTTCAGACATCCTATTCTAAGAGTGCATTGGTGCAACGCTAGTTAGTAACGCTTCTTGATTGGTTGGTTGAGGCTGCGAGTCCCCTGCCGGAGGGCCATCCGTGGGGAGCGGCGCGTCCTTCCTTGACCCCCCCCCTTTCCCCCCCCCCCTCCCACCCCCACCCCCTCCCTGCTGACGGCCGCCTTTGTGTTGCAGGCTTCAGCGACCCCTACTGCATGCTGGGCATCCAGCCGACCGCCGTGCCGCCGGCCGCCAGCGCGCCCAGCAGCACGGGGCTGACGGTGGGCTCGTCCCACAGCACGCCCGCCTCCCCGCAGCAGTCCACCGAGTCGGACGAGGGGCCGCCGCACCCAGAGAAGCTCCGGAAGCACCACAGGTAGCTGGGGCGCCGGCCGAGACCTACATCTAGCGACCAGACAGACAGACTATGGAGCCACCGTGGCGCTACACAGCTCGCTGCTCTTAGTGCTGCCCGCCAACATCGTCTCCGTCTCTCTCGCACCCCTACGGGACGCCCCGTGAGTGCGAGAGAGACGGAGCGATGAAACTTCTGTGTGGGATCACTCTGCAGTGAGGCCAAAGGCAAGCCAAAGGCAGCACAAGGGGATTCCAAAGCCTGCAAATGAGCGGGGCGGGGCTGGCTTCCGGTAAGTCGGCACGTCGGCACTGTCAGCGGCAGGCGGTGGCTGCATGACGAGCTGGTGAGCTGCCGCCGAGCTGTGGAGCTGACGAGCTGACGAGCTGGCGATAGCCAACGAGCTGACGAGTGCCGAGCGCTGCCGCCGAACGGCTAAGGCGCCGCGGTTCCCGCCAACAACAACCTAGCCGTGGCAGCCGTGGCGGCGGTCTCGGCCAGACTGTTTCCGAGTCAAGTCCCCGGCCGCACAGTGCTGTACAGGGTGGCGACGTGACGGCGCGACTTGATGCGAGGGCGTGGAAGAGCGGGCAGGCCGGGCAGCAGGCCAGCCTGGTCAAACCCGTGCTGTGCACTGACGGCTCGCGCTGCTCGGCTCCGCCTGGAAATTGCAGTCCGCGAGGTCGCGGCGTGGGGCCCGACGAGGGTCGACACCGCCCGGTCGACACAATCTTGTTGAGGACGTCGTGCCACAGTGGGCCAGAAGACCGGTGGAGACCTCACACAGACGCCTCTCAGCTCCAGAGTCGCGTCACGGGACTCGAACCGAACGTGGGGCCCCACCAATGGATTGCTCTCCGAACGAGGAATCCATTGGTGGGGTCACACGTTTTGTTCGAGTCCTGCTACGCGACTCTGGAGCACAACAGGCGTCTAGAGTTTTGTCCGCCTGCGCCGGTCTTCTGGCCGTGCGTCCCCGCCGCGCCCGCTTCCGTTTCCCAGTGTACCGACTGTGCTTTCCCTTCCGCAGCTTCCGGCTGAGCTTCAAGCGGCGCGAGGGCCGCGACCGGCCGCACCGGGACTCCATGTCGGCGGCCGTCCCCGCCAAGTTCATCCGGGCCACGTCCGTCAAGCCGGCCACACTCAACCCGCGCTGGAACGAGAAGTTCAGATTGTGAGTAAGGTGTAGTCCTGCCTGTCTGCCGCCCGCCGACGCCCGCTGACGCCCGCCGACCTGTCGACTGGCCCCCGCTTCACGTTTTCCACCTTCACCTTTGACTTTTCACGGCGACTGCCGCGCGGACGGGCGGTCGTACCGCAGCGTGTGCCCCGCCGTGCGCCCCGCCCCGGTGCTCCGTTGCCGTGGACCGTCCGCCAACCGCGGGGCAACCGCGGGGCCGGGAAGGGCAGGGCCAGGAAGGGCCAGGCAGGGCCTCGACCGAACGTGCCGCGGCGTCCTCTTGCCTTATTCATCCCCGGTTTGCTGGCCCTGCCGTGCCGCGCCGTGCTGCGCCGCGCCGCGCCGTGCCACGCCACGGCCATACACAAGCGGAATGACGGCATGACGGCATCCCTCATCGTTAAGGTCGCGGCCCGCCCGCGGTCCGCCCTGCCGGTCCGCCTCGGTGGCCGCAAGCACGGCAAGCACGGCAAGCACCGGGAGCGGGGGATGACTGGGCTAGTCTGGGCGATTGGCCGGGAGTTTGGCCGCGCGGGGAGTTGCTCCGGAGTTGGCCTGGTGTTGACCGGGAGCCGGCCGCCGTCATGAACCCTCCTCCCGCTGCCACGCCCTCGGTGACCTGGCGGCGGACCGGGCCACAGTGGGCCAGAAGTCTTGGCGCCGCGGCGGTCAAAACACTAGACGTGTTTTGAGCTCCATAGTCGAGCGTGTGACCCCACCTATGAATTCCTCTTTCGGAGAGCAAGTCATTGATGGGGTCACTCGTTCGGTTCGAAGTTCGAGTCCCGTTTAGCGACTCTGGAGCTAAAAACGGGTCCGGCAGGGTTTTGACCGCCTCCGCCGGTCTTCTGGCCCACTGTGCGCGGGGCCGCACAGTGACTGGCTTCCCGGCGGCGCTGTAGTGCCGCACGCCCGCGCACGCCGCACCGCCACACGAACGGGTGGAGGTCGGAACAATTAGGGGCTGGCCAACACCCCCACGATGGGGCCCAAGGCCCCCAAGCCCCGCAGCGCCGCAGGGCCAAGGCTGGCGCGCTCCGTCTTACTTCGTCCTCGACGTCCCGCCTCTGTGTCGCTCTGTCTCGCACCCCCGGACGCCACGCGAGTGCGACAGGGACGGCGACAGTTCGGAATCAGGCGCGGCCGGGGTCGCTGGACACTTCGAGAGCAAGTGGCGCGGCGTGGTGCCCCCCCCCCCTCCTCTGTCCCGCTCCGCCTTGTGGTAACTAATGAGATGCTACGTCTAGAAAGAAAATGTTTTCTCATCAAAATACATGAGAAGTTGGCGGGCGACAGCTCGAGAACACGGCCGGCCGCCAGCGAGGGAGGGGAGGGGAGGGGGAGGGGAGGGGGAGGGGAGCGGGAGGGGAGGGCGGAGACGATTCGAACGTCGTCACCCCTCCCCTCCCCCGCCCATCGCCTCCTGGACCTCCAGTATTAAAGTGGAGCCAGAAGAGCCAGTGGAATGGGGACAAGTTGAACCGTGCCCGCGCGGCCACGGGCAGCCCAGGGCAGCCCGGCTCCGGCCAAGACTCCAGCGGCCGGGTCTCGGCCTCTCGGCCGGAACGGCGGCGACAGGACAGGCAGGGCAGGGCGCGGCGCGACAGGGCACGGCCAGGTCCCCCCTTCCAGCCCTGTCACCGGGGCAAGTTGACTTGCGTCAATAAAAGATTAGAGCGCAAACTCTCTCGAGAGAGAAAACTCGATCGCCATCAAAGGGCGAATTCTTATTCCGGTCATCAATTTTGTAATTTGTTGCGCCAGAGGCCAGAGGGCCGGAAAAAGGTGGCGGGGTGGGGCGGGGCGGGGCGGGGCGGGGCGGGGCGGGGTGGGGCGGGGCGGGGCGGGGCGGGGCGGGGTGGGGCGGGGCGGGGCGGGGCGGGGCGGGGCGGGGCGGGGCGTTCCGCAGGGGCCGTTTCGGTCCATCTCGGGCATCGCGGCGCCCAGGGGAAAACGGCCAGCGCGCCGCGGGAGGCGGAGGGGGAGGGGGGAGGCCCGGGGGGGGGGGGGGCAGTCGCGGTCGAGGGCCGCTCCGAATCCCTTTCATTCTGGCCGGCTTTTGCTTTGCACCCGGGACTCGAGAGGTTGCTGCTAAACCAGCAGACCGATTCCGAGAGTCGTTTTTCGTCGCTCTGTCTCTCTCGCACTCACGGCTCGTCCCGCATAGGTGCGAGAGAGACTGGCGACTCTCTAGATCAGTCTACAGAGCCGCACTTCCAGCGGCGAGCACCCAGTGTTTGTGCATCGTTCCGTTTTTAGACAATGCGGCGATGCTCAGGAGCGAGGGCCACTCGGAGAGTCCCGCCGATCCGCCATTCGTCCAGCGGGCTGAGTCGCTTTTCCGTCGCTCTGTCTCTGTCGCTCTCATGGGGCGTTCCGTTGAGGTGAGACAGAGCGACGGGATCATCCTGCGGGACACGGAGATTGGCCCACGTCCTCTCCTCTCCAGTGTGCCCGTTGCCGGCGTTGTCGGCGCCCCTTGTCGGCCCCTTGTCGGAGTCCTGCAGCTAATGGCGGTCTGCCCGATGCCCAATCAACAACCTGTGTGCCGCGGATTCCCAATCCACCTTCTTTTTTTTAAAGCAGTGGTGAGGATGAGGATGAAGAGGCCAGGAGAGCCGCATGCTCGCGGCTGGCGGTGGAGCTCCAGGCTCACGATGAAAACAAATCAGCGGGCATCCATCAATAATCTGTCTCCCAAAAAAAAAAAAATCACGACATGACAAAAATAGGCGTGACTCGAAAGCCACTCTGGTTTTCGGCGTGACTCCAAAGCCGCGCTGATTTCTGGCGTTGATTCTCGGACCTTGTCAAGTATTGGCACGACTTTTGAAACGCGGTAAGCACCGATCAACTGCCAATTCACGCCGCCAGTAACGGCGCGAACTACACGTCACGCCCTATTCCGGCGACACTTTCCTGCCACGCCGGCGTGACTTTTTGTTGCGCCGTGATTTGGCCGCGAGTCCTGTCGTCCGTGGACCGTTCCGTGAACAGTTTAATTATTCGGAGCGGGAGGCCCTGATCGTCGATCTCACTCGCCCCCATACGGGACGTGAGAGGGGAGGGGGGGGAGAGTGGAGAGAGAGGAAGAGAGAGGAAGAGAGGGGAAGAGAGGGGAAGAGAGGGGAAGAGAGGGGAAGAGAGGGGAAGAGAGGGGAAGAGAGAGGAAGAGAGAGGAAGAGAGAGGAAGAGAGAGGGAGAGAGAGGGAGAGAGAGGGAGAGAGAGGGGGAGAGAGAGAGAGAGAGATAGAGAGAGAGATAGAGAGAGAGAGGGAGAGAGAGAGAGAGAGAGAGAGAGAGAGAGAGAGAGAGGAAGAGAGAGAGAAGAGAGAGAGAGAGAGAGAGAGAGAGAGAGAGAGAGAGAGAGAGGAAGAGAGAGAGACCCGGCTCGGAATGAGTCTGCTGGCGCGCTGATGGTGTTCTGGTGACGACTGCGGCGGAAGGGAACGAAGGGCTGGAAGGAGCAGCCGAGCGCGCGACTGCGCGATGCGGGGCGTGGGGCGTGGGGCGTGGGGCGTGGGGCGTGGGCGTGGGGCCCTTGCTGGGCCCCGCGTGATGAGTCTGAGCGAGTGAGCGGCGCAGATTGGAGGGGGGACGAGGGGCGGGGGAGGGGCCTCGTCGCCTTGATGATGGCGTAATTTTGCAAGCCTTCCCTTAGCTTGTTAGTGGGACAGGCCGCCGGGCAGCCGGGCAGCCTGGCAGCAGGGCTTGCTCGGTAAGACGCATTTGGCGTGCCCCCACTGCCCCCACTGCCCCCCGGCCGCGCCGCGCCGCGCCGCCCCCGTCTCCCTCGCACACGCAGAACACAGCCCGCGGGAGTGACAAGGACGGCAAGAACGGCAAGAATCGCCGGGAAAGCCCAGGCAGTGCTTCGGCAAGTTTAATTTCCGTGGGTAGCGGACGACGCGGACCCTGGCCGCGCCGAGGGATTGGGTCGGCGTCGGGGTCGGCGTCGGGGTCGGCGTCAGGGTCGTCGTCAGGGTCGTCGTCAGGGTGGCAGGTGAGCAGAGGGTTCACTAATTGACACGTCCCGTCAGGCACTTGTCTTCCCTGTTGCCTAGTTGTTGTTGATGTTGTCACCGTGAAAGTGATGTCAAGAGCACAGCCCCTCGCTACTTAATTTGAGCGCCCCGCGCGCGGCGCCCTAATCGCTCTAATCTAGTGGCCGTGCCGCCGTGCCGCGCAAACAGAACGCGCTCCCCCCCGCTGTCGATCTCTCGAGCCCCCTCCCCCCTCCCCCCTCCCCTCCCCCTCCTCCTCACCCAGTGTGCCTCTCTGTTGCAGTGACATCGACGACGTGAACAGCGACATCTTGCACCTGGATATCTGGTAAGTCCTCTCGAATACAACTGGGGCCTAGTTTTTCATCGAGCTTGTAATTACGCTTGAGGACTTTGCGCATAGAGTCAAGCGCAGAGAGCGAATTCTCCCGTGCAATTAAATGGGAGCGGAACGCACAAGACCGGTGGAGGCGGCCAAAACTCTAGTCGCGTTTTGAGCTCCAGACTCAAACCGAACGCGTGACCCCCGCCAATGGATTCCTCGTTCAAAGAGCAATCCATTGGTGGGGCCATTCGTTCGGTTCACGTCCCACAGCGACTCCAAAGCTCAACACGCGTCCGGGATTTTGACAGCCTTCTGGTCTCGCTTGAAGGACCGAGTGAATGACGGTGTCAAATCGTACGCTTCAGTTCCGCAGCAGACTGATTCCAAGCACTGCTGCTGGCGTCGCTCTGTCTCTCTCGCACCTATAGGAGACGCCCCATGAGTGAGAGAGAGACAGAGCGTCGAGAGCAGTGTATGGAAGCAGCGTGCAGTGCGCTTCTGCTTTTTTCCGCTCTCAGCCGCGAGCGTCCCTGTGCACGAGGCAGCCCTGGTTCGCGTGCACTGTTCGACGCATGCTATGCTCATCCAGCCGGGGGCTTCCCACCGCCACCGGCAGCACGCAATCTTTTATTCACAGTGTGCTGGCTTGCAGGGACCACGACGACGAGTCCTCGGTGCTGGACGCCGTCTCGCGGCTCAACGAGGTGCGCGGCGTCAAGGGCCTGGGCCGCTTCTTCAAGCAGATCTCGGTGCGCGCGTCTCGCGGCTCAACGAGGTGCGCGGCGTCAAGGGCCTGGGCCGCTTCTTCAAGCAGATCGCCCAGTCCGCGCGCTCCGGCTCCACCGACGACTTCCTGGGCTGCGTCAACATCCCCGTGGCGGACATCCCGTCGCAGGGCGCCGAGTCCTGGTTCAACCTGGAGGCGCGGACGCACCGCTCCAATGTGCAGGGCCGCATCCGCCTCAAGGTGAGCAGGCACGGATCGAGCCGCCTGGGGGAAGACGAAACGTCGCACGTTGCCACTGTAAGGAGGTGACTTTTCCTCCTTTCACCGTCTCTAGGTCGTGAAGGTGAGGCTGGGCTGGGAGGGCTGCGTAGCACGACGACATCATTGCTGCCTTGTCTGGCTCGAGTAACAGTGGCGGAGGTCGAAGTCGAGAGCGCGCGAGCGGCCAAAGACGCGTTTTGAGTTCCAGAGTCGCAAAGCAGGACTCGAACTGAGCATGATCTCGCTAATGGATTCCTCGTTCGGAGAGCAATCCATTTGGTAGGATCTTATGCTCGGTTCGAGTCCCATTGCAGCTCAAAACGCGGCTGGGATGTTGACCGCCTCCACTGGTGTCCTCTGGCAAATCCACTGTGGAGTGTCTTCTCTGCCGTTGCAGATGTGGCTGTCGACAAGGGAGGACCGCGGCACCTCGGAGGAGGACAACTGGCAGGACCTGCGTCAGCAGGAGCGCCTGCACGAGGTCTTCATCGCCCACGAGCTGCACGAGTACCACCACGTAAGCACCCTGGCAACCTTTCCGCGTTGCTGACGGAGAGCCGTTTTCCTCGTTCTGTCTCTCCCTCCCCCCCCCCCTCTCTCTCTCTCTCTCTCTCTCTCTCTCTCTCTCTCTCTCTCTCTCTCTCTCTCTCTCTCTCTCTCTCTCTCTCTCTCTCTCTCAGACAGAGGAAGCGACTCTGCTGGCGTGGACATGAATGGAACCTTTGTTTTTTTCGTCCCCAGAACCGCACCTGGGAGTGGCGGGGCGAGCTGGGCGCCAACGCCCTGGCCGTGCTGCACCAGCACGCCATCCAGGGTGACGTCACCGACCTGCAGCTGGCCATCGTGCGCTTCGCGGCGTACGCGCGCGTGGCGGTCGTCACGCCGCTGGACCACGCCATCATCGTCAAGCTCATGCACGACCTGGAGGAGCAGTGGGACTCGGGCCCGCTGTCCAGGGAGGAGGTGAGGCACCGGCGCCCTGTCTCACAGTGGGCCGGAAGACCGGTGGAGGCGGACAGAATTCTAGTCGCGTTTAGATCTAGAGTCACTAAATGGGACTCGAACCGAACGTGTGACCCAACCAATGAAGTCCTCGTTCGGAGAGCAATCCATTGGTGGGGTCTCCGGTACAGTTTGAGTCCTTTTCAGCGACTCTGGAGCTCAAAACGCGCCTTGAATTTCGGCCGCCTCCACCGGTCTTCTGGCCCACCGCGGTCCTCCCTCGGAATCAGTCTGCAGCGCCAGAGGGTGGCAGGCGGCAAACAGACGGTGGAACTGTACAATCAATTCAGTCGATGTAAAAGCCCAGCGGCGGTGGCGCCTGGCGGGGGTGGGGGGCGGGGCGGCGGGGCGTGATGTGACTGCCGTTCGGAGCGGGACGGCGTGCCTGCCGGGCTGCTGGCAGTGCTTGGCGGGTTGGCAGTGGTTGGCAGCCCTGCCGGTGGGACTGCCAGACCGCGACGCGCCACCAAGTCAGGGCGGGAGAGGGTGGGGGGGGGGCCTCCCAAGGGCGGTGCCATGAGCACGCCACGCTGGAACTGGGAGGGGGCGGGGGGAAACAGAGAGGAACTCGAGAACAGGCTCGTAAAGCGGCCCGCGCGTTCCACGGCCAAGCCAACGGCCCTGCCCACCACCAAGCCCACCACCAAGCCCACGGCCAGGCTCGGCCACGGCGAGCAACAAGTCGGGGGTGTGGTGCGGGAGGAGCAATACGACGCCAAGGCACTGAAGGTGCCCTGTGAGAGCGGAGCGCGGCGCAGTGGAACAGGCGTGCTGGGGACTTGGCTTTCATTTGCAGTGCACTGCATGTTGAACGGTTCGAAAGGCTTCTCTCACTGCCTGTGGTGTGGGGGTGGGGTGCGGTCTAGAGCGGCCTATCCCACAGTGGACCAGAAGACCGGTGGACGCGGCCAAAATTCTAGACGCGTTTTGAACTCCAGAGTCGGACTCGAACCGAGCGTGTCACCCCACCAATGGATTCCTCTGTCGGAGAGCAAGTCATTGATGGGGTCACACTTTCGGTTCAAGTCCCATTTAGCGACTCTGGAGCTCAAAACGCGTCTAGAATTTTGGCCGCCTCCGCCGGTCTTCTGGCCCACTGTGAAGTAGAGGCAAGGTGGTGACGTGGTGCGTTGGCTGGCGCAGGAGGACGCTCTGGCCGAGGCCTTCAACCTGTGGACGGAGCACGCCCTGCTGCTGGTGCGCCGCCACCGGCTGCTGTACCCGCCGCGCTGCAGGGAGCTGTGCGGCCGCCTGGAGATGCTGCTGCGGACCGTGAGCGCGCTGGGCCACACGCGCGCCATGGCCAAGTGCTGCCCCTTCAACAAGGTGAGTGGCGACGCGACGCTGGCGCCTTGGCTCGTCTCGTCGGCGCGCGGAAACTTGACACTCCACTCCCTTCCTCTTTTTGCAGGACCTGCGCGCCGAGCTGGGCTGCGCGCTGCGCAAGGCCGCCACCGACTGGTACGACGAGCTGGTGGACCCGGTGCGGGACACGCTCAACCTCGACGACAGGCTGCACGCCCTGCTGCTGGCCGTCAACAAGCTGCTCGTGGGGCTGCAGGCCTCGCGCTCGGCCTACGACAACATGTTCGTCTCGGTGATGCACGTGCCCTACTTCTGCATCACCTTCAAGCAGATCGAGAAGCTGGTGAGTTGGTTGGCGTTGCCTTGGGGAGGGATTCCGAACATTGCTCTCTCCCTCTCTCCCCTCTCTCTCTTCCTTTCTTCCTCTCTCCCTCTCTCCTTCGCTTCCTCGCTTCCTCGCTTCCTCCCTCCCCCTCTCCCTCTCTCCCACTCTCTCACTCTCCCACTCGACCACTCTACCACTCTCCCTCTATCACTCCCTCTGTCCCTCACTCCCTCTCTTCTTCTCTCCCTCTCTCCCACTCTCCCACTCTACCACTCTACCACTCTCCCTCTATCCCTCCCTCTGTCCCACACTCCCTCCCTCCCCCTCTCCCCCTCTCCCTCTCCCCCTCTCTCCCTCTCTCCCTCTCCCACTCTCCCACTCTCCCATTCTCCCTCTATCCCTCTGTCCCTCACTCCCTCTCTTCTTCTCTCCCCCTCTCCCTCTCTCCCTCTCTCCCTCTCTCCCCCTCTCCCCCTCTCCCTCTCTCCCCCTCTCCCTCTCTCCCCCTCTCCCTCTCTCCCCGACACTACCTCTCTCAGAGGATCACCACGGCGTTTGGCGTTGCAGGTGCACGCCGACCTGTGCGCCCTGACCTGCTCCGTGCTGGGGCAGCTGCGCTGCGCCGAGCTGGGCGACGAGCCGGGCCCCGTGCAGCTGTGCACCAACGTGTTCGAGCTGTACCTGGCTCTGCAGGACGTGAGCGCCATGGCCGAGTACACGGAGCGGTCCGAGCGCGGCTCGGTGGAGCGCGCCCCCACCACCCTCACCACCTTCTACACGTGGTTCGAGGCGGCGCTGCACCGCTGGCTAGACCTGGCGCACTTCAAGATGTCGAACCGCATCCGGCGCGCCGTGGAGATGAACACGCTGTGCACCGCGGAACTCATCGTCCGGCACACCACCTCCGCCATGGACGTGTCCGCCTGCTTCTACCACGTGGGTCTCAGCGCATCTATTTCATTTTTATTTAAATTAATTGGTGGTGATTAAAGTAGTTGTGAGGTTTAAAAAAGAATTACAAATATCAATACTTGATTTTTGGAACGTCTTTTGCCCGGTAAACAGGAGATTAAAATTAGTAACTGCTCGAATTAGTATCTACCTGAATGCGTATTTTTCCTCCGTTGCACAGATCAACGAGTTCTGGAAGCTGCTTAACTGGCCGGACCTGGTCAGCTCCTACAACATCGTCCACAAGATCATCCAGGTGAGTCTCAGTGGACGCCAAGCTCAAAAAGTACTTAAAGTGCTGTCGCTGTCTTTGCACCAAGTGACGGTTGGCTTGGCCTGGCTGCGCAGACCATCAGCACGGCGGCGCTGTTCTACGCCGACCTGACCCACCAGAAGCTCAAGGACCAGGGCTTCTACGAGGACAAGGGCCCGTACCGCACCACGGACGACATGTGCGCCGCCATCAACGACCTGGAGTACGTGCGGCGCGCGCTGAACCACGTGCCCCGCGACCTGCACGTCGACAGCATCCTGGAGGCGGTGGAGGCCGCCGAGATGGCCGCCGCCGTGGACCCCCTGTCCCTGGCCGGCCCGGTGCCCTCGCCCGGGCTGCCCGAGTCCTCGGCGTCGGCGCACGCCAGGGAGGCGGCCCGCGAGGCGGCGCGCGAGGCGGCGCGCCAGAACAGTGGCGCCTGGAAGGAGGACATGTACGCCGCGCTGGAGCAGGCCGCCACGCAGATGGAGCAGTACACGCTGCTCATCATCGCCCAGATCGGCGCCAAGATGCGGCCCTCCCTCAAGAAGGCCATGTTCCACCTGGCCTGGTCGCCGGACTCGCTGCCCACGGTGGACGCCATCTCGCCGCTGCTGCAGTACCTGGACTGCCACCTGCAGAGCCTCAACGCCGCCCTGCTGCCCAAGAACTTCGAGCGGGCGCTGTGCGAGGTGTGGGAGGTGAGTCACGTGTCCGTGAGTCCGTCAAGCTGTCCCAATGTATGCAACGCACAGTGGGCTGGAAGGTCGTTGGAGGCGGTCAAAATCCCGGACGCGTTTTGTGCTCCAAAGTCGCTAAACAGGACTCGAACCGAGCGTGTGACCCCACCAATGGATTGCTCTCCGAATGAGGAATCCATTGGTGGGGTCACACGTTCGGTAGAGCTCAAAACACGTTTAGAGTGCCTGCGCTGGTTATCCGGCCCACTGTGCAGTGGCTGAAACGGTTTGCAACGCACCGCCAGGTGGTGCTGCTGGAGCTGGGCCACCAGATGGACGGCTCGTCGGGCGACAAGCTGCCCGGCTTCTACGACCGCCTGCACGAGGCGCTGGGACTGCTGCTGTCCTTCTTCCACGCCGACACGCAGGGCCTGAACCTGGAGGCCCTGCGCTCCGGCACTTACTTCAAGGTGGACCAGCGCCTGCAGTACCACCGCACCGACACGGAGCGCCTCGTGGACCTGTACCACCAGCAGCGCCTGCTGGCACAGCTGGGCTGCGAGTCGGCCGAGTACGGCGTGCTGGCCGTGCGCGCCTACTTCAACCACGACTCCCTGTGCGTCGAGGTGCTCAGCGCGCGGGACGTCATCCCCCTGGACCCCAACGGTGCGTGGCCGCTTGCGTGGCCGCTTGCGTGGCCGCTTGCGTGGCCGCTTGCGTGGCCGCTTGCGTGGCCGCTTGCGTGGCTGCTTGCGTGGCCGCTTGCGTGGCCGCTTGCGTGGCCGCTTGCGTGGCCGCTTGCGTGGCCGCTTGCGTGGCCGCTTGCGTGGCCGCTTGCGTGGCCGCGTGCGTGGCCGCTTGCGTGGCCGCTTGCGTGGCCGCTTGCGTGGCCGCTTGCGTGGCCGCTTGCGTGGCCGCTTGCGTGGCCGCTTGCGTGGCCGCTTGCGTGGCCGCTTGCGTGGCCGCTTGCGTGGCCGCTTGCGTGGCCGCTTGCGTGGCCGCTTGCGTGGCCGCTTGCGTGGCCGCTTGCGTGGCCGCTTGCGTGGCCGCTTGCGTGGCCGCTTGCGTGGCCGCTTGCGTGGCCGCTTGCGTGGCCGCGTGCGTGGCCGCGTGCGTGGCCGCTTGCGTGGCCGCTTGCGTGGCCGCTTGCGTGGCCGCCGCTTGCGTGGCCGCTTGCGTGGCGCTTGCGTGGCCGCTTGCGTGGCCGCTTGCGTGGCCGCTTGCGTGGCCGCTTGCGTGGCCGCTTGCGTGGCCGCTTGCGTGGCCGCTTGCGTGGCCGCTTGCGTGGCCGCTTGCGTGGCCGCTTGCGTGGCCGCTTGCGTGGCCGCTTGCGTGGCCGCTTGCGTGGCCGCTTGCGTGGCCGCTTGCGTGGCCGCTTGCGTGGCCGCTTGCGTGGCCGCTTGCGTGGCCGCTTGCGTGGCCGCTTGCGTGGCCGCGTGCATGGCCACGCGTAGCGACGCAAAAGAGAGATGCGAATCGAAGCTGCACACCTGATTCGATTCGATTCGGTTTCGAACGATTCGCACGTCTGACGACGAGGTGCACGCTGCACTACACGGTCGATTAGATTAATTGATTGGGTTGCTTCATTGCGCAGGGTTCAGCGACCCGTTCGTCATCGTGGAGCTGCTGCCCCGCCGCCTCTTCGCGCACTGCCTGGAGCAGACCACGCACGTGCACAAGAAGACGCTCAACCCGGTGTTCGACGAGTGCTTCGAGTTGTGCGTGACACTGCCGGAACCCAGAATACCAGCGAGAACGTTACCGACGCGCACAGTGGTCCAGGAGGCCGGTGGAGGCGGCTAAAATTCTAGACGCGTTTTGAGCTCCAGAGTCGCCAAACAGGACTCGAACCGAACGTGACCCCACCAATGGATTCCTCGTTTGGAGAGCAGTCCATTGGTGGGGTCACACGTTCGGTTAAAGTCCTCTTTGGCGACTCTGGAGCTCAAAACGCGCCTAGAGTTTTTGCCGGCTCCACCGTTCTTCGGGCAAATCCACTGTGCGACGGGCCGGCGGCCAACAATGCAGCGTGCTTCCCGTTGCAGCTCGGTGACCCTGGAGCAGTGCCGCTCCGAGGGCGCCATGATCCTGTTCACCGTCATGGACCACGACGTCCTGACGGCCAACGACTTTGCGGGCGAGGCCTTCCTGGCGCTGTCCTCTGTGCCCGGCGTGGCCGACACCAACTCGTCCATCGACAACTTCCACGGCCTGAAGCACGCCGAGCTGCCTCTGATGCACCAGAAAAACAGGAGTGAGTAGAGTCCTGCGCTTCACCGGCAGTTGCTGCGGTGCTGCGGTGCTGCCGCTGACAGCGCGGCGAGCGTAGCGAAACGCCTGCGAACCGCGGCATAGCCTAGCCCGCCGCGCGCGCCTGTCTTGCGGGCTAGGCTATGCCGCCCCTGATGGTTCAGCAGCTCTCCCCTCCCCTCTCCCTCCACGCTCTCGCTCACGCCACGGCCCCTCACTTGATGCTTTCCAGACCACCCCATCCTGGAGGTGCTGGAGACACGCGTGCACGACCGCGTCGCCTTGGACTTCGTCAAGAAGCAGAAGCAGCGGCTGGCCACGACGTAGACAAGGAAGACAAGCAGGCCGCGACGCTGGGCGGCTGGGTGCCGTGTCTTTGTCTCCGTCTCCGTCTTCGTCTTCGCCTGTCTTCCTGGGCTTGGCAGGTTCGGTAGGCTTGGCTGTGTTTGCCCTGTTGCCCCCAGGCAGCGCTGCGGCCGCCGCGGTCGAGCCGAGCGCTGAGCGTGTGTGGATTGGATTGGATGGGATTGGTTTGGTCGGTTTGGTTGAATGGGCCACGGCGCCTGCGTGCTGCTGTCATGGCATCGCGTGACTCGGTACCAATTTACTGCTCCCTCATTTTCCTCAGCACTTGATTGGCATTGTTCTTCAAATAATGGAGCAAAAGCTCCCCAGTGCGAGTAGGTGCATTTTGTTGAGATTGTGGATTTGTTGGTGCTAGCCCAGCCTTGGCAGCCTTCCACGGTTTTCTCATTCTATCTGAGTGAGGCAAGGTAGTAGCAACATCCTTAGGTGATGAGTGCTAACTTTGATATGGGTCGATTCAGTATCAAGTTTTTCATGGATGAAAATACAGATAGTCGATATGGGGTTGTAAATTTACTGCAGTGAATTTTTCAAATGGTGGAGTGAATGATTTTAATTTTAGGATGTTAAGCATTTTAGAGACAGTTCCAACTGTCAAATTGACTCTTCTAGTGATTTTCAATGTGACATTGTGTCAAGTGTGTAAACGACTGATGAACTAGGGTCATTTGATTCTCTGTCAAAGAAGCATAACTTTATTGTCAGGCTGTGCAAAAGCAGTTTCAGAAAGATGACAATATTTGAAAATGTGGCTTTGTGTCCCTTTGTCAGTTTATCTTAAAAGACGCGATCTTCTTGTAGAATTCAAATTTTCACGAGACGTTTCTGGTGTTGTTTTTGTATCTGTGTTATAGTAAACTATACGCTTGAATCAATGCTGCTGAAAGCGGTAAAATTACTAATAATTGTTAACCAATATTAATAAAAGCTTATAAGTTTTAGGTAGGTGATCATTGTACACCAATTAAAAAAGCTTACTGTCAGCTTACTGTCCTCACTGAATGTAAACCTTACTTTATCCTAAGTATAAATTGCTTGCACCAATGCAGCAAATATTGCAATTTGCAATTGCTAATTAGTTTCGTGGGAGACCACCAGAAACATACCTACTTTGTCCAAGAGCTTTGATGAGCTTTGCTTGGTACTCCAATATTCTCCCATTAATGAGTATCTCTTGTGCAAGCCCAAGGCCAAGCTCAAAAATTTTAATTTTCAAATTGCTTCAATGAGTATTAGACAACTAGGAATGGGTTCTAAGGTACGGAGAGGAGCAAGGTCTTGTATTCCAGCTTCACATGGAGTTCTTCCTCCTATTGTTCATACCACATCCTTTTGCTCCACCTCTTGTTTGGTGAAAGGTGTTTTCCCTCAAATGAAATCGAACTTCCCTTCGGGAACATGCCCATTGTTGAGAACAATACAAATGCATGAAAGAGAAAGCTGTGATTTGTCTACTTTAAGCTTTTGTGTAAGTGTGGTGAACTGTACTCTGTATGATTTCTAAGTGTATGTAGATCTCTACCTGACCTGCCAATTTTCCACTTTTGTAAATATGAACCATTTCGTACCAAACTACTGGTATCCAGCAAATTCCATACACTAGAAGTCACACCGTGATAAAAGTCTGTGGTTAATTGTAAGGATATCCTTCCTTCTTTTCGTAGAGTGCTTTTTAGTATAATTACTCTATTCATAAATGGTATACTTGTATACTTGTATATTCCCTTACTGGTCCAGAGGATCATTTTCTACTGATCTATGGTCACATTTTAAATTGGCAAAGAAGCACTCATTTGTTTAACTGCTGTCTTTTGGTTGTAGTATTGGGCTATATGAGGTCTCGCATGTAAAGCAGAGACAGGAATTACATATACGTAAAATACTGATAGTAAAAAAGTAAAACCTTGCTGATATACTCCAGAAACATGAAATAGATGCATGTTTACCCATCCCCCCCCCCTTTTTCTCTTGCACAACTAAAAAATTGATCTTTGTGTCTAGTCACATACTGACCATGTCCCCCCCCCTCTCAATCAAACGTGCTTTAATTCATAGTGTATAATATTCTGTCTATTTTTAAGGATGCATCTCTGTGAATGATTTGCTGCCCTAGCAAATGTGCGTGGGCTATTGAATGAAAAATAATTGTGCTGCTTATTTTGTTACTACTGTACATATTGGTGTTAAAAAATAAAAGAGTCAATTGAATGCATATAATAAAAATATATTCACAAAGAAATTACACACTTCTTAATTTGACAAAAATCAGACTAAGATCCAATCAACAGTGATGTTGAATCTTCACGGCCTGTTCACTAGTGTAGAATATGAAGCATTAGACGGAAGTTGTATAAACTATGCCAAATAAATTGGCAAAAAATTATTACAATGAGGTCATCAGTCAACACAAAACTATGATACACATCATTCTATTAGGTTCATGTGAGGTCATGTGTATTTTCCCCACAAAAAGGAATGATAAATTTCATGAGGTATAGTCTCACAATTTCACATTCTTATCCTACCTCTAAATTAAACCTTATCACAGCATTCAACACTCTTCACATAAATAATACTTTTAGTTATATGATAGATACATAGCAAAGATATCATTCAATCTGCTAGAAGGCACAATGTAATAAACTGATCATAAAACTGAAAGATGCACCAGGTCACCAGGTACTTTCATCTTTCAAAAGAAGAAACAGTGGCAGTTAACATAAAATCATATGCAGTAGCATAAAAAGTTATTAAAATATTGTTTTTCAATTCGGATTCTTGGATTAACACATTTCATCTTGGTCCCATTTTCTCAAGAGAAGCTGCCTTCCCTCCTCAGAATCTTTCATTGTTCCTTGAACAATGTGACTAAATAATGCTAAAGACACTTCCATAAAAAAAAAAAAAAGTTTAAAGGAAGCATTATGAAGCATTAAATGAAGCATCACTCAAAGATAGATGTAACTTTTGCCTGATAAGTCAAGCGCAGTCCTACTAGCATTGTGACATGCATTCCATGGGAAGGGAAACTTTTCATAGTGCAATGTCAAGAGGCAGTTTTTAGACTTTTAAAAGGAAAAGAGAGGAAAAAAGAACTTAAAAATATCTCAAATAATTGACTATATGAAATGCATAATATTCAGACACATGTTATACAATACAATAAGTAACTATCCTGCTCCTTACAGCACCCAAGAGCATTACTGGACTGTTAATAATTACCATAAGCTAACTTACAGCACTTGAAGTGCTTCCCATGCTTGAAGAGTCCATTTTCTGATAAATACTTATGCATATAATTCAAGTCAAATAAACTGATAAGGATTTCCAACCTTAGGTATCTCGATTAGGCAATACACTCAGTGAAAGTTTTCTTCACTGCAGTTCTAGCATAGGGTATGTACGAAATAGAATACCATGTCATTGCAACAGATTGCAAGATGATGAACAGCAGAGCCAATCCAGCATTCTTTAACTGCAAAAGGAAAATATAGACTAATTACCTACATTACAACTGTTTGTACTCGGGGCTCTTATCTTTCAAAGCTTTTTGGTTGAAAAAACATGTTCCCACCTAAGTGGGAAGTAATAAGTGGGAAATAGTACTTACATACAGGGCAGCAAATAGAGTGAGAACAATCATCGAAAGGACCAAAATTGTGGCAATGATTCTTGTAGATGCAAACATCTTCTTCATTTGGTTCACAGGACCCATCAAAAAGCATGTGCTAACAAAACAGAACAAAACATCATTTGATGATATGATTCTGATGTAAAATCACTTTGAAATCACACCTGGAACGGGTTATTGTTTGCAGGTAAGTATTTTAGTGATCAAAGCAATGTCTCCCTCTTACCTGGCCAAAGATGTAATATTTCCGAGGGTGTAGAAAATAGCAAAGACAGCCATTCCTTTGTGTAAAAATAGAGCAATACTGCCAAGCAGCGACAGAAAGATGCCAATTACGAAGCAGATGATAAAACCCTTGATTCTCGTTGACCAACTCAGAGTCGCAGCATCTAAAACCTGAAACAAAAGCAAACGTCAAAACAATGATTAGGAAAATGTTACAAATTATTTCGTGAAAATATTCATAGACTTTTGACATGAGGAGAAAAGACTGAAGTTAAGTACAAGGTTAAATAATTGGAAGGTTACAAGAATGCTGCCTACATACCGGACTGAGGATAGAGTTATCCTCACTGTTGTTATCCTCGCCACTGAGCACCTTCTTTAACTTATCCATGACAAAATTTAAGAGTGGAACCTAGGCCTATACTGAAACTGGGATGGTTCCTGCAAAGAGATAAGATTATTCAAATCAATGCCTTCGAAACCAGTAACCCACGGGCGACGGCGGTTGCTTACGTAATACAACGAACGTTGACGCCAAACAAAGGTAGCAGATAAATCTTTTACCTGTTGCTTGGTCTTGCCTTCAAGTTGGCGTTGTGCTACGCTCCGCGAGCTGATGTCTGTGTCTGAGTCACCTGTTTATTTATGTTGGCGTAGGCAATAGGCGATAAGTAATACTTTTGTTGTTATTTGCGCCAACAGCCTTTTAAAAATGATGAAAACCAAAAGCGTTAAGTCGAGAATCATAGAGGCCGTGCCGTGCCCCCTTACTGCGAATAGCGCAGAACGACCCGTCGACCCGTCCTGTATATAGTTTGTACTGCAAATACTAGTAAATAGACTTCTGCTAGTTTACACTACGCTTTCGTCTGCTGTGCTGTGCCTGTCTTTGCAAAGTGCAATAACATGGTTCTAGCAGATCATAATCGGAAGGAATTCTATGCTGAAATTCTTTCTTTGGAAAAAAAACATTACTGAATAACGTATTTCAGTGGTTTTGGTTCAGCTCGGAGTGTTTCACGTCGAGTGAAGTTCGCTAGGCGCAGCTAGGGGCAGAGTTCATTGCCTCCCCATTTTTCTTTGTTCTTTGTTTATGTCTTCGGTGGACAGGAGGACTCGGTAAATCGTCGGAAGCTTTCGATTTCTAAATGGTTGGTTTAGTCATAATCAGCTAAATCCATTATTTCTAAGTCTCTATTGGTAGAGTTGAGAGAAAAAATTGATTTTTCTATCCTAGGTGGGGTTTTGAAGTTGCTTCAATGTGATGCTAGGCTTCAGCTGTTGTTAAATATTTCCAAATTCTGAGTTGTATTAATTTTGGCATTCATGTAGACCTTGATGATATGCTTTTTCCATACAACCTCCAACTCATAAAGTCATGCCGAAACTGAAATTATTTTTCCGTGCATTGCAGGAAGACTCCGAGACAACAAACTTAAACTATGCAGATAGCTTACTTCCAACGTGTCTTCTTCAGAGTTTATGCCAACTATGGAGATCTGCCACATTTTGTGATGTTGTCCTGGTGGCAGAGGGAAGGGAAATAGCAGCACATAAAGTTGTTCTTGCCGCAGCTTCCTCATATTTCAGGTAATGTGATACAATTTGCAAAATAATTGTCTTGGAGTATTTAAAACTAGCTCCTTCTTGATACTTTCAGAACTATGTTCACTTGCCAATTGCGAGAGGCTTCAGAAAGTAGGATTGAAATGCATGAGATTTCGTTTCATTTACTGGAAGAAATCGTAAACTTTTTCTACACAACTGAGCTGAAGGTATGTACCAGTAATTATCAAATGAGGTTAATGTGAGTGATCACTCGACTTTCTCTCTGTCTGACATATTAAGTTTGTGGTTTTCCAGGTTACTGATGACAATATATATGAACTTATGTCGGTGGCTGATATCTTACAACTTTCATCAGTTGCCAAAGCTTGTGCCTCCTTCTTAATGAGCTCTTTGAGTCCTTCCAATTGCCTATCAGTACTAACTGCTGCCACCTTTCACTGTGGTTACTATGACTTGATAAACGATGCTGTTCGTTTTGCAAGAAAAAACCTAGCAAGTGTAGCAAAAGGAGAAGAATTCTTGTCTGCCCCAGCTGATGTACTTCTTCAAGTTTTCCAAGGCCAAGTACTAAACATTCCAGATGAAGGGTTTCTTCTGAAGGTAGTCAAAGTTAAATTTTGTGAATCCATTCATATTCATTAGTTGTTAAGCCCTGTTCAAACTCCTTGTTCAAACTTCTTATCACTCATATTCAGATTATTGTTGCCTGGGTTAAACATGACCCTACAAATCGGCTCAAGGATTTAGACAGGCTTTCATCAGCAGTACATCTGCTCCAAGTGCCCATGGAGACTCTTGTCATAACGAAACAAGAGAGCATTGTTGAAAATGCAAATCTTCAGCATCAGATTAAACACACAATCAATACCATTCTTGAAGAAAGGTATGATACAGATGTAAGAGCCAAATGGGCAACTGGGTACAAAGAAAACTCACGGCGAATGCTACGGTTCTGTGATGACCAGGAAGTGAGTATAGAGTTTGTTTAAAATTTTTCCTTACCATTGAACGCTTTTTTGAATAACTACTAAATAAATTTAACACTTTTCATCCTCAGGTACTTCTTGCTCTGGGAGGCGAATCTTGTGGTATGGCTCTGGGGAGTGTAGAATGCATAACATTGGGCTATGATAATTGGAAATGTGAAATACCCACTGCTATGAAGACTGCAGGGGGGGCTTGTGAAGACACGAAGGTCATTCCTCCCATGCAGACCCCTCGCAGCTTTTTTGGGGTCTGTTGTTCTGATGATAAGATTTATGTTGCTGGTGTGTATTTTTATTATTCCCATTGCGTTATGGTCTTCACTTTATCCTTCTCTCTCATTCTTTGGCTTATGTCTGTTTGCTGTAGGTGGTTCTACACCTTCATCTGCGATAAAAACTGTTGAAGTTTTCAACTTTACTAAAAATCAATGGACATATCTTCCCCCTCTTAGAGAAGCTTTATCAGGTATCAGGATGGCTCTATGGAATGGTCAACTTGTTTTGACTGGAGGGCAGTATGCCGATCTAGCAGAGAATTCCTTTTCGGTAAGTGCTGCCTTTGTAGCATAATGTTTTTTTTTTGTTTTTTTTTTCAGCAAAAGGTGTTGGTTTTTAATTGTCTTGTTTTTTAAATCTGCAGTATTTAGATGAAAAATCTGCTTCCTGGAAAGATTATACACCAATGAGTACCAATCGCTCGTTTCATGGTCTTATCAATGTTAGTGGAGTATTGTATGCAATGGGAGGAAAAATAGGTAGGTAAAAGTCTTTAAAAAAATAAAACAAAAAAAGGGTTTTCGAAATATTATTTTTAAATGCTCTAAGTCAAATGCATTTTTATATTTGCAGAAGACAACACTGTTTTAAGGTCCATGGAACGCTATGACTATAATGAGAAAAAATGGTTTTCACTTGCCCCAATGCATGAGCAAAGATATGACTTTGGATGTGTGGCTGTTGGCAATTTTATTTATGTTGTTGGTGGTATTGGTGGTGACCAAAATCATTGGCTGAGGTCTGTGGAGAGGTAAGATCACTATTTGAATACACTGCGTAACAATTTTTACTTCCAGTTTTTCTCCAATCTAAAATGATTGTATTTACTTCTGCTTAGGTATGACACACTCACAAATCAGTGGTTCATCATGGCACCAATGCCATATGCTCGTGCTAGTTTTGGGATTTCTGTTGTGGACGGTCGTATTTATTGTGTGGGAGGTTACAATGGAGTGAATTTTACCAACACTGTTGAGAAATTTAATCCTCGCACCAACAGGTAATGCTTCCTTCATACATTTTTGTACAGTAAGAATTAAAAAAGACCAATTTTGAGGGAAAAAATAATTGCAGGTGGCATTGTGTGCAAGCAATGCTAAATCGTAGATATGGAGTTGGGGCAGCCACCCTCCGAGTTCCTGTCATATCACGCGAAGAAACATGATGCCAGCTGCCTCGGACCAGAGACCCTCTCATTTCGTCTTTGGCTCGAAGGCCCGTGACATCTTTCACATAGATCAAGATCTGGCTATCTGCTTCTTTATGATTGGTTGAACCATGACCAATTAGACTTCTCTGTGCCACAAACTTCAAATTATGTTTTACGCTTAGTGATTTTTCCAAAGCACTAACTTGATAACTTAAAATTAATTTTGTGTGTTAGAATGGCAGCATTGCACAAAAACATGAAAAAAAATGGGAAAAAAAGTCAACTGGTTACTTTAACTTTAAGGATAGATATCCAACTGAACTACCTTAATTCTCTATAGGTGTGTACAAACAAAATAGTTGAATATTTGTGCTATTTGAGAAAATAATTTTATTTGCCAATTGATCTCTCCTTGTTGCTGTCCCTTTTTTTTAAAGAAATTCTAACAAGGACTCTTTACATCCACTTCTCATTAAATGAACTAAAAGCAAGCACAAGGTTTTGTGTTGTAAGAATGCAAGTACCATTGTAATATTTCTGTTTGCATGGATAAATCATGAAATTTTCAAAATCCATGTACGTTTGTTCTTTTGGACTATGCCAATTTTGTCTGTGATTCTTGTTTTGGAACTAGCTGGACTTTCTAGAATAATTGTTTGTTATGTTATGTTTGTAAATACAAATTATATTATCAGATATATGTATTACGAATAAAGTCCCACTTTATTAAGAGTATTTGTGGTTCTAACTGAATATACTTCCAATAGTTACTTTCAGCCATGGATAAGAGAAATAGGAGCCTTGGGGAATCCTCAAAAGGCCTCCTTGTGTGGAAAAGTCATTTAAACAACAAACAAAATTTGTTTCAGTGCTTCTCACACATAGAGTAATATTCCACAGCCGTTTCAACTAATTATGAGATTGTCAACGAAAAGGCAAGGCAAAAGGTACATCACATTCCATTTTTTTCTTTTTTTTTTGAGGGGGGGAGGGGCTTTCAGCTGAAAATTTGAGACAGCCATAAATGTTGTGCATGAAGGATGAAAGGGATTGGCGCTACAGGTGTAGTCTTGTCAAATTAAAAGCACTCTCTACACTGCGAAGTAGCAGTAAAATATTTAATTCACAGTATAAAACAATGCTTCCACTACAAAGCAAAGAACGAGTTGAGTAACTAATGCACCAATATGGCGTCTTCATTTCTCCTTGCGTTTCGTCACAGTGGCCGGCGAGCGGCTGGGACCTGCCTCCTTGACTAGGAACACTTTCTAAACTGGACATTTACTTCCCTCGGCTTCTCGAGCGCCTGCGCGGTAGGCAGTCCCGTTGCACAGACTCGCTGAGCGGGCTTGCCTACGTCGGGTCCTCAGGCGCTTGCCAAGCTTGCCAAGCTTGCCTAGCTAGCTCAACCCAGATGGACGTTACAATTACAATCACGTTCAACAACAAGTCCCACGACCAACAAATTACCAACACTTCAATAATAGCGAGTGTATTTTCTGTTACATTTAGGTTCTAAGTCGATAGAAAATTAAAAACTACAATGTCAGAAGACAAAATTGGTTTCATTCTGAACTATTGGTTAGGACTACTATTAATGCTCAAAATTTGATTAGCAAATCCATCTAGGAAGGTGTGTCGCATCCATATACATTGCAGGAAACAAGTTCTAAGAGACTTACAAATACAATAAATAAGTACTCCATCCACACGGTCACAATATTTACATCACCAACAGCCCTATTATACATATCACACACATTCACACACACTGTCACTTTACACACCACAGAGCTCGCACACTCGCATTACATTGACACATATCTACAGGCGTCGTTTCGTTCCAATCTCTCTGAGCCCTTCGTGCTTCGTGCCGCCTCCGCGACTCCGCGACTCCCCCGAAAGAGCGAGGCCCCATCCGCCCGGCCAGGCCGACCAGGCCCAACTCCAGACGGCCAGACAGCGACACGCCGCGGCCTGGCCACTGGCCGGCCTGGCGTGCCAAGCCTGGCCAAGCCTCGTTCCAGTGCCGACGTCCGTCTCACGGCAGAAACGGTTCCTGGTTTCCCAGGAACTCCCTGGAAACCGCCTATGTCGTTACTTCAAGCTAACTGGGAAAACCCAGGAGCCGTTTTTGCCTAACTTGCACCCGATGAGTTCACTGAAAAACCAAACGTGGTCTGGACCACACCAACCGGTGTGGTCAAATGGGTGCCATTTTGACCGCATCAGTTGGTGTGGTCTAGACCACGTTTTGGTGCGTTTGGTGTGATCATTGCATGGAAAGACCGCACCAAACGTGGTCTAGACCACACCAAACGTGGCCAAACGTGGTCTAGACCTAGACCACACCAACTGATGCGGTCAAAATGACACCCATTTGACCACACTAGTGGTGTGGTCTAGACCACGTTTGGTTTTTCAGTGTATGGTCGGTGCGTATCGCTGGGGGGCTCTTCGCTCCGCTCGGATCGGGACGTCCCGGTGTCTTTCGCGCCCCGGGTCTCGGCGATCGAAGGATCGAAGATCGAAGGAGGTCCGGTGCGGTGTACCGGCTCTGCTGAAGCTGAAGCCCCGGTTCGCCGGGTCCCCACGGGGACTCCCCGCGGTGCCGGCGCGGTCACGGGCAGTTCTTGGAGCGCTGCTGGAAGCGCCGCATGCGCGCGTGCCACTCCTCGCGCCACTCGATGACGGCCGAGTGCCTGCCCGCCGTGAGCCCCGGCCGGGCCGCGTGGCCGGCGTGGCCGTCATGCTCCTGGCCCAGCAGCAGGTACGACCGGCCCGTGTGGATGCGCGGGCAGTTGCAGTTGAGGTCGCTGACGCGCACCCACAGCGACATGGAGCCGCGCCGCAGCCGGGAGTCCCTGGCCTTCTTGAACACGCTGTGCACGGCCAGGGTGTACTGCACCCAGTCGCCCGACACGGCCTCGCGACCCACCACCTCGCCCATCAGCGCTGCAACAGAAGGGAACCACGTCAAACGAACTCACCCAAAAGCCCCTTTTCAGGAAACCGAACGTCTCTGGATCAGCCAGGCAGCCCGAAATTCATTTTCAACTTTCTGCTGTACAAGGCGAGGGAAAGCTGGGAAAGCAACATTTTGGGCAAATGAATGAGCAACCCATCGTCTCACGCTTCCTCATCTCAACTAGCGTCACGGGAAAGTCATTTTTACACCAAATAGAATGTGCCAAAGACCACTCGGCGCCAGGAATCTGATTCTTAGGCCCATAGCAACGTTCCATATGAATTTCAGACCTGAGGTGGTGACCATTTTCGTCGAAAAAAAAGCTTAGGCATATACATCATGGTTTTTCACGTTTTGGGCAAAGAATTGAAAGCGGTCCAAATTTGAGTATGCTGTGCTGGAACACTCCCTCAAGTCTCCTAACACAATTTCAAGGACCACTTCGGCCCTAAATGGTCTTATTTTTGGCGAAAAAGTGGAATGCTTTGAGCGAACTCCACAAGAGTTGGACGTTTGGGTCTACGAAATCTATGTCTAGTGCCCAATTGCCTTTGGTTCATGGTGTGAAAATGGGATTCCCGTGACGCTAGTTGAGTTTTGGATTCCAAAGCGAGTTACTTTAACTATTTGGCCGAAAATGCTGCTCCGCCCTGGTCCACCCTGGCTTGGGGGTGCATTGCTTTTCTTGGGTTGGATTCCGTCCGGACTCACCGTAGTCACGCTTGCAGTACTTGCTGAGGTTGAGGCGCTTGCTGCTCGCTGTGCACTTGCCGCAGCGATCTGAAAGAACCAAGACAGAAGAACGGACATGAGAACGAGACAGAACAAGAACCGAAGGCAACCGCAGCCCGTAGCGTCAGCCTTCGGAGCATTCGCGGGCACCGATTGACGCCGACGCCCTCAGTGCCGCAGCACCTCACGAAGGCCGCGAGGCAGATAAGCCTTCAGGCAACTCTTGAGACAACTCTTGAAGCAACCTCTGGTGCAACCTTTCAGACAAACCTTCAGACAAACCTTCAGACAAACCTTCAAGCAACCTTGAGGCATTGCCAGGCAACCATTGAGGTAACCTCTTAGGGCAAACGGTCAGGCAATGAGGCAACCCTTCAGACAACCATTGCGGCAACCAGGCAACCTTTTAGGCAAACCCTCAGGCACCTTCAGGCAAACTTTTCAGACCAACCTTGTGCAGGATGCAGGGCGCGCGATGCAGGGCCGTGCAATCCCTTTCCAGTTCGCACCTCGCTAATGGGGCTCCCAGCAGACTGATTCCGAGGAGCGTTTTCGTCGCTCCGTCTCTCTCGCACTTATAAAGCTCTCCGATTAGGTGCGACGGAGACGGAGCGACGAAACCGGCTGCTGGACGCCCTGCGGCCGAGCCTGCGGCTGGGCACGGGGGAACGCGGGGACGTCCCGTTGGGAAAAGTCGGGAAAAGTTTCGCGTTTATTCGGCTTTATTCCCGCGGCCGGCAGGCTGATTCGGAACGGCGCTGTCGTCGCTCTGTCTCTGTCTGTCTCTCGGGGCGTGCCCCGCGTACCGTGGGGGTGGGAGGGAGACAAGAACGCGACGAAACACTGCGGTTCGGAGCGGTTCGGGGTCGCTCTTCGCGGCGCAGCGCCCGGCGGATTTGGATCGGGTTTGGGGCACCAACGCACTAACGGAGCAGCCAGGAAGCAGTGCGCCGCAGCCACGAGGGCCAAGGGGTCGGCGGCAGCGACTTGCCCTCAGGGGAAGGCACAGAGAGAGAGAGAGAGAGAGAGAGAGAGAGAGAGAGAGAGAGAGAGAGAGAGAGAGAGAGAGAGAGAGAGGGGGGGGGGAGAGAAGGGCCCGGACGCCGTGCTGCATTTTAATCAGACTGGATGATGGGTTAATGAGATATGGATCTGTGATTAACTCGGAGGCACGGCGCGGGCGCGCGAGCTGAAATGGAGCATCATCACTCTCGCCCCGGAGGTGACAAACTGGGCTGGGAGCAAGGTCGACGAGTCTGCGTCTGTGTGAGTGTGTCTGTGTTGAGTAGGGTGTGTGTGTGTGTGTGCGCGCGCGAGTGTGCGTGGTTTGTGTACCACACGTGTTGGCGCGCCGGTCCTGGCCGGGCCACGCCGCGACCAAACACCCTCGCGATGGCGCTCGCGATGCACTGCAAGGCGGACGTGCCGTTCAGGGAGGCGCCGCGGAGCGCCGCGGAGCAACACAGTGAAACACCCTCGCGATGGCGCTCGCGATGCACTGCAAGGCGGACGTGCCGTTCAGGGAGGCGCCGCGGAGCGCCGCGGAGCAACACAGTGAAACACCCTCGCGATGGCGCTCGCGATGCACTGCAAGGCGGACGTGCCGTTCAGGGAGGCGCCGCGGAGCGCCGCGGAGCAACACAGTGAAACACCCTCGCGATGGCGCTCGCGATGCACTGCAAGGCGGACGTGCCGTTCAGGGAGGCGCCGCGGAGCGCCGCGGAGCAACACAGTGAAACACCCTCGCGATGCGCTCGCGATGCACTGCAAGGCGGACGTGCCGTTCAGGGAGGCGCCGCGGAGCGCCGCGGAGCAACACAGTGAAACACCCTCGCGATGCGCTCGCGATGCACTGCAAGGCGGACGTGCCGTTCAGGGAGGCGCCGGCGGAGCAACACAGTGAAACCCCTCGCGATGCGCTCGCGATGCACTGCAAGGCGGACGTGCCGTTCAGGGAGGCGCGCGGGGCCCCCGGAGCACACAGTGAACACCTCGCGATGCGCTCGCGATGCACTGCAAGGCGGACGTGCCGTTCAGGGAGGCGCCGCGAGCAACCAGTGAAACACCCTCGCGATGGCGCTCGCGATGCACTGCAAGCGGACGTCGTTCAGGGAGGCGCTCGCGATGGCGCTCGCGATGCACTGCAAGGCGGACGTGCCGTTCAGGGAGGCGCCGCGGAGCGCCGCGGAGCAACACAGTGAAACACCCTCGCGATGGCGCTCGCGATGCACTGCAAGGCGGACGTGCCGTTCAGGGAGGCGCCGCGGAGCGCCGCGGAGCAACACAGTGAAACACCCTCGCGATGCGCTCGCGATGCACTGCAAGGCGGACGTGCCGTTCAGGGAGGGGGGGCCGCGGAGCAACACAGTGAAACACCCTCGCGATGGGGCTCGCGATGCACTGCAAGGCGGACGTGCCGTTCAGGGAGGCGCCGCGGAGCAACACAGTGAAACACCCTCGCGATGGCGCTCGCGATGCACTGCAAGGCGGACGTGCCGTTCAGGGAGGCGCGCGGAGCGCGCGGAGCAACACAGTGAAACACCCTCGCGATGGCGCTCGCGATGCACTGCAAGGCGGACGTGCCGTTCAGGGAGGCGCTCGCGATGGCGCTCGCGATGCACTGCAAGGCGGACGTGCCGTTCAGGGAGGCGCCCCGGGCGGATGGAGCGCTCGCGATGCACTGCAAGGCGGACGTGCCGTTCAGGGAGGCGCCGCGGAGCGCCGGGGGAGCAACACAGTGAAACACCCTCGCGATGGCGCTCGCGATGCACTGCAAGGCGGACGTGCCGTTCAGGGAGGCGCTCGCGATGGCGCTCGCGATGCACTGCAAGGCGGACGTGCCGTTCAGGGAGGCGCCGCGGAGCAACACAGTGAAACACCCTCGCGATGGCGCTCGCGATGCACTGCAAGGCGGACGTGCCGTTCAGGGAGGGGGGCCCGCCCCCGCGATGGCGCTCGCGATGCACTGCAAGGCGGACGTGCCGTTCAGGGAGGCGCCGCGGAGCGCCGCGGAGCAACACAGTGAAACACCCTCGCGATGGCGCTCGCGATGCACTGCAAGGCGGACGTGCCGTTCAGGGAGGCGCCGCGGAGCGCCGCGGAGCAACACAGTGAAACACCCTCGCGATGGCGCTCGCGATGCACTGCAAGGCGGACGTGCCGTTCAGGGAGGCGCCGCGGAGCGCCGCGGAGCAACACAGTGAAACACCCTCGCGATGGCGCTCGCGATGCACTGCAAGGCGGACGTGCCGTTCAGGGAGGCGCCGCGGAGCGCCGCGGAGCAACACAGTGAAACACCCTCGCGATGGCGCTCGCGATGCACTGCAAGGCGGACGTGCCGTTCAGGGAGGCGCCGCGGAGCGCCGCGGAGCAACACAGTGAAACACCCTCGCGATGGGGCTCGCGATGCACTGCAAGGCGGACGTGCCGTTCAGGGAGGCGCCGCGGAGCGCCGCGGAGCAACACAGTGAAACACCCTCGCGATGGGGCTCGCGATGCACTGCAAGGCGGACGTGCCGTTCAGGGAGGGGGGGCCGCGGAGCAACACAGTGAAACACCCTCGCGATGCGCTCGCGATGCACTGCAAGGCGGACGTGCCGTTCAGGGAGGCGCCGCGGAGCGCCGCGGAGCAACACAGTGAAACACCCTCGCGATGCGCTCGCGATGCACTGCAAGGCGGACGTGCCGTTCAGGGAGGGGGGGCGCCGCGGAGCAACACAGTGAAACACCCTCGCGATGGCGCTCGCGATGCACTGCAAGGCGGACGTGCCGTTCAGGGAGGCGCCGCGGAGCGCCGCGGAGCAACACAGTGAAACACCCTCGCGATGCGCTCGCGATGCACTGCAAGGCGGACGTGCCGTTCAGGGAGGCGCCGCGGAGCAACACAGTGAAACACCCTCGCGATGGCGCTCGCGATGCACTGCAAGGCGGACGTGCCGTTCAGGGACGCGCGGCCCGGCGGAGCGCCGTACTGAAGGGGGTGCCGCAGGGAGGGGGAGAACACAGTGAAACACCCTCGCGATGCGCTCGCGATGCACTGCAAGGCGGACGTGCCGTTCAGGGAGGCGCCGCGGAGCGCCGCGGAGCGCCGCGGAGCAACACAGTGAAACACCCTCGCGATGCGCTCGCGATGCACTGCAAGGCGGACGTGCCGTTCAGGGAGGCGCCGCGGAGCGCCGCCGAGCGCCGCGGAGCAACACAGTGAAACACCCTCGCGATGGCGCTCGCGATGCACTGCAAGGCGGACGTGCCGTTCAGGGAGGCGCCGCGGAGCAACACAGTGAAACACCCTCGCGATGCGCTCGCGATGCACTGCAAGGCGGACGTGCCGTTCAGGGAGGCGCCGCGGAGCGCCGCGGAGCAACACAGTGAACACCCTCGCGATGCGCTCGCGATGCACTGCAAGGCGGACGTGCCGTTCAGGGAGGCGCCGCGGAGCGCCGCGGAGCAACACAGTGAAACACCCTCGCGATGCGCTCGCGATGCACTGCAAGGCGGACGTGCCGTTCAGGGAGGCGCCGCGGAGCGCCGCGGAGCAACACAGTGAAACACCCTCGCGATGCGCTCGCGATGCACTGCAAGGCGGACGTGCCGTTCAGGGAGGCGCCGCGGAGCGCCGCGGAGCAACACAGTGAAACACCCTCGCGATGCGCTCGCGATGCACTGCAAGGCGGACGTGCCGTTCAGGGAGGCGCCGCGGAGCAACACAGTGAAACACCCGAGGGAACACCCTGCGCGACATGGAGCTCAATTTCCACCGCGAGAAAGTTGGTTCATTTGTCCAGCTCCGGCCAGCCGCCTTTCATTACGAGAATAAATTCCAGTTTTACGATTCCCCCGACGAAAGCCCCGGCCTTCCCATCCCAATGACCGCCGCGGCTTGATAGGAATAATATTCAGGCTCCTCCGCGACGCGGGATAGAGAGTGAGAGTGACAGAGAGAGAGAGAGAGAGAGAGAGAGAGAGAGAGAGAGAGAGAGAGAGAGAGAGCACGCGCGAGGGAGAAGTTTAATCTGCGCCCCGAAATCTTTTCTAAACCAATTAAAATATGAAACCGCAGCGTTCTGTCGCCGGGCCCGGCGATTGTTCGATTAAATTTATGTTTTCTTCCGCACGCGACGAGAGAGAGAGAGAGAGAGAGAGAGAGAGAGAGAGAGAGAGAGAGAGAGAGAGAGAGAGAGAGAGAGAGAGAGGAAGATGAGGCGTCCGATCGGGCGAGCCGGGAGAAGAAGAAGACCGTCTGGCGTCTGCCCTGCCCCTCCCGGTTGTCCCGGCCCGGCACCCATTTTGATCCCGCCCTCATTTTTTGCCCAGACGAGCAAACAAATCGGAATGGATTTGTTGCCATCACGACGCCTGTGTGGGGTCGGAAGGTACGAATAGGGCGAAAGGGCCACGCCACTGCGAAGGGCAAAGGGCCCGAAGCGGGGATCATAATCAGAGGGGAAAAGTTGAGGGAAGAGCCATTTACCGGGAATGGAGGGCCATATCGAGGTTTACGAAAGCAGCGCCTCCAGGCCGCGTGTGTCTCTGTCTCTGTCGCGCCGCCGAGCCTGCCGAATCCCTCGGCGTCCTCGTCGTCCTCGTCTCGGTGCCGGGCCATCACTCAGCGAAACAGCCCCCGCCCCGCCACGCCGCGCCCCGCCACGCCCCGCCACGCCGTGCTGCAGGCCAAATTCACCGGAAACGCAGCGACATCGCGCCCGCCTCCGAGAAGTACGCCAAGGTGCGCCCCCGCGGTGCCCCGTCGTGTCTTTTTCCTCTCCCGGGCCCTCGAGTCCGTCGCGCTGCCGGTGCAGCCCCCTAGCGGGGCGCGGCGGGGCGGGCAAACTTGTTCTCGTCGGCGCCGCAGAGGTGTGCTTGGGGGCGAGAGGCCGTGCTCGGGGGCGAATGAGGGCAAATGCCGCGCAAACGGCGGCCAAAGTGACAGCGGCACGGCCGCAACGCCGCCAGGCCGCCGCGCGCATTTGGCCGGGAAATGGTGCAAGTTGGCCGCACGGTGGGCCGAAAGGCCGGTGGAGGCGGCCAAAACTCTAGACGCTGTTCGAGCTCCAGAGTCACCAAACGGGACTCGAACCGAACGTGTGACCCCACCAATGGATTCCTCGTGTGGAGAGCAATCCATTGGTGGGGTCACACGTTCGGCTCGAGTCCCATTCAGCGACTCTGGAGCTCAAAACGCGTCTGGGAGTTTGAGCACCTCCACCGGTCTACCGGCCCACCGCCTCGGCACGCCCCATGAGTGAGAGAGAGACAGGGCGACACCACCGCCTCGGCACGCCCCATGAGTGCGAGGGAGACAGGGCGACACCACCGCCTCGGCACGCCCCATGAGTGCGAGAGAGACAGGGCGACACCACCGCCTCGGCACGCCCCATGAGTGCGAGAGAGACAGGGCGACACCACCGCCTCGGCACGCCCCATGAGTGCGAGGGAGACAGGGCGACACCACCGCCTCGGCACGCCCCATGAGTGCGAGGGAGACAGGGCGACACCACACGGAAAAAAAGGATTAGTTGTGACAACTAACATGTTAGTTGAAAAGCGTCCAAAGAAGATTTTAGTTTTCACGACTAAAAGTTTGCTGCTCGAACGAATTTATAAGTTGAAACGACTAAAAAACTACAGTTGGCTCAAGGATAAAGTTGATTATTCCTACACTATGTTAGTTGTGAGGATTAACACGAGCGTCACGGAAGAAAATAAACCACGCACAGAAAAAAGTCTGCGGCGGGAATCGAACTCAGGACCTTTCGTTTGTCAATCAGAGACGCTGCCCACTGCGCTGCGGACATTCTTAGGAGACCCGACTTTCGGGCGATGATTTAATCGTCGCTTGTCCTAGCATCGGTCAGTTTGCTGTATCAGCGTCATTGGGCATTCTCCCGCTATCAGCTCACCACAGCGGAGTGGATAGCCTCAGCAGCTCTCAGATCACAGATTCCGCGATACCCGCTGAAGGTTTTTCTTATACGAAGCTTATTTTCTCTCGTGACGCTCATGTTAGTCATCACAACTAACATATTGTTGGCACAATCAACTTTATCCTTGTACCAACTTTAATTTGTTAGTTGCTCAAACTAATATTATTGCTCCTGCAGCAAACTTTTAGCCGCAGCAACTAAAATCTTCCTTGGACGCATTCCAACCAACATGTTAGTTGTTACAACTAATCCTTTTTTTTCCGTGCACCGCCTCGGCACGCCCCATGAGTGCGAGGGAGACAGGGAGCCTGCTCCTTGGAAGATGGAACATCGCGCCAGGGGAGCAGTGGCGTGTTTTTGAAAACCGCCTGCATAAAACGAAACGCAGAGTAAACTTTCGAGTGAGAAAAGCGAAAAGTGAGCAGGGAAAAGTTAGAAACAGGCACGCACCAGCATGAGGAAGCGCGACAAGACAAGGCGAGGCGAGAGGTAGCGTCAGCGGAGACTGCTGCCGAGGGCCCTTTTCGTGGCTCTGTCTCTCTCGCACCTGTACGGGAAGACCCGTGCGAGTGCGAGAGAGACAGAGCCACGAAAAGGGCCCTCGGAGTCACCAGTGTGCAGGGTAGCGCCGCGCAGCCGGAGAGCGATGGCAGATGGAAGCGTGCGCCTGACACACGTCACTCCTGCAACCTCCGCCATCCTGAGACCCCGAGACTCCGAGGCCGGGGGCAATAACACGGGCATTGACGCACACAGACGCACAAACAGAAGCTCTCTCTCTCTCTCTCTCTCTCTCTCTCTCTCTCTCTCTCTCTCCCTCTCTCTCTCTCACACGCGCGCGCGCGCAGAGGGCGCGTATATACCGCGGCAAAGTTGATGCTGCGCCCTGCGCCAAGCCCTTCGCACCCGCGCCCTCCCGCCTCCTGGATCGTAAATTCAATATCCAGGTAGATTTGATTAGGCGGCCGTGGATGCCTCGGCTCCAGCCCGGCCCGGCCCTGCCCCGCCCCGGCCTGCTTTGCGTCTGATTGTGTCGTGTCGCACTCCTGCGCTCCGCCGCCCTATGCCGCCCTGCCGCCTTGACCCATCGCTGCTGCCTGGCGGGGGAAGGCGCCACCGCCTTTGCTTTGCTATGCCCCTCGCTCCCCTTGGCGTGCATGCGCCTCTCGCAGCTGTTGTTGTTGTTGTTGCTGTTGTTGTTGTTGCTGTTGTTGTTGTTGCTGTGGTGGTGGTCGTGGTGGTCGTGGTGGCGTCGCGCGCGCGCGCCAATGCAAAATGGCAAAATCAGGAAATTTCATATCTTTCCCCCACTCTTTCTTTTTCAGAATAAGTTCTCCTGGGCAAAGTAGACTATAAGTGAAGTGTGACAGCCGCGTATGTGGATTCTTGTTCGCAAAAGCGAAACTGATGATTTGAATCCGGGATCCGCGGTGCAGTATCTAGTTCGCTCCCTTTACGAAGGCCCCGCCATGCAGCCCGCCCGGTTTCCGGTGGATGCAGCTCGAGGTTCGGCGAGGCTGGCTGCTTCAAGTTAGCGGCGCTGCCTTGGCGCTGCCACGCCTCCGCGCCGTTAAGGACGGGGCCGTTTAATTGGCCGTAAAAGTGACGTAAAACAAGATTCGAAGCAAGCGCTGCGCTGCGGAGTGTTGCAGCCTGGGACAGGCCTGGGACAGGCCTGGGACCACACCGCGCGCCGCCGAGCGGAGCACCGGGCACGACCACGACGACGACGAGGTGCTCGGGGGCGAGCAGGGCAGCGGCGCGGCCTTGACCGGCGGAGACACTATGTCCATGCAGCCCCGCGTCACACAGTGGGCCGGAAGACCGGCGACGGCGGCCAAAACTCTAAACGCGTTTCGGGCTCCCGAGTCGCTAAACAGGACTCGAACCGAGCGTGTGACCCCACCAATGGATTCCTCGTTCGAAGACCAATCCATTGGTGGGGTCACACGTTCGGTTCGTGTCCCATTTAGCGACTCTGGAGCTCGAAACGCGTCTAGAGTTTTGGCCGCCTGCGCCGGTCTTATGACGTGTGCGTGCTACTATTCTCTGAGAAGCGACAACGCTTGTAGGCTCAGCCGCGGCGTGCGCTGCGATTGGTTGGTTCAGCCGAACGAGGCGTCCCGAGTTCTTCGAGCCAGCGCGCCAAACGCCTCAGGGACCAGCCAGTCCGAGGCCCCGGCTCGGCAGCTCCGGCCCCGGGCAGTTTAAAGTGACTTCTTGCTCGTTTCCGGTGTGTCGGCGCGGTGCGGCGCGGTGCGGCATGCTGCCACCGCGGTGCCGCGGGAAACAAGGAGCAAGGAGAGAGGAAGGCGGGGGATAACAGTTTGCGAGACAACGAGTTTCGGAGAAACAAAACAAAAAATTGGGGAAGAAAAAAAAAGAAAGGGAAGCGCCGCATAACTAGGTTCCAAATCCTATCAAAGGACGCAACAAACAAGGGGACATGTCGCGGCGGCAGGGAGGAGGCGGCGTGGGGGTCGCGACATCGCATCGCATGGCCATGACGATGGCCCGGAAAAATATAACGACATCAAAAGGGAAACATGGACCGAGTGGAAGGACGTAACGTTCGTTACGACGTGATCGCAGGGGCTGGCCTTGCAGGGAAGGTTCGTGCCTCTGTGTGTGTGTGCGTGAGTGCGCGCGCGCTTTTCGCGTGTGCTTGTGTGTAAGCGTGTGTTTGTGTGTGTTTGACCGCGGTCGTTCGGTACGTGCCTCTGGCGGTGGTCTGGTGGGATAAGGAGCGGAATCAACTAATTTCCTTTCTTCCCCCATTTCTCTCTCTCTCTCTCTCTCTCTCTCTCTCTCTCTCTCTCTCTCTCTCTCTCTCTCTCTCTCTCTGTGCGGGGGTGGGCCAGTCAGCGGGCCTGCACCCCTCAGCGATACAAACCACCGCCGGGTAGAAAAAACAACAACAAAAACGAAAACAGGAGAGAAAATGTCGCTTTATCTCGGGCACTTCAAAACTCCGACTCTCCCCTCCACGACACACATACATACATACACACACACACATCCATACATACATACATACATACATACACACATACACCCATGAGAAGTCTTTACAGCCCCGTGATCCCGTGATGGCTACCGTATCCGCTCATTAGCGAAAACAATCATTTTATTATTAATTAATTATTTTATTGTCCGAGTCGTTCGCCATGGCGTATCACAGCCCGTAGACACACTCCACTCCGGGGGGAGCCGAGAGCGATTGGACTGGCGGCGAGAAAAAGAAGACAAGAAGGGCCCTTCGTGCAATTTTTGTGGTGTGGGTCCATGAGACCAGAACCTTGGGTCGGTGACGCTCGAAAAAGGACGCATACACTGTGAAACCAAGTGTGGAGTAAATATCCACACTTGGACGAGTGGAGTCTGCACACTGTGCCAAGTGGCTCACGGAGCCCCTTTTCTCTACACCCAAAAAAAAATGACTTCTTGGATCAAGAAAAATTTAACTTTTCTTGCGACCATGGTTTTTGCAAGAAAATTTTTCTTAATCCATTTTTTGCTTGAATAAAGAAAATTTCTCTTGTGTCAACACTCTACCAAAAATGTCCTGTCAATGCCGTTAATTTATTACCAGTTTTCACTGTAGGTCAATTCACAGCGTTTACTGTGATCTGCTCACGCGATTCACTGTGATCTTGTTCACGGTGTTCACTGTGATCTAGTTCACAGTAAACACTGTGAGTTTGACGCCGCTGAGCACCGAAGTGCTGCAAATCAGGCTCCAATTCACGGCGTTTACTGTGGCCAGATCACAGTGAACACTGTAACCGAGATCACAGTGAACGCCGTGAACTAGTTCACAGCAAACGCCGTGAATTGCATAACAGCAAACATTGGTAATAAATTAACGGCGTTTACAGGACATTTTTTGTTGAGTGAAGATCATTTTTCTTCCAAAACCAAGAAAATCAAAAATCAAGAAACCATTTTTTTGGGTGTAGCCGTGAAGAACTGCACACTTTGAAGAGTGAAGGCTGCATTCGAATAAAGTGCGGAGGCCGCTTTCCACGTGAGGAGATCTCTCTACTCTCGGTTTCACAGTGCACTTCCTGCCTTGCTAGAAAGGTGTTCGCTACACTGGTGCACAAACCTGAGGCCGTCTCCTCGCTGGTGGGCTCCTCCTCGTCCTCGTCCACGGCGGCGGCCTCGGCCTGGATCACCGACACCTTGGGAATCCCTGCAACATCAAAGCTATTTGGACCTCTTGCATCTAGAAAAACTCACACTTTAAAAACAAAATTAAAACAACGAAAACAAAAGACAAAACAACGCCGGAGGAGTTGGATTGGGAGCGATACTGACTGACGCAGGGCGCGATGTGCGAGCGGCTCTGCTGGTAGCCCCTGGCGCACCGGTTGCAGGTGGTGCCGGTCACGCCGTCCTTGCAGGGGCACTGGCCGCTCGTCTGGTTGCACGTCTTGCCCGAGGCGCCGATCGGGTGGCAGTCGCACGCTGCAACAGACAACAACAACGGGTCAGACAACATCAAGTCAAACGACAGCAAGAGTAAAGGGACGAGCGGCGATACCCCCCGACTGCGGAAGAAACGTGGGGTAGCGCCGCCGGTTCGTGGGAACTGGCGCAGTCACCCCTCTGTAAGTGGCTGAGGGCGAGGGCGGGACGCGCCAAAGGAATCGCCGGGTGTGGATACAGCAGCGTGACCCCGCCCCGCCCCGAGGTCGTTTACAGAGCCATAATTATTCAGGGGTTATCTAACTACACGGTGGAAGGCCAGAGGGACACGCGGTGGCGCCACGGCCGGGCCACGGCGGGCCGAGGCAGGGCAAGGCGGGGCCAGGAAAGGTTCGGGCGGGGAGTGGAGGCTGATGATGAAGTGCCGGGGGAAGAGCGGCAGAGTATCGGCAGTACTTTCGCAGGAGAGCACCAACATGATGCAGGGCCTGGGCATCGACATGACCATCATAGGGATGATCCTCTGCCGATTCAGGCCCGTCCAAGCAGTTCATGTTCGAACGGCGCCGGCGGGCAAAAGTCCAGAAGCGTTTGGAGCTCCAGTCACTAAAAACGGGCCTTGAACCGAGCGTAAAACCCCACCAATTGATTCCTCGTTCGGAGAGCAATCCCTTGGTGGGGTCACACGTTCGGTTCGAGCACCACTTAGCGACTCTTGAGCTCAAGGTACGTCCGGGATTTCGACCGCCGCCACCGGTCATCTGACCCACTGTGTTAGCCGAGCCCGCGTCCACCCTCAATCTCTCCATCCAGCACCCACAGGCCGAAGCCCGACGCGCTGCCTCCGATTTTCGCGTTGCCTCCGAATGGCTGGCCGTAAAATCAAAATGCAAATTCCCGGGGTGCGCCTCGCGCCCCGCGGCCTCCAGGCCCGCCTCGAGGAAGAGGGAGAGAGAGGGGAGGGGCAGAGGGAGAGAGAGGGGAGGGGCAGAGGGAGAGAGAGGGGAGGGGCGGAGGGAGAGAGGAGGAAAGAGACGCCTCGGCAAATAAAGACGCTCCGAGATATCTCGACTGGGGCGCGATCCAGCAGGGCAGGGCGCGGCAAGGAGGACCAACCTCCCGGGTCCGCCGCACGCCCACGACGACCACAACGTCAGTGTTGCCACCGAAGCAGGCCCGAATTCCCACGAGGTGTCGGAAGGGTCGCCAACCGTAGCCAGCCCAACTACGTAATATCTGGACTTTGCTCTCGAGAAACAGTTGCCGCGGGTTGAAGTTAACGACCCTCTCGACGAAGTGGTGCACCGAGGGGAATTTTTGCCCACTTAAGTTGCGACACACGGTAGAAACGGAACCTGTTTTTCCCAGGAAGCCTATGGTAAAGAGATAGGCGATTTCCAAGGGGTTCCTAGGAAAACCAGGAACCGTTTCTACCGTGCACTGGACGACCTCCACGAGCTCTTCAGGGCGACCGAAACTCCTTTCCCTATTCTGGCCTGGTCCAACGCATCAGCCAGATTGTATTGGAAGACTTCGGTGAATGGTTCAGTCGGCGATAAGCTTGTGCACGGTTAGACTTGGTCCTGAAAGATTCAGGACCGTAACGCGTCCCTGAGGTAGCCGGACACCCGTTTCCAGGACGGGAGTGGCGAAATTCAACCAGTTTGCCGTTTGGTCCTGGAAACGGGTGTCATTGGCGACGTTTGTCACCCGTTTCCAGGACGGTTCGGAATGTTTGGGGCTCTCGGTCCTGGAAACGAGTCTCGGCGGGCCCAAGACGCCGAAGTAAGACCAGTTCGCACCTGGTAGCTTGCACACTGAACTACATTGTACCGCTGGGCAATGATGCGCCATTCCCGCAGTGCGTTTCATGGAAAAAATCGGCAGCAAAAAGTGGCAATACGAAAGTCTCAAGGAGACCCGCCGATCAGCTTCGGTGTTCTTATGGGAACCGGGCCTTCATCCGACGCATCCCTGCCGCGCAATTCGACAGATTAGTGGAGTTCGTATTGGGCTGGCCCACCCGAAGTGCGCGCGGTTTCTGTGGTACAGTGAGAGTCCAGATTCAGAGGCCTTACCTCAGAGGGGTCACATTGGGTATTTGAACCCGCGACCCCGAGTGCCGAGTCTAGTCAACTCCTCTACCCTGACCGCTCAGCCACCGAACCAGCTTGTCGGCGGCGATGTGGCAACTCCTCTTGAGCTGCCGTTCGAGAAATCTGGTCCCGAAAAAAGGGTACCTGGAGCGGTCTCGAACCCGGGACCTGCCGCTTCCCACATCATGCTCTTAACCACTGAGCCACCGGGACGCCATGGCACCCGCCCTGCCTGCGCAGGTACCCAATCTTCTGTGGATATACCTCCCCAAGCAATTGGTCGCCGAAAAAATTGTGTATACTACCGGTCCCGAACCCGGGACCTCCCGCTTCCCGCGACATGCTCTTAACCGCTGAGCCACCGGGCCGCCATGGCACCCGCCCTGCCTGCGCAGGTACCCAATCTTCTCTGGATATACCCCCCAAGCAATTGGTCACCGAAAAAATTGTGTATACTACCGGTCCCGAACCCGGGACCTGCCGCTTCCCACATCATGCTCTTTACCACTGAGCTACCGAAGGACCATGGTGCTCGCTCTGCCAGCGCTGGTACTCAATCCTCTCCGGATAGACCTCCTCTAGAAGTTTGTTGCCGTTGCCGAAAAATTTGCTCATGGCACTAGTCTCGAACCCGAGACCTGCCAGTCAGGATCGGAGCACTCTAACCACTGCGCCACCAGTTTGCTATGAGCGCCGCCCTCCTAGCGCCGAACTTATAATTTGTCCAGCATCAAGCAAGATGGGTGGCTATTCAAGTTTGGCGCTAGGTGGGTGGCGTGCATAGCAACCTGATGGCGCAGTGGTTAGAGTGCTCCGATCCTGACTGGCAGGTCTTGGGTTCGAGACTGGTGCCATGAGCAAATTTTTCGGCAACGGCAACAAACTTCTTAAGGAGGTCTATCCGGAGAGGATTGAGTACCAGCGCTGGCAGAGCGAGCACCGTGGTCCTCCGGTAGCTCAGTGGTAAAGAGCATGATGTGGGAAGCGGCAGGTCCCGGGTTCGGGACCGGTAGTATACACAATTTTTTCGGCGACCAATTGCTTGGGGGGGTATTCCCAGAGAAGATTGGGTACCTGCGCAGGCAGGGCGGGTGCCATGGCGTCCTGGTGGCTCAGTGGTTAAGAGCATGTCGCGGGAAGCGGGAGGTCCCGGGTTCGGGACCGGTAGTATACACAATTTTTTCGGCGACCAATTGCTTGGGGGGGTATATCCAGAGAAGATTGGGTACCTGCGCAGGTAGAGCGGGTGCCATGGTGTCCCGGTGGCTCAGTGGTTAAGAGCATGTTGTGGGGAGCGGCAGGTCCCGGGTTCGAGACCGCTCCAGGTACCCTTTTTTCGGGACCAGATTTCTCGAACGGCAGCTCAAGAGGAGTTGCGACATCGCCGCCGACAAGCTGGTTCGGTGGCTGAGCGGTCAGGGTAGAGGAGTTGACTAGACTCGGCACTCGGGGTCGCGGGTTCAAATACCCAATGTGACCCCTCTGAGGTAAGGCCTCTGAATCTGGACTCTCACTGTACCACAGAAACCGCGCGCACTTCGGGTGGGCCAGCCCAATACGAACTCCACTAATCTGTCGAATTGCGCGGCAGGGATGCGTCGAATGAAGGCCCGGTTCCCATAAGAACACCGAAGCTGATCGGCGGGTCTCCTTGAGACTTTCGTATTGCCACTTTTTGCTGCCGATTTTTTCCATGAAACGCACTGCGGGAATGGCGCATCATTGCCCAGCGGTACAATGTAGTTCAGTGTGCAAGCTACCAGGTGCGAACTGGTCTTACTTCGGCGTCTTGGGCCCGTCGAGACTCGTTTCCAGGACCGAGAACCCCAAACATTCCGAACCGTCCTGGAAACGGGTGACAAACGTCGCCAATGACACCCGTTTCCAGGACCAAACGGCAAACTGGTTGAATTTCGCCACTCTCGTCCTGGAAACGGGTGTCCGGCTACCTCAGGGACGCGTTACGGCCCTGAATCTTTCAGGACCAAGTCTAACCGTGTGAGTGCGTGACCATTGGGAGTGTGAGTGTTCGAACAAGTACGCGACTTGGTCAAACTTGAATCTATTGTTTTCCAGTTGGGAGAACAAACGTCTGCCAGTAAGGAATGAATGAATATTTGTTTCCAGTTCTCGCTTGCCAGCGTGGCTCGGGGATTGTGTGTGTGCAGTACTCATCCCGTTTCCGCTCCGACTGCACGTGCCGATACACTGGGTCCGTGCCGCCGTCCGCACCAGACCGCGCCGAGGGCCGAGGGTCCGAAGGTGACGGAAATTGTTCGTTAGTTCGGTACCAATACCACCTGCCCGCCGCCACGCTGGCACACCATATTGACTGGCTTTATCGTTATCCATTTCTTCATCCGAGGCCCGGCGAGATGATTGCATCCGTCGTGCAGGAATGAGCCGAGCCAGCCACGCACAGTGCCAGAAGACCAGTGGAAGCGGTCAAAACCCCGGATGCGTTTTGAGCTCCAGACAGAGTCGCTAAGTGCGACTCGAACCGAACGTGTGACCCCACCACTGGATTGCTCTCCGAACGAGGAATCCATTGGTGGGGCCACACGCTCGGCTCGAGTCCTGTTTAGCGACTTTGGAGCTCAAAACGCGTCCAGAGCATCGGCCGGCGGCGGTTCCGCTGGCCAGGCACAGCACGGCATAGCACGGCCCCTTGCGGCTCGCGGCAGGCAGTCCTGGACGCAGCCATGGCGCGCGGGGCTGCCTAGCCGCCGCAGCCGCAGGCGCTCAGGGTCGGGTCCATTTGCCTCACCACACGAACCAGCACACTCGCAACCATCAAACTGAGAGAAGAAACTACCTCCTCGAACGAGACTAATCGACGCCTCACCCTGGCCGGGTCCATGGCTGGGTCCAGTTACCCCCTCCCCTCCCCGGCCATTTTTTCTGTGGCCGTCGCGAACGTCATGTCTCGGCCGCCAGTCGGGCCCACATGACACACACTCACACGCACGCACACACTCGCAATTTTTTCTTTATTTTATTTCCTGTCCCGTCTGTCTGCGTGGCGCGCCGCGGCGAGGCGGGCGAGAGTTTCTGACACCTCTGCTGGCGGGCTGGCCGGGCCGAGACGTGACCACACGGCCAAATATCCATGCGGTCTTGCAAGCTGGCAGTCCCTGGCAGCAGGCCGAGAGTCGCTTTCGTCGCTCCGTCTCTCTCGCACTCACGGGGCGTCCCGTATGGGTGCGAGAGAGACGGAGCGCTCTGGCTTGCGAGCTCGGCATTCCCAGGATTCGCCGTGTCAAAATTTTTCTTGAAGCAGGCGGGTGGCTGGGCACTGCTGCGCTGGCCACGCTGGCGCACGCGTCGCCCTCGCGTCGTCCGGTTCGCGTTTCGCGTCGGAAAAAGAGGCAGAAAAAGAGAACGTAACGAGGAAAAGGCGAGAGATGAATTAAAGCAGTGACACTTTGGGGACACCGCCACCGCCGCCATCTGCGTGCATACGGTGAGCCGAGGCAGGCGAGACACAGTGGGCCAGAACACCGGTGGAAGCGGCCAAAAACTCAAGACGCGTTTTGAGCTCCATAGTAGTTAAATAGAGCACGGACCGAGCGTGTGACCCCACCAATGGGTTCCTCATTCATAGAGCAATCCATTGGTGGGGTCACACGCTCGTTTCGAGTCCTGTTCAGCGACTCTGGAGCTCAAAAACACGTCCGGAGTTTTGACCGCCTCCGTCTTCTGGCAAATCAACTGTGTGAAGCCGTGAAGCAGCACGCCTGCATGCCGCACGCTTCATGCGAGTTGCAGTGGACCAGCGCGGCGGCCAGCCCTCCGCTGCATGATTCAACAATGGCAGTGGTCCTGGACGTTTTTTCGTTCCGCTTCGCTCCGACCGGGGCCAACTTGTATTCGCAATGCATTCGAAGTGCCGAGGCCGAGGCTTTCGGCTTTTGAGGTCACCGCCGTGCTCGGCCGCTCGGCCCTGCTCGGCCCTTCCCCGGCCCGCCATCGGGGCAGCCATTTCGGACGGGGCGGCCACCTCGGGGCCGCTGGGGGCCGCTGGGGCGAGAGGCGGGCCGGGGCCGTGTGGGGCGGACGACAAGCAGTACCACGCCAGTGACAACGGGCCAGATGATCCTATCTGCGTCGCGGCGTTGCGTTGCCGGACCACAGCACCCTGGGCCCCGCACAGTGGGCCAGAAGACCGGTGGAGGCGGCCAAAACTCCGGACGCGTTTTGAGCTCCAGAGTCGCTAAGAGGGACTCGAATCGAACGTGTGACCCCACCAATGGATTGCTCCGTCTCTCTCTCTCTCGCACCAAGACAGAACGCCCTACAATGGCGGCTCCAGAGTCGGTGCAAACGAAAGGGGGGGATCAAAGTAGCACTTTTTGCCTTCCTTTCAGGCGCCTATCTATACTCTGACAAGAAAACGATAGAACCCTGAGTTCTCGTGGTTCATGGTATCTGCCGCCTTGGTTGGCTTTGTAGGTAGCTCTCGGCACTCTCGGCCGCGAGAACTCAGGGCTCTACGTTTTTTGGTCAGAGTATAGGTGGCGCTTGACGCCCTAAGAGTGCGAGAGAGACAGGGCGACAAAAGCGATGCTCCGTACCGCGGCGGCGCCGCGCAAACTAACTGTTGCTCGAAAACGACGCGCGCCACATTTTCCGCCCGCCTGCCTGCCAGCCCGCCTGCGCTTGATCGGTGGGATCGAACTGTCGTTTGCTTTGCGCGACTGTACGCAGTAAATCACGCGATGCGCCGGGCACGCCGCGCCACGCCACGCCACGCCACGCCACGCCGCGCCACGCCGAGCTCTATAAAGCCCGCAGCTGCGCGACGGCGGCGCCGCGCGACTGACAGCGTATGGGTACCGCGCGAGGAAAGGGAGGGGGAGGGGGGGGTCCACCAAACCACGTAACGCTCCGGGCGAGAGGGGGAGGGGGATCACGACGGCGGTCTTGCGGATGGGGGTCAAAGACTGCCCCGCTGTTTTACGGACGGAACCGACAGTGAGGCGCCTCGGTGTTTGTGTGTGTGTGTTTGTGTGTGTGTGTGTGCGCGTGTGTGTGTGTACGCGCGTGTGCCACAGGGATTACCACACCTTCCCCGTCATAAATCCGCGTATACTGTAGCCCCTGTCACTGGGCGTGTGCCTGGCTGCCTGGCTGGCTGCCTGGCTTTCGTGGGCTTCCGGTTCTGACGTACAGGGTGGCGCCATAACACGTGTATTCGGGCCTGGCTCGGCAGCCTGGCTCGGCAGCCCTGGCACGCTAACCCAGTCTGGCCGGGGGGCGTCGAGGCGGACAGGACAAAGCTGGAGGCGGCGGCGGCAGCGCCACTGTGCGGTGCGGAAACTGACACAGCCTCAATGGTGGGGCGGGAAACCAGTTAGCTGCAGCCACCAAACCACTTTGCATGTTTGCACTAAAACCTACTAGACCGAATAATCCAAAGCCCATTTCCCCTTGCAGCGAGTTTCCCACCGAGTTCGGTTATGCTTTTTGCCTACTTACAGACGGTTTCCGGACACATTGCGCACTTACAGGCGTTGCTCGGGTAACATCCAAGTGAGCTTAGCCTGGGCGTGAAGCTTTTTCAAAAGTACAAGTACAAGGAGTGCAAGAAGTGGCATAGACCCCTTGCGCGAAGGAAAGCCCCCCCCCTCTCTCTCTCCCCCCCTCTTCCTCCCTTTACCTCACACTCACTGACGGCCAAAGGCAGCCCTTTGCCCGCGGCGGGCTGCCTCCTGCCAGGGCGCTGCCAAGGCGCTGCCAAGTCGAGGAGGTGGCAGTGCCTGGTCAGCGAGAGGGGCGCCGCTCCTCTGCCTTTGATGAGCCCCCCGCGGGGCCCCGTGGGGCCGTCCGGGGGCGCGCGCGTCTCGCTTGGCTCCGTGCCCCCACGGCCTGCGAGGGGCGCGAACCTCGTCACGCCAATCGCAGCAATCCACGGCCGCATTTGGACCCCCAGGTCCCCGGGTCGTGACCCGCATGTATTCAAAGCCGGAGCCAAAGCCGGCGTCGGCCCTCGCCTTGGCCACCAAGCACTCCCCCAGGCAGGCCCCGGGGCTGGCCATGCCGTGCCGTGCCGGGCCTGGCCGACAACGCACGGGAATGGGAGGGCGAGCCCTTGGCGCCCTTGGCCGCGCCGAGGCGGAGGTCCGTCCCGTCCGCGCCGTCCGTCCCGCCAACGTCAAGTGGCTCTCCGCGGAGGGCCGATGCTGCCCGGCATGCAGAGCCTTGGCGGGCAGTGCCAGCTCAGCATCCGCGGCCCTCTCCTCTCCGGGGAGAGAGCGGCAGGCGGCGGCAGGCGGCGGCCCTGGCTGGCGGGTAGTTTAGCGTGTCCTTGCCGCGCGACACGTCTTCGACGGCAGGCGGCACGCTGCGGCACGCTGCGGCACGCCGACGACCGTCCCGGCGTAATTTACAAACGACGTTTGCGGCGGGCTCTTGGACGGGCGGAGCCGCCGAGCTGCCGCGCGCGCGGGGGAGGATTAGCAGCTGGATTTATGCGACGAGCAGCGAGCCAGCGAGCCTTCTCGGGCGAAGCACGGCGAAGTGAAGCGTTCGGGCCACGTACTTACAGTGCGCACAGCGGGGCAGAGGACCGGCGCCGGTGGCCAAAACTCTAGACGCGTTTTGAGCTCGAAAGTCGCTAAGTGGGACTCGAACCGAGCGTGTGACCCCACCAATGGATTCCTGGTTCAAACAGCAATCCATTGGTGGGGTCATACGTTCGGTTCAAGTCCCATTTACCGACTCTGGGAGCTGAAAACGCATCCGGGATTTTAACCGCCTCCACCGGTCTTCTGGCAAATCCACTGAGCAGTGTTCGCCTTTCCGTCCTGCTCGAACAGAGCACCGCGATTTTCTTGCTGATTCGATCCCCGAGGGAGGGGCGAGGGCTCGGACAGGGACAGCCGAGGGACAGCGGCACGCTCGTGGCGATGCCCCCCGCCGCGCATCGCCCTCCTTGCGGTGTGTTGGTCGAGCGAGGGTCCCTGGTTCCTGCTCGGACACAGGGCCGGCCCTTGTGTGACCACGGCCGGGCCGGGGCCGCGCGATACCCCTCCCGATTGGCGATAAGCTGTTCAAGGAGCCGGGCAGGTCGCACCACCGTCACCTTGAACCGAGAAGTGTTGCCCGCGCCGCCTGCGCCGCCTGCGCCGCCGAGCGAGGCGTGAGGCTTCCTCATGTCCCCCCAGGGAGGGACTCGGCTCGGCTCACTCGACGGAGCAACCACGCGACTCGCACCGCGCGCTGCCCCGCCGGTATATTGAATGGCACAACTTGTCGGCGGCGAGCGCAGCGCCACTGTTTACCGCCTGCCTCTGGCCTGCCGCAGCGTGCCGCTGGCTTGACGACCCCGAAGGCGCCCCGCCCGCCCCGCCTGCCCTCCGGAAGCGGTCCGAAACGAGCGTCGCCGCGCGTCGCGCCCCCTGGGGCTCCTCTCCCACGCGCCCCGCCCCGCCACTCGAAATTAACGCGTTTCTGCTCGAGTCCCGCCCTGCCGCCTCCTTGCCGGTGGCCGCGACAGTGTCACGACGGGGAATCGTAAAGGCCGCGAACTGCGAACCCTTGACGCGGAGGCCGCGGTGGCTGCGGTCAGAAGGCGGCGCCCACAAGACCCTCGTAAACAGCTCGGCCTGACGGCCTCAGTGTCGCGGGCCGCCGAAGCTGCCCAAGCCAGATCAGCGCAAAGCCGCAAACCGATAAATAAGGAATCGTGACGGGCCGCGCCGCGTCTGTGAGCGGGACGGACGGAGGAGCACGACGGCACACTGGGCCAGAAGATCGGTAGAGGTGGCCCAAACTCCAGATGCATTTTGTGCTCCAGTTAAACATTACTCGAACCGAGCGTGTGACCTCACCTCGTTCATACAGCAATCCATTGGTGGGGTCACACGTTCGGTTCGAGTCCCATTTAGCGACTCTGGAGCTCAAAACGCATCCCGGACTTCGACCACCTCCACAGGTCCTCCTCGGGTGGAGGCATCGCAGCAATGGCCGTCGGCCGTCGACACGGCGAGGACCGTTAGGACGCCGTCAATGGCTCCATCAACATCACCGTGGTCGTGGTCATCGCGTCGTCGCGGCCCACTAGGGCCCACTAGGGGCGCGGATACATGGGAAGGAGGAGCCCTGCTCCCCTTCCTCGATGGAGAGGCAGGAAACAGGTCGCACTTCGTCTGTAAGTAGGCAACTTTCTCGAGATCGCCCCTCCCCAGAACCTCTCTTTCTGGATCCACCACTGCCAAACTCTGCTTGGCCGACGCCTATACAAGAGAACTCGGCCTGCCCGTTGGGTTGCGCGCGAGGCAGTTTCGACTCATCCTCTCCTTGCCGCCCGACTCGGCCCGACGCGAGACTGTTTCTCGATCTAGGTGCAGTCGCGTTCCGAAACGTTACGAGCGCCGCCGTCCCGAACGACACTTTGACGGCGCGGCCCTGCGCATGCACTGCTTTCGGAGACTTCTCATCCGCATCTGGTTTCTACTTGTTGTGCTGGGGGCTGTCCCCCGGGAGGGCCCCGGAGGGTGGGGGACGAAATATGACATCCGCGCGTCGAAGACGATCCAAATTATGACGGCCCCTCGGTCACGGAATGCTGCTTTGAGTTTATCGCGGCGCCGTTTGTCGGGCATGTGTGATGTCTGGTCAGCGACTCACATGAACTCGCTGACGAAACGCACTCTTAAAACCTTACGAAGTAATTTGAGCATACGTATAACAAACTAAAATACTTTGTTATACGAAGAAATAGTTCGTAAATTACAAAGTATTTTCTTTGTAAGCTTACGTATGCTCAAAATACTTTGTTATACAAACTGCTTTTCTTTGTAAGGCCCAAAATAGTTTGTAAGGTTTTCTCAGTGCGGATCCAAAAACCTGCGCGGCCTCCAAAAGGGTCAGGTGTCGACTCACCAGAATGAAACAGGAAGTAAAACACATGAAAAAGTTTACTCACTGGCCCTTCTGACGAAAAGCATTTTCACATCATGTTCTAAAGTTTTAATTGGTGGTCGGCCCACAGTGGGCAAGGGCAAGAAGTACGGTAGAGGCGGTCAAACTCCCGAACGCATTTTGAGCTCCAGAGTAGCTACGTGGGCATGGGACTCGAACCGTCTGACCCCACCAGGATTGCGCTCCGAACGAGGAATCCATTGGTGGGGTCGCGCGTTCGGTTCGATGTTCGAGTCCTGTTCAGCGACTCTGGAGCTCAAAACTCGTCGAGAGTTTGCCGCCTCCACTGGTTCTCTGGCCTGGCGCAGGAGTTCCTCTAACAGGGCCAGCCTGCTGCAGGCGTTGCAGGGACAGCATCCGAACGGACGCACTTCCCCGCACCGCACAGGAAGGGCCGAATAGCGATAGGACGGCGGACAGGCCATGTTGTTCCGCAAACAGGACCTGAAGTCCATCAAACTTGACGAGATACTTTGGTGAGCTGCTTCCGCACTGGTTGGCATCACGACGCTGCCTGTTGTTGCCCGTCGTTGGACGGACACGGCGTGGCCCTGGATACCTCGCTGCTCTCCAGGCGCCGCGCCCTCGGCCAGCAGGTGACTCCGAGGGGCAGGTCTCGTCGGTCTGTCTCTCTCACACCTACAGGGACGCCCCGTGAGAGCGAGAGAGAGACCCCCCTCCCCCTCCCCTCGGAATCAGCCTGCAGGCCGCGAGCGAAGGGAGCGGAGGTGGGAAAGAGACAATTCGGAGAGGGAGGTGTTGGAAGGGCGTGGGTTTCTGCACCGAGAGACAGAGAGAGGGAGAGAGAGAGAGAGTGGCTTCTTGACGGCGCCGCATTGTTCTGTGTTTCATTTTCCTTGGCCAGCCCTCTGGCCGCCCCGCCGCGGCCATGCACACCCCGCCCCGCCCCGCCCGGAGATAACAGCAAACAGCATATTGTGTTGTGTGTGCCTCGGAGTATTTCCACGGGGCGGGTGGAGCTGCCTGGAAAGAAGACCCCGGCGCGCCAACAATGCTGATGCTGTTTCGGCGGCGAGGTGGCGTGCCTGGACCTGGCCCTGGCCGGCCTGGCCGCCCCGCCGACGACCGCGATATCGCGGTATCGCGGCATATCGGATGAATAGGCGCATTATTTGCAAAAGGCTTCCGCAGGTCGGAGACACGGCGGCTCTCCTTGGAGTCTCGGAGACGGAGGGGCGGGGCAGGCCGTCACGGGGTCCTCAGAGAGGACTGCCAGGGCAGCGAGGGCCAGCGGCGTCTCGTGGAGTTACGGGGCGCGGCGGTGCGCCGTTGAGGCGTGCTGCTGCCCCCCCCCCCCTAACAGCGGCGTTACAGCTGCACTGCCGCCATTTGCAATTTGCCAAAGCAAGTGCACCGGCCGTGCCGGGCCGTGCCGAGCCCAGCAAAAGACGGCGCGTCGTTCCGGACACTCGGCGCCGCGGTGCCTGGCCGCCACCGCCAGTGGCCGCGCCACGGGCCAGCGCAGACTCATTCCGAAAGTCGTTCTCGTCGCTCTGTCTCTCTCGCACTCATGCGGCGTCCCGTGTAGGTGCGAAAGAGACAGGGCGACGAAAGCGACTTTCGGAATCAGTCTGCAGGCCGGACTGCTGAGGTGGCCGACGAGGCCACGGCGCGCACGCGGTGCTAGTGCGCGGTCGTTGCGGGAACGGGGCGAACGGGGCGTCATCGGCGGCATGGCTCTATCGGCGGCGCCGACGCGTCGCTCCGCCCGCGGCAGCCGCAAGCCGATGTTCCAATCGGCGCTTTGTCTCTCTCGCACTCAGGGGGTGATGCACTCCGTGGCCGAGAGAGAGAGAGAGACAGACAGACAGAGCGACAAAGCACTGTTTGGAGAGAGACCGCCGCCGCCAGGTCACATCGGGCTCCTGGACGTCAAACCACACTCCTCGACGCGAGAGGGAATCAATGAAGCTTGGCATCCCATCCCATCAGCGCCAAGTAGCAGATCGAGCGCGGGGAATGCGAGGGTGTGTGTGTGTGTGTGTGTGTGTGGGGGGGGGGTGCTTTCCGGACTGGAGTACTCGATGCTCGGAGTGCGTGTGGCTGGTGTGGCTGCGCGGCCCCGACCGGAACAGGTCGCCGGAAGTCGGAGTGCAGGCTGCAGACTGGCGGGGCCTCACCCTCGCCCCAATTAGCAGGGCCCGCCCTCGCGGCCCTCGCCGCCAGATAAGACAATCGCACTGCCCTTTCATCAACTCGCTCCTGGGGCCTGGGGCCGGGCCTGGGGCCCAGGGCTGCAGACTGATTCCGAGAGTCGTTTTCGTCGCTCAATCCCTCTCGCTGTCACTGGGCGTCCCCTATGGGTGCGAGAGAGACAGCGACGAAAACGACTCTCGGAATCGGTCTGCTGGGGCTGGTTCGGAGCCACGCGGTGCAGGGTACAGTGTGGAGATAGGGTGCGTTGGGGCCCTGCGCCCTGTAGTGCTAGGCTGCTGCGTTTGGCGCCGCGACGTGGAGCGTCACTGCAACGTACGTGCATCCAACACTACTGGGGCCGCAGCGCCAAACGGGGTGGACGTACACTGATAGAAAAGATGCTGTTAATTAACAGCATATATCCTGTTAAGTATTTTAGCAACACTTGTTGTAGAAGAACGGCATATTGTTGGACACTGAGTCGTTATCCAACAGCAGTGTTGTAAAAAGGGATGATGGCCCTCTGTATCTGACCTCTGACAATAAGTTGTTGTGTAACAGAATTACCATTTCCAAATGGCACCAACCTGTTCATAAACAACACTTTTCTGTTTTCAAACAAAAGAGTTGGGTAATTATTCCGAATAGCGCCTCCACCTATATAAGGTCAAAGTTTGGTATCATTAGACAGGTATTGACGAGTACTGTTCGAAACTGCAAGAAATATGTGGCGCTCGAGAAGGATATTGCTATAAATGTGTATTCAAGTACCTCACCCTAACCTCGAACAATGCAGCGATATCGTGAAATGCGCTCGTACTGTCAACTTATCACGCATTAGGTAGAAGGGCAAATCTTAGGGGGATGTTAGATCTTTCTTGCAGACCCACAATTTACCCCCAAATATTTTCCCTTCTATTAATTCGGGAAAGTTGACACGGCCGTCTGCTGAGGTGACAGGTGGCGCCATCTTGGAGCGGCTTCTGTAAACTCGTCGGCCCCGTCCAGTTTACTTGAATCAATAGAAGGGAAAATATTTGGGGGTATATTGTAGGTCTGCGAGGTAGATCTAACATCCCCCTAAGATTTTCCCTTCTACCTGATGCGTGGTAAGTTGACAGCTCGAGCGCATTTCACGATATCGCTGCATCGTTAGAGGTTAGGGTAGGGTACTTGAATACACATTTATAGCAATATCCTTCAAGAGCGCCACATATTTCTTGCAGTTTCGAACAGTACTCATCAATACCTGTCCAATGATACCAAACTTCCGCCCTATATAGGTGGAGCCGCTATACGGAATAATTACCAAGAGTTGTTATACATTTACAAAAAAAATGTCGAGGGTCCTAATAGTCTTATCCAATACTAGCAGTCATTCAGAAACGCTCTTTTCTGTTTACAAACAGCACTGTTCTTCAACGCGGTCTCTCTGTTATTCACAAGAAGGAAATAGGAGTTTCCTGACGGCTCAAACATTTGTTTTGTAACAGTTCGTGCAGTTCTTGGACAGTTCACCGCTGTTTAAAAATTGGAAGTGTTGCTAAAAAACTTTACAACACAAATGCTGTTCAGAAACAACAGAATTTATTTTGACATAGTTGGAGTTTGATTTGAGCCGTGAGCTGCAAAATGCTCCGGCAAATCTTCAATTGAATGACCAACAACACCAGTGTTGTTTTTAAATGACAGAATACCGTTCCAAAACAGCATATATCATTAATTTTACAAACAAGACGTTCTGTTTTCCAGCATTGGAAATCGTTCAATAACACTATATTTGTTGTTTTCTACAATGATGAAACTTGCTGTTTCCTAACAGCATTTGTGCTGTTTTAAGTTCCGATGACACGTGCTGCTTAAAAGCAAATCACTCGTTGGTAAATGTGCTGTTTTCCTACAGTTTCTTTTAACAGTGTATTACAATGAAATAGTTCCTTAATTACAAAGTTTGTTGTGCTCAAAATACTCTGCTGTGACAAGCTACTTTGAATTGTAATGCCTAAAGTAGTTTTTTGGGAGTGTGCTCCAGGCCTGGACTCACACTCTAGAGTGCAGGCTCTGGACTCTGGAATGGAAGGGCTCGTTGGCGTGACACCTTTGTCGCGGCCTTTGGAGCAGACGGCCCGTCGCACCTCGTTCTCGTTCGGGGATGAAGGCGCGGAGAGGCAGCCCCCGACTTTGAGCCAGTAATTAGGGCCAGGGCTCGACATGACCCTCTTTAGTCGCGTGCACCGGAATTATTTACATCTCTCTCGTCCACTCTCCCCCTCCCTCCCTCCCTCCACCGCGCCGCGCTGACCCGAGCGGCAAGCGCCGGGGGTCGGGTCGGGTCGAGTCGCTTGCTTGCACCCCGCACAGTCGTATGAATGGAAAAAGGAGAAAATAAATAAATTCAAAAAAAGCAAAAGGGGAAAAGAGAACGGCGGCGGCGGAAAGTCGGGCCAACATGTTTGTAAAAATCTAATGAGCAGCGCACAGCGCGCACGCTCTGAGAGAGAGAGAGAGAGAGAGAGAGAGAGAGAGAGAGAGAGAGAGAGAGAGAGAGAGAGAGAGAGAGAGAGAGAGAGAGAGAGAGAGAGAGGAGGAAGGGGAGGCTTTCGAGTGCAGGCATTCGGACACCGTGGCGGCCATCAGACGGGGTGGCCCGCCAGGCCAGGGCCAGGCGACTGTCCTTGGCTGGGGCGTTAAACTAATTTCCTCAATTCTCGTCACCTTCGGGGTGCGATAAGCCCCCGCCGCGCCCCGCCACACCCTCGGGGACGCAAACAAGGGGAGGGGGAAGGCGAGGCCGTTACTCCTGACGGCAATGAAAATTAGCGCAAATTTACAGATTCTGTTTGGAGCAATCCGCTCTCCGAGTGCTCGCTGCCGGCCGGGCTGCTGGCCGCTCGGGGTGTGGTTAGCACTGCTGGCCCCGGACCGGGAAAAGCGAGAAAGCGGCGCGGCGCCTCACCCTGCCAGTGTCGTGGCACACAGCGCCACACAGCGCCACACAGCGCCACACAGCGCCACACAGCGCGCCTCGCAGCAGGCGGAACGCAAACAACTTTCCGCTGTCTCGGGGCATTGGGCGAATCTGCTGGCCCGACACTGCAGTGGCGGGGACAGTCCCACACCTGGATTCGCAGAGTGGTTCCTGCACTCTGAATTTCTTACGGTGAAAGGCTGCTCCAACATATTAAGGCGAAGAGTTCTCTACAGTATGAGATAAAGTCAGCTTCACGACCTCGTAGACAATTTTTACCATGATATAGAGAATCTTCGGTACTTCTTTTAGAGTGTGGGCGTGGGCCTTCCGAGGTTTTAGGACCTGAGTATCAGGTGATAGTCATCCGCGTGTCCTGCAGTGAATGTAAGCATTGAACCGCGAATGGTCATTGGATTCCCACCAGGTGACCCCGCTCGCACCGGCCAGCGACTCTCGCGGGTACCTTAGCGGGTACCGAGCAGCAAACGGCACCCAAGCGGTGGTCCCGCGCCAGGAGGGTCAGGACCAGGACCACGGCCCGGCAGACCGCTGCGGAGAGGTTCGTCCGCCGGGATGTGGGGGATGTAGTGGTGCGGGGTGCGGCCATGCGGCTCGCCGCCCTCGAGTGCCCCCCTTGCGGGCCTGGCGGGCCTGGCCGGCCTCGAGGTCCAGGCTGTCCAGGCAGGGGCGGGCAGGGGAGGGCAGAGGGCAGGCTGGCAGGGGCGGGGCTGCAGTGTCGCGGCCTATTCTCTTGAGCGCCCCCCAGTGAGTGCTGCTCTCACACCGTTGTCATCGGGGTCCTTGGGTCCCGGGGACTGCCTTTGGACCCTCGGACCCTTGGGTGCGCCTAGCCTAGCCTGGAGGGAGGGCAGAGTCGAGCCGAGTCCTGCGGGACTGGCGGCGCCGGGCAACGCGCGGTGAAGTCAAAATCCAGCCTGCCGCACACTCGCCTCGCCCCGCCTCGCCCCACCCCGCCCCGCCTCGCCCCACCCGGCCCTGCCCCGCCCCGCCCCGCCTCGCCCCACCCCGCCCCGAGCCGCGCTAGTGCCTGGCGACCCTTACCGGCGGCAGCGACGCGAATATGCCTGTCGCGAAATGGCAACGGGCCCCATTCAAGGCGGCGCGGGCTTTGCCTTGGCGTCTGGCCGTCCACCACGCAGCGGGCCTCTGCTCTGCTCCGCTTCGCTCTCCGCCTTGTGATGGCGCCGAGCCTTCCAGCTTACACAGTAAATGCCTTACGGTGAAAGGCTGTACCAACATACAAATATGCTGGAGATTTTCTCCATAATACCAACGAAATTCGTCAAAATCTCTATAAGGTACAGTGAATTCTCAATGGTGTGTTACGAAGTCAGCGGCACCACCATAATATGGAACATTTTCACCATAATATGGAGAATCTTCACTGTAGAACATTTAGAGTGTACCAGCTCAGGGCTTCCAGGGATCCCAGGACTTCCAGGGTTTCCAGTACGTTCCACAGCTTTCAGGTCTTACAGGGCTATTCCAGGGTTTCGAGCTCTTAAGGGCGAGTGGACCGACGAACAGGGAGTGTCGCCGAACTGCAGCGCTGCAGTGAAAGGTCTTTTTGGCCTGCGTTCGCGTTCGCTGAAATGCTGAAAACGTGGCGGGGGATCACTCCCTCTCGGAAAATGGCGCACTGCGTTCTTGGGGGTGAGTTGGGGAGGGTAAGCGGAGCGCAGTGGCGGGCGTAGCGGTTTCGACATCCATTGTCACGCTCAGTCCCAGGATGGCTCTCAGTCAAAGAGCCTGTTGCTAATTTATCCAAAGCCCCTGATAATAAGTTAATGACGTTTGTTTTGACTTTAGCCTAAGGATGTCCGTGCCCGGACTGGGGTACAGTGGACCAGAAGACCGGTGGAAGCGGTCAAAATTCCGGAAGCGTTATGAGATCCAGAGTTGCTGAATGGGAGTCGAACCGAACGTGCGACCCCACCAATGGATTCCTCGTTCGGAGAGCAATCCATTGGTGGGGTCACACGCTCGATTCGAGGCCCATTTAGCATCTCTGGAACTCCAAACGCGTCCAGAGTTTTGTCCGCCTGCGCCGATCTTCTGGCCCACTGCGGGTGGTACTCACGCTTGCAGGCCTTTCGGTGCGTGATGGGCTTGGAGGCGTCGCGGTAGTAGCCCTCGCGGCAGTAGTGGCAGTGGCGGCCCGCCGTGAAGTGGCGGCACTTGAGGCACACGCCGCCGGACACGCGGCCAGACAGCTTCCACAGCTCCATGTTGAAGCGGCACTTGCGGGCGTGGCCGTTGCAGTTGCAGGCTGGAACAGAAAAGGGGCAAACGCGAAACATGATTAACTTGCTCGGTAGTTCCAGCAGTTCCCGGCTGGCTCCCCCGGCCCATCCACGGGATGAGCCCCAAACTTCCGAACGGTATATACACGCTTCATCCGATAGCTCGCCGCTTTTGTGTTCTTACGAAAGCAATTCCCCGACCCCACGCCAGGGCGTGCCGGGGCGTGCCGGGGCGTGCCGCGGCGTGGCACACCCCATCGGCCCATCCCTCACGGTAAGCGTGCCCAAGTTTGCCCAGCCAACTCCGTAGGCCGTGCCGCGGCCCGCGGACCGGCGGAGTGCGCGAAGCGGCGCGAAGGGAGCTTAACTTTTCTGTCCATAGCTTCTCGCCCGCTTCACAATTTTTGGCCCCAGTCCGCGCGACGCCCGCCCCGCCCCGCCTGTACCGGGAGCACTCCATCGCTGACCTTATTAAACTGAGAAAATTACTATGCGGGACGTTGTCTTGGTGCGTCCTAGCGCGCTGTCTACGCACGGGGCTGGCCGGGAGGGGCACGGAGTGCGAGAGGGACACGCGGCGAGAGACAGTGAGGGGCCGTGGACGGCCGTGGTGGAGTCGTCGCGGGGGGCTGGACCGGGAGGGCAAGTCCATACACCGCAAGTCAGCGCCGTCGGCGCCCAGCGGGCACTGCGGGCAGGGGTGGGAACCAAAGCGGTTGGTTTGCCTGACGCACACAAGAGCAGCCAGACAAAGAGAGAAACACAATTACCTTGCTCTATCTCACACACACCACCTCACACACACACACACACACACACACACCTACACCTACACACACCCACACACACACACACACACACACACACACACACACCGCACACACACACACACACGCACACACGCACACACACACACCGCAGTGTGCAGAGTCCCCTCACCGTGACACCTCCGCCGCTTCGCGCTTCGCACCGCTCGCGTGGCAGCCAGGCCCGGCACGGCCTGTCGAGAAGGTTGGCGTTGGCAGACGTCCTCGTAAAATCCAGCCGTCGGCCCGGACTACAGTGCAGGGCACGGCGCGGCGCGGCGCGGCACGACGCCCAGATGCGCGTAATTGCGTACACAGAGGCGGCGCTAGTTCCGGCGCTTCTTTGCGAAGCGTGGCGCCCCTCCTGCTTTACGGCGTGCACGACCTTCACGGCGGCAGCCCTGGCCGCCCCGGCCAGCACGTTCGCACCGCGTCACGGGGATGGTGGCAATAATAAGTCCGACAGGCCGCTGCCTGCGCCAACGGCCCGCGCCACGGCAGGGGGAGCGGGCCGCAATAAGGACACGGATAAAGTGCGTCCGAGGGACGGCACACAGTGGGCCAGAGGACCGGCAAGAATCCCGGACGCGTTTTGGGCTCCAGAGTCGCTGAACAGGACTCGAACCGAACGTGTGACCCCACCAATGGATTCCTCGCTCAGAGAGCAATCCATTGGTGGGGTCACACGATCGGTTCGAGTCCTGTTCAGCGACTCTGGAGCTCCAAAACGCGTCCGGGGTTTTGGCCGCCTCCACCGGTTTTCTGGGCTACTGTGCGGCCGAAGAGACGGGCAGGCGGCGCGCCCTTGGCAGGAATCCGGAGGAAATAGTAAGAGTCCTTTCCTGTGCTTCGCCTGCTCGAACCTCCGCGCGGCCCCACCTGCCGCGACGGCGGCGGCAGTGTGTTGTGGAGCCTAGACGCCCGCCGGGGCCAACCAGGCGGAGAGGGGCGGGCGTTGGGGGCTGCGCCCTCCGCGGGCCCTCCGGCACTTTGAGGAATCCCGTCCGAACAACAAGATATAAGGTATTCTTAGGGGCCGAGGGCCGAGGCTGCTGAGGCGCGTCGCGTCCCGAGGGACGGGCCCAGACGCGTGGCGGGGAGAGGGGGGGGGGGCGTCGCAAGAGGGCAAGGAGGCAGAAACGCGGCGAAAGCAGCGTGGCCGTCGGGGCCGAATCGCCGCAGCCAGGCAAGACTATGACATGGCCCTTCTCTCCCCGCGCACCCAGAGGGTTTGCTGAAGAGCTTCGAGCCAAGTCGCACATGGTGTTTTTCAACACTTGGTATTTCACTCGTGTACATTTTGTCAGAATGTCAAAACATATCTAAAATCCTGCGATCAAAATTCGAGCACCTCTGGAATCTGAAATTCTGAAAACTTATTCTGATATTGACGGCCCGAGTTCTACAGAATGCCAGAAAAAGTTTTCAGCTTTCAGAGGTGCGCGAATTTTGATCAGGTTTTCAGACAGGTTTCTGACGTTCAGACAAGATTTACACGAGAGTTTTCAAGTCGTACTTGGTACTTTTCACGTTGCACTTGGTAGATCTCACATCCCGTTGCTCTAGGCCTTCTTTGAATTACTCTCAAGTAGTAGAGGTGAAAGATCCCTTGTCCCCAGCCACCTTCTCTCCAGACTTACACCACCAGTAAACACAGGAGCAGCACAGCCTCGAATTTACTCCAAAGGTGCGGTCAAGAAGGGATAAGGGCAGGGCGAGGCGGGGCCGGTGGCTCCGCGGTGGGTAGCTCCGTGGAGCCATTCGCATGCACGGGTACCTCTCGCGGCGCCGCGCCGCCGTTACCGCTGCTGATAACCCCGCGGCCAGGCAGGCAGGCAGCCAGCCAGGCAGGCAGCCAGACACACCTGGGACGAGCACGGCGTCGAGACGACCGCCGCCAGGGCCGCCAGGGCCGCCAGGGCCGCCAGGGGGTGCAGCACCAGGGCTACCGGGGCAACGGCCTGGCCTCGCCGGGCGGTGTCTGCGGAAAGGCTGGGCAGACGCCCGGCGGGCAGGCAGTCCCGTAACGCAGGCCTGCCGGCGGGTTGCCTACCCCCGGAGTCCGCAGGAGCTCTCGCGCGTCCGGCCGGCGCGCACAGTGGGGCAGAAGACTGGAAGATGGCGGTTGGTCTTATGGAGCTCGAACCGAGCGTGTGACCCCACCAATGGCTTGCTTTCCGAAAAAGGAATCCATTAGTGGGGTCACACGGTCGGTTCGAGTCCCATTTAGCGACTCTGGAGCTCAAAAGGCATCTAGAGTTTCGGTCACCTCCACCGGTCTTCTGGCCCACTGTGCGGCGTCACCCCTGTGCACGTCGACGGACCGCGGGCTGACTCCGACACACTCTTAAGTCACGCTGTCTCTCTCGCACTCACGAAGCGTTCCGCGTGGGTGTGAGAGAGACAGCGCGCGTGGCGTTGCCGCCATTACCGGCCTGATTGATGGAATGTGGTCGCGCCGCCCGCCACCTTCCTCGCAGTGTTCGCACCTGCACGCGCCGCCAGCGGCACGTTTACGGGGAATGGCCGCGAAAGCGAGAGAGAGAGAGAGAGAGAGAGAGAGAGAGAGAGAGAGAGAGAGAGGAGAGAGAGAGAGAGAGAGAGAGAGAGAGAGAGAGAGAGAGAGAGAGAGAGAGAGAGAGAGAGAAGAGGGAGGGAGAGGGGACGGGGGAAGCTTGGAAACATCCCAGGATGGGCCTGGATGGCATTATGCGGAAGCGCTTCGCGGGTCCAATTGCACGGTTATTTCCGGTTATTTCGCAGTCTCGCGGTGCGGCGCGGTGTGGCCTGCACTGTCAAAACGACGGTGCAGCAGCACGCCTGGTCGCTTCTGCGCACACTCTGCCTCGGCCCTGCCTGCTTATGCGCCAGGGCACAGTGGGCCAGAAGACCGGTGAAGGCGGCCTAAACTCCAGACCCTTTTCGAACTCCAGAGTCGCTAACAAGGACTCGAACTGAACACCACAGTTGGATCCCTCGTACGGAGAGCAATGTATTGGTGGGGCCTCATTTAGCGACTCTGGAGCCGAAAACGCGTCTAGAATTTTGGCCGCCCCCGCCGGTCTTCTGGCCCACTGTGCAGGGTTCCCAGAGGTTCCGCTGTGCAAAGCGGCGGAGAGGGTTCGGAAAATGGCACAATGTAAATAAAGGAGGCTCTCGTCAAAAAGAGAGAGAAAGAATCCAGCCGAAGGGCATTGGCGAGAACATCAACAGCAGCATCACGCACCACCGCGTCAGCTCCCCTCGCCCTCCCCCTCTCCGGGCGGGGGGCGGGGCGAGGGGCGGGGGATGCGCCTTGCAGGATATTAAATTAGAGCTGGACTAATAGGCGGGGCGAAGGAGCCAACGACGAAACCGTGAAGGCGGTGAGATTTAACGCCCTCGCTGCGACAGTGCGACTACCTGCCCGGCCGTGCCTGGCCGCCTTTATTGTGGAACTACGTGCGGAGGATAAGGGGCGCTGGAGGGGCTAATGGCTGCCTGGCAAAAGGCGAAAGACTGAAGGGGGCGGGAGCGGACGAGAGACGCGCTACACTGTTTTACCCTCGGTTTTAACCGAGATTTCACCAGATTTTACCCAAGGTTTAACCAGTAGTTTTACAAGGGAACCTATTCAGGGGGTACACTCAGATTTCGACCAAACTTTTTTTTTCGTAAGAATAACATATAAGATTAAGAATGCACCTCAAAGTTAGTGCCAAGATATATATCTACACCCTTTACCAATTTTTTAAAACCTAAAAAAGGGGTAAAATAAGCTTTTTTGCAGTGTATGGGTCATTTTCGGACATCGAATCGGAAAATTTGAAGTCCGGTTTTTTGTCATTTCATTCAATGTTTGGTCCCCTTGTGACGAAAATGATAGAAAATTTTGGTCTGTTTCATATATTATCATATTTTGCACAAATTTGGTGCGACTGCCCAATTTACGACCGAAAATCTGCTCGTTGCATGTAAAAACATGGGCCATTTTACCCCTTTTTTCGGTTTAAAAAAGTCAGGAGGGGTGTGGACATGTATCTTGGCACCAACTTTGGGGTGCATTCTTAATCTTATATGTTATTCTTTCGAAAAAAAAAGTTTGGTCGAAATCTGAGTGTACCCCCTGAATAGGTTCCCTTGTTAGCCGAGGTTTCAGCCAAGGTTTTAGGCAACTCATACCCGAGGTTTTGCCAAAGGTTTTAGCCGATGTTTCACTCGAGGTTTTACCGGAAGGTTTTACCCGAGGCCAACCCGAGGTTTTACACGAGGTCGACCCGAGGTTTTACTCGAGGTCAACCCGAGGTTTCAGCCCAGATTAACCCGTGGTTTCACCCGAGGTCAACCCGAGGTTTCAGCCCAGATTAACCCGTGGTTTCACCCGAGGTCAACCCGAGGTTTCACCCCAGATTAACCCGTGGTTTCACCCGAGGTCAACCCGAGGTTTCAGCCCAGGTTAACCCGCGGTTGCCCCTCACGGACGGGGCGGGCTGGCTTAAAGGATGTTTGGGAGCGCGCGTTCTCACAGTAAAAAAAGATTCGCCGATTCGGTGACGTCTGGGCGCCAAAACGAGAATATTACAAGAACAGCAACACCCTCAAACTGTTCTGGCGGCCCTCTGTTCGTTTCGGCGACGCTCGGTCTAGTTTCGGTGGCGCTCGGTCCGTTCCGGAGCAGCCACCTCACCAGAACGGCACTGCAGTCACCCTCCCGCCAGCGACTTTTAATCGTCGTATTAATATGAAATAGGACACAAAACAAGTCAGGGGCTGTCAGTAATCATTCGCGTGACTCATCAAAGCGTAACGTTGCCGGCGGGCACGCACAAATATGCACAAACAGCTCAAAAACAGTTGTTGTGGTCATCCTAACCTCTCTGGCGGAACACCACCTGGTGACGCAGGTCACCGTTTTGGTGACAGACCGTCGCCGGGTTTGTAGGGGTACCCGTTTCGGTGAGATTGGATATAGAACGACCACCAAAACAGCGAATCTTTTTTTTACTGTTCTTGGCCGACATGGCGCGACGACTCTGCAGACCGATGGTTCCGAAGACCCCTTTGGTCGCTGTCTCCCTCGCACTCTCCTTGGGGCGGCCCGCCGGTCCTCAGAGGCGAGCGCCGCGAATAACGAGTGCCAATAACCCCGCAATCACTGCAGCCTCCCGAAATAGAGCACGCGGCAGGGCGGCAAGCCGGCAGACCGATTCCGAGAGTCGCTTTCGTCGCTCTGTCTCTCTCGCACCTAGAGGAGACACCCCATGAGTGCGAGAGAGACGGAGCGACGAAAGCGGCCCTCGGAATCGGTCTGCAGGGCGGCACGCTGCGGCACCCTGCCACCGCGTCGCCGCATTTAATCAACTCGTCACATTCCATCACATCGCCGGCAACGCTCCCCGCCCCGCCTCACATAAATTAAATAATAAAGCACAAAATAATAAAAATGTGCCCTCAAGGCGGCGTCGCCTCCAATATACACACAGGACGGGCCGTTTTTAATTCGCAGTGAGGGAGCGGGACGCCCCCGGGCCACCCGGCCACCCTGGGCCACCCTGGCGGCCACCAGGCCACCATGGGCCACCATGGCCACCATAGACCACCCTGGCGGCTACCATGAGCGCCCATGAGTGCCCACGCTCGGGTGGCTGACGTGGCTATCGATGAATTTCACACTTCCATACTGCGCAACGAGGCACGACCCACACAGTGGGCCAGAGGACCGGTGGAGGCGATCAAAGTCCCGGACGCGTTTTGAGCTCCCGGAGTCGCTAAATGGGGGCTCAAAACGCGTTTGACCGCTTGCACGCCGTGCCGCGCCCTCGCTCGGTCAGCCTCGACGTTCCAGAAGCATATCCGCATGGATGATCCCGGCGGCGTTGAGTTCCAGGAGCCCAGCCCCCCAGCCCCCCGGGGGCGAAGACGGAGCATGTACCGCGGCCCAAAACCCCGACGAAGAGCAAGCTACTCCTTTTGCGCACCGCACCGCCCAAGCAGTCTCTCCTGGCTGACTGGCGAGCGTCTCTCTCGAGCCAATGAACGGCGCGGTTTCACCAACCGACTGGATCGACCAAGGCTCGTTAAGGCCGCCGGAGCAGCCCTCTGGAGATGGCCGCTCCGAAACAACACATTCGGTGGCGTCCGGACAGTCAGATGCGCGGAGCAGGCCACGTTGCCCCGCAGATCTGGCGACCTGTCCCTTCCTTTGAAGGTGGCTGGCTGTTTATGGCCGGGCGAGATGAGTGAATGGCACAGCCCGGCGCCTACACCTTCAACCCTTGTCTTTGGCGCCACCTACACTGTGTACTCTGTGTACGTCGCCTGGTGAGCCTGGTGAACGACCCCAGCGTGACTGACGGCGGGCGTGCTGGGCGCCCGTCCAAAACGCGGCCAGTGCTATCAGTGCGGGGAGAGAGAGAGAGAGAGAGAGAGAGAGAGAGAGAGAGAGAGAGAGAGAGAGAGAGAGAGAGGGGGGGGGGGAGCGCTTCCTTGCAACGCCACACGCCCGGCCATACAGCGCCGTTTACGCATGCCGAGGCAGACAAAACACAAGCGTGGCACGCGGCGCAGCGAGCCAGCTCCGCGAACCGAGGAAAAAGGGGGGGGGGCAGAAAGGGAGGGGAGGGGGCCGCCAATTGCAGCTTACGCCCCGCGACGCGCTCCTTAATCGAGTGGCTGCCGCTTGTCGCATTACGCGGCGCATCACTCGGACGGAACACTGCCGCGCACTGCTGTCTGTCAGGAGGACTGGCTCCGAGAGTCGTTGTCGTCGCTCCGTCCCTCCCACACTCACGGCGCGTCGGCACGAGAGAGACAGAGCGGCGAAAACGACTCTCGGAATCAGTCTGCGGCTGTCGCCTTGGCTGTCGCCGCTCCACTGCACTGTGCGGAGTGGTGGAGGCAGTGGGGCGGAGGAGAAAGGCCTTTAAACATCGGCGCCACTTTTCGACTTGGAAAGAGTGTTCCTGATGAGTAAGTCGTCAGGCGGCAATGTTTCCACCCCTTCCAGGCGGTATTGGTGTTCTAGCGCGGAGCCCAGATATTCCAGAATAGCGCTTCAGGTTTTACCGCCTTTCCACCAAAATTTGATCAAACTGACGCTGGAGCAAGGCGTTTTTATTTTGCCAACGGAAGTGCCTTGCCATTGCTGCTAAAGTATGACTATTCTGGGACACCCTTTTTGGGCCTTCACCAGGCAGTGGGCCAGAAGACCGGTGGAGGCGGTCAAAATCTGCGACGCGTTTTGAGCTCCAGAGTCGCTAAATGGGACTCGAACCGCGCGCGTGACCCCACCAATGGATAGCTCTCCGAACGAGGAATGCATTGGTGGGGGTCCCAGGCTCGGTTCAAGTCCCATTTAGCGACTCTGGAGCTCAAAATGCGTCCAGAGTTTTTGCCGCCATCGCCGGCCTTCTGGCAGTTTGAACGCCGGGGGGTCGAGTCGAGCGGCCACCCCGCAGCCCCGGAAGGCCGGAGGGAGACACAAGGTGATGGCTCACTGTCTCGTTGGGCGATGTGGCGATGCGGCGGCGGCCCGGCGCATGGCATGCCATGGCGCCACGCGAAGCTCAAAGCGTTAGGCCAGGGCCGCCAGGGCCGCCAGGGCGCGCCAAGGCGAGGCGGCGCGGCGGCAACTCGCGTGAAAAAGCGCGTCCCTCTGGGGGGAGACGTCAGAGAATTATTTCTAGCCAATTCCCAGAGGAAATCGACGCCTTATGCCATAGCGGCCCGACGTACGCCCGCCCCGCCCCGCCCCGCCCGACCTGCCACCGCGCTGACAGAAATAAACGGGCCCTCCGAGTCTAGAGGCGGGGCAGGGGAGGGGCGAGGGGTCAGGCACGGCGTCCGATTGTGTGTCACTTGTTGTACGACGTGTCGGCGGACGAGGCCGCCGTCAAACAAGACCTCCACCGCGTCAAAAAAGCGCGGCCGTTCCAACGAGGATTAGCAGCGGCAGTGACGAAAAGTACCGCCACCGGAGCAACTTGCAGTGGGACGGAAACCTGCGCGCGTCGCCGTCCGTCTCGCCACCCACGCACTGCTTCGATTTGGCCCTTTGTCCATCACTGAGACGCGGAATGGCGATCTCGGGCGGGGCGGGGCGGGGCGGGGTGGGGCGGGGTGGGGCGGGGTGGGGCGGGGCGAGGCGGGGCGGGGAAGGGCGAGGCGGGGTGGGGCGGGGCGAGGCGGGGCGGGAGAAGCCGCTCTCACGGCTGAAATCACTCGCCGCGCCGTCGCCGTGGCTGAGGCCGTGGCGGTGCCGGCGGTGCTGGGTACGCACCCGAGCGGGAAGGACCCAAGGGGTGCGCAAAGGGCGCGGGGCGGGGCACACTGTTGTTGGTCGTCTCGCAGGGACTGCCTCGGATGCCTCCACGGCGCCCCGTACACACGTCTCAGCTCCGACGAGGCCCGCCGCCGGGGAAAGGGGGAGGGGAGGGGGAGAGGGAGGCTGTCTGGCCCGCGCCCTCTGTGAGGGGCTGCGAGCTACGTGAGCAATTATCTGAGGAGATTTCGGCTCATGTGTTCAGTGTTTGATTTGGGCACCCTCTCGCAGTCGGCCCCGACTCGCTCGCTCTCTCTCTCTCTCTCTCTCTCTCTCTCTCTCTCTCTCTCTCTCTCTCGTGTGTGCCTGTGTCGGTTTGAGTCCTTGTTACCGCACTGCTTTGCGTCCAAGGCAGCCAAATCACGGAGCGACAACGCACGTTCACGACGTTTGCGCACAGTGCCGGCTCACAAAGGGGAGGGGGGAGGGAAGGGGGAGGGGAAGGCAAAAGAGGCAAGGAAGAGTGGCAGAAAGGCCAACCACGCCCAAACCACACCCCGTGCGGGCCCCGCGCAACCCCCACGGAATAAGCCTGATGGCTGCTCTCCATGCAGCGGCCGAAGGTCGAGCGGGCCGATCAAAGGCACAGCCAGGCACAGCGGCGCAGGCCCTTTACCATAGGCGCGCGGGATCACCCCGCCCCGCCCCGCCCCCTCAGCCGGCCACTTTGGGGACTTAGGCCCCCGAGCTGCTTACGCGGAGACGCCGCGGCAGCGTCTTGGTGACCCTTAAAGGGACCGCCCTTCGCTGCTGCCCCTGCGACTTTGGCATGGGAAAGAGAGAGACAGAAAGAGAGAGTGTGTTATCGAAACGAGGCGGAGGCGCGCACACCCCGGCAGGGACGGCTTGGGCTGCCCGGCCCTTTCCCAGTCCGCAACAAAGCGCCGGGGTTGCACTACACGGCAAACCAAGGGCCGGGGAAGGGCCAAGGGCCGGAGACACTGGAGAGAGAGGGAAAGGGGGGGGAGAGAAAGATGTGGAGATACCGGGCGTTATTAGCCAGAGAAACCATGTGTCTGTTTGTTTGTGTGCGTGTGTGTCCACTGGGGCTGCCAGGAAAGGAACAAATGAAGGTGTTCCTCCCGATTCCCCAGATGTCCGTCACGTACACACGGGGCGAGGTGGGGCGAAGCGGGGCCGAGTGTCGGCCCGTTTCAATTAGGCCAATCGGGACGTGAGGGGCTGCCCAGGCTGCAAGGGCGCGTCTGCAAAGAAGGCACAGGCCAACTACACTCTGGTACAGTCCGTCTGCAAAGAAGCCGAGAGGCTAACTACACTCTGGTACAGTCCGTCTGCAAAGAAGGCAAGAGGCTAACTACACTCTGGTACAGTCCGTCTGCAAAGAAGGCACAGGCCAACTACACTCTGGTACAGTCCGTCTGCAAAGAAGGCGAGAGGCTAACTACACTCTGGTTACAGTCCGTCTGCAAAGAAGGCAAGAGGCTAACTACACTCTGGTACAGTCCGTCTGCGCAGAGAGCAGAGGCTAACTTCACTCTGGTAGAGTCTGCCTGCGATCGAAGAGAGCAGAGGCTCGTAGCGACATGGACACTCTGCGCATTACAGATACATAACCCTACGAGAGCGTGGCTCGGAACCTTTCTTCGCTCCGTCTCTCTCGAACTCACGAGCGTCCCGCAGAGCTGCGAGAGAGACGGAGCGACGACGGCCCACTGCTGCAGGCATGGCGCCGGCACCGATGTGGTCGCCCCGCTCCAGCAGCGGCGCGTCGAGCGGGCAACGCCCGACAGCTAGGCAACTCGCCCGCGGCCGCGTCGCGCGGGCCGCAGCGTGGCATTACCATTACCATTAAGGGCTAGACCACACATGATCGTATGCCATTTCGTGCCGGAGTCGTTTTCGTCGCGCTGTCTCTCTCGCACTCACGGGTCGTCCCGTACAAGCGCAAGATAGACAGGGTGACGGAAACGACTCTCGGAATGAGTCTGCAGGCCGTCAGACGGGCAGCGCGAGGACAGCGACAGGACGCTCCTGGGCCTGGTTGTAAACCTGAGGGACTGCCAGACACACGGCGAGCTGCGCGCACTACGGTATACACGACTGCGGCGCAGTGTTAGTGGGCCAGTCGTCTGGCTACTCCAATGCCCCGCGCCAATACCGGCCAATACGCCCCGCCGCGCCCTGGGCCCTGCGAACCGCGCCCCGCCTGGAGGCTAGCTGCCGCCACCGCTGCGCTGCCACTCCCAGCCGCAAGCAACTTTGGCTTTGGCCAACAGATTGTTAGCCCCGCCCCGCCCCACTCGCCCTAACCCGACAAAAGGAAGCCCGGCAACTTCATTACAGCTAGTGCGCGGAGCGCCGGTGTGGGGAGGCCGAGACCGCGGAGCGCCGAAGCCCTGGAAGAAGACTGGAAGACGACCCGGCCGCGGAGGATGTTGCAGAGGAGGCCGTGGAAGAGGTTGCAGAGGAGGCCGTGCCGGGGAGGAAGCCATGGCCGCGGAGGAGGCCGTCGTGGCCACGGAGGAGGCCGTCGTGGCCGCGGAGGAGGCCGTCGTGGCCACGGAGGAGGCCGTCGTGGCCGCAGAGGAGGCCGTCGTGGCCGCGCGGAGGAGGCCGTCGTGGCCACGGAGGAGGCCGTCGTGGCCGCGGAGGAGGCCGTCGTGGCCACGGAGGAGGCCGTCGTGGCCGCGGAGGAGGCCGTCGTGGCCGCGCGGAGGAGGCCGTCGTGGCCACGGAGGAGGCCGACGTGGCCGAGGAGGAGGCCGACGTGGCCGCGCGGAGGAGGCCGTGTGGCGGCGAACACCGAGGCCGTATTTTGCTGTGGAGGAGGCCACGCTCTAGAAGGAGGCCAAGAAGGAGGCCGTGGAGGAGGCCATGGCCGTGGCACAGAAATAATGAAATCGTTTCCGGCCCGCTGGAAAATGGCGCTATTGGAAAGGTGTCCTTGTCGGCGGGGCGGTGCAGGGCGGCGCGGGCCGAGGCCAGTGAGGCCGAGGCAAGGCAAGGCGGCCGCGCACGCCTTTGATCAGTGACTGTTATAAGCCGGGGCGGGGCGGGGCGGGGTGGCTTGAGCACGCAGGCAGGGATGCGCGCGGACGCAAGCAGCGTGTTCGGCGCCCGTCGCCGCGAAGGCGGGCAAGGCGGGCCACGCCCCAACCCTTGAGCAACTTATTGCACCCCGACGAGGCCTCTTTCCCCGAGAGGGGCGGCCAGGGCGGCCAGCAGGCTGATGCCGACGCCACATCGGTCTGTCTCTCTCGCACCCCTGAGGAAAGCCGTACGAGTGCGAGAGAGACACCTGCACCTGCAACTCACCCGGGATCAGCCTCCAGGGGGCCAGGCCACTCCAGCGTGCCGTCCCCGCGGGAAGCGCGGACCCGCTCGAACCGCCCGCACGCCTGCCGGCTGCTTCCCAACCGAGCTGGGGTCGCTGCGTCTCTCTCTCTCGCACTACGGCGCCCGCGCGTGTTGGAGAGAGACTGGGCGACGCGGTGGGCCGGCCGCTTTATTTGCGTGCCGACAGGTGCACGGCCTGCGACAGCAGCGACAGCAGCGACAGCCTGGCGGCCCGGCCGGCTGTGTGCCGCCCGCCGTAGGGCGCATAGGGCCCGAGGCGCGCCGGGCCGTGGCGGGGCGTGGCGGGGTGGTCGCGCCGCACCGTATCAATCTCAGTGGGTGGGCAGCGCGGAAAAAAAATGATGTAGGAAAGGTAGGAATAAACAAACGCCGACGGAAGAAAACTCAAACGCGATATACGAGCGTCTTAAAGGTATACCTCAATAGGCGCCAATGGGCACTGCACTGTGGATTGAATCGCTCGCCCCGCCCCGCCCCGCCCCGCCCGCCCCGCCCCGCCCCGCCCCGCCCGCCACGTCGCCCCTTGCAGACGTCGCGGTCCGGCGAGCGCCTCGAGGATGGATTTACGCAGGAATGCGCTTCACGGCGCCGCGGTGCATTCGGCTTGCTTGCATCTCGCACCGACACACACACTCACTCACACACACACACACGCGCACACACACACACACACACACACACACACGCATGCGCACGGTAAACACTGGGCAGCACGAAGCACGCGGAATGCCGAGCCATGCCAAGCCATCTGAAAGATGAAAACACATGGCGGCACGCGGCGCCCACACGCGCGGGAGCCGGCGATTTGGAACGCCGGGCTTTATGAGGTCGACTAACGACTTTCCGCCATTTTCTCGACATTTTTCTCGCCCGGTCATGCAGGAATGTGATCTAGTTTAGCCGGGTCTTCTGTTCAGGTGTCGAAAGTTTGCGCTGCCCACATGCGGTGCCGAACGGCAGAATCTCAAATCTCGGAAGACGAGGGTCGAAGGGAGCGCCGCCGTCGCGAAATCCCCGATGCGTTTTGAGCTCCTGAGTCGCTAAGTGAAACTCGAAACGAACGTGTGAACCCACCAATGGATTGCTCTCCGCTCGCGGAATCCATTGGTAGGCCACACGTTCGGTTCGAGTCCTGTTTAGCGACCCTGGAGCTCAAAACGCGGCTGGAGTTTTGGCCGGCTGCACTGTGCGCCTGGGCTGGGGCGCCCGCCCTGGCGCCCCTCTGCCGGGCCGCTGCGCTGTCCGCCACGGCGATGACGTGCTGGCAAAACACATTTCGGCGGGGGTGCTGCCCTATTTTGGGCGATGCCAGGCTCATGCTTGACAGAGCCGTTTGTTGAGCGTCCATCCTTAAACCACCTCCTCGGCCCACTGCGACCCCCCGGCAGGCCTTGCCGGGGTGCGCTGCCCGTCTCGTACACTCTATTCGGCTCTCTCGTCATCGAACAGCCGTCAAGGGCGGCGCAGCAGGGGCGGATCAAGAGACGTTCCCACACTGTCCTAAAGATGGCGGAGCCACCTGAAGGGTAGGAATCAAGTCGAGTCGATTGAAGCTCCTATACTTATAGCATGGACGTGACAACAATGTCATCAATTGTTTTGATGACATTGTTGTAAGGAAAATTAGCCTTGAAATTGTCATCAAAAGACGACTCAAACAATGCAGGAACCCGTGCCGCCATAAAACCGCCAAAATCCAAGTGTCACGAGCGAAGGGAGGTTTACGCCAAACCTCCCCGTGATTGGCAGTAGTTCCGGGGGGGGGGGGGGGGGGGGAATGGGGGGCCCCCACCTGATGGCCGTAATTTCCGCCACTTCTGCGGCTTCTTGGCAGCGAGTCCACGAGGGTCCACCGCGCGGCGCTACTAATCCGCGCGCTCAAATTCGCATTCGTTTTCTTGGCGCGGCCACGGTGCGGCCGCGGACAGAGACGGAGCTCGCGTTTGCGTCAAAACAAACACGGACCGACCGAGCGGCGGCCGGCCGGGTAAAGAAATCAGCATCCGCGTGGCCGAGTCGGGGAGAGGGGGGGTCTTTCTTTGAATGAACGCTGCGAAGCCGCAAAGGCCGTGCCAGTGTACACGCAGTCACGCACGCAGTCAAATTGGTCCCTCAAAAACACGGACGCGGATTTATGTTCTGGATTTTGTTCGACGGCGGGGCACCGCTAAAATGGGCCGAATGCACCAAATGACTCCTCTCTTCACACCTGGGACTGCCCGACTATGCCTGGGCCGGGACTGCCGCCTGTCTCTCTCGCACCCCCACGAGGCGGCCTGTGAGTGCGACAGAGAGAGGCGGGTGGGGCCCAAGCTCATTCCCCTCGCGGCAGGGGGCTGGCTGGCCGTTAAGGTCTCACTTACGAGCCTCTCCAATAAGCTGTCACAAACTTAAACGCCCAAAAAGTAAACAGGGGACTTTCTGTCATTTGAATGCGAACGGGTCAACAGCCTGTAAAGGATCCCTTCATCTCAATTTCTGGGAATGAGAGAACGAAGGTCTCATTGCCGGCTCACGTATGAATGTGGCTCGCTTCGGCGTCTCGGGGCACAGTGGGCCAGAAGACCGGAGGAGGTGGCCAACACTCTAGACGCGTTTCGAGCTCCTGAGTCGCTAAACAGGAATCGAACCTAACGTGTGACCCCACCAATGGATTCCTCGTTTGAAGAGGAATCTATTGGTGCGGTCATATACGTTGGTTGGAGTCCCATTTCCTCTGGTGCGCAAAACGCGTCCGGGATTTGACTGTAACATCGAATTTTGGAATGGGTATACGGAGCTTCAAACCGAACGCAACATAATCAACGCAACTCTGCAAGCCTGTGAGGCAAGGTAACCTTGCGGGTGGGAGGGAGAGGGCATGAGATGCCATCGAAGTTCCGAAGCCAGCGGGCAGCTGGCGGGGCGTTAATCTCATACTGGATGTCCAGGGCCAGGCCGGCCAGGGCGTGTCCGGGATGCGGGCCTCGTTGGTGGTGGCGGCGAGGTGTCCCTGTGTCCCCAGTGTTGTCGTCGCTCTGTCTCTCTCTCACCTTAACGCAACACCCTAGAGTGCGAGAGAGACATAGCGGCCCTTCTGAATCGAGTGGCTGTGCGGGTGGCGCGGCCTGCCCGGCCCGGCCTCACCGGCCCTCGACGATTCCAATCGGACGCGTGTGTGTGTGTGTTTGTGTGTGAGAGTGTGGTTTCACTCCCGACGGACACGACAGGCTTCCCACCACCCAATCCAATCCGGAGTCAAGTTTGAATTTCAATACACTTCAGAGTTGCGGAGTGCTGTTAACTTCCAAGCTCAGGTTGTTTCTGGACAAAGGCATAATTTACTTAGACCAAGCAAGTGACTTAACTTGGATATTTTGAAGGAATTCAAGAAAATTTCCGCGGTAAGAGTTTTGGCTGCCTGCGCCGGTCTTCTGGCCCACTGTGTGGCGGAGTCTGCCAAGCCTTTCGCACTGCTGTCAGGCTCCGTTCCAGTGCTGCTGTCAAAATAAGTGATGGATCCCATTACGCGGCCAGGCGCGAGAGAGAGAGAGAGAGAGAGAGAGAGAGAGAGAGAGAGAGAGAGAGAGAGAGAGAGAGAGAGAGATGGAGATGATTGGACGCGCTAATTAGCCAAACAAGAGCGGCCAAGCTCGTTGAAAGCGTTTTGGCTGTTGATGAAACCACTACCCTGTCAATGCATTGACAAGCTGGCAATGATGTTTAATCTATTAATGATGGGAAACAGAAATTGATGAGAAAAGAAACTGAAATCGTGCTGGCATTTGTTTCAGTTATAATAACCACTGTTTACATTCTGCGATACGAAATACCTTGCAAATGTTTTGGAATAGTTCTTTCCCACACTAGAAAAGGCTTTTTAATCGCTAAATTACATTTGCTCAAACTAAAATATTGTGGCCGGGGTACGACGAACCAAGAGGGGCATTGCAAACTAACTACCTACCCACTTTCATAGCCAATATAAGTGATAAAAGTATTGCAAACTGAATGGCATCACTCTCATTTCAGGATCGTGGCGGCAGGTTGAAAAGGACGTGACAAAATGTCACATCCGTTTGAGCATTTTGTCACATTCGTTTGATTGTGAACAAGCTAATTTTTGGCCGATTCACATCCAAACGAATGTGACACAACGCTCAAACGAACGTGACATTCTGTCACGTTCTTTTCAACGTGCCGCCACGATCCTGAAATGAGAGTGCAGTGTGGTAGGCAATGCCCGCAGTGGAGCTCCAACAGTGCAGTGTCTCAACGGGGAGGCTCTGAGCCGCCGAGGTTTGCCGATGCGGGGCACGCGCTGCCCCAGTTATCGTTTGATTAGACAGCAAAGGTCCCCCGCGCCGCGCCGCCAGGCCGAGCCCCCAGGCCCCAGGGGTATAAACTGATAAGCTGCGGGTAGACACGCGTCGCGCGCAAATTTGAATCCGCGACTCTCAACAGAATCCGCCGAGCAAAGAAAGAGCCAGTTGATTTCAAGTTGTCATTCCCGACTCGTCGTCTGCTCCCAGTCTTCGTCGCGACTTTCCTCCAGACTGGTCGCGACTGCAGCGAGGAAGGTCGTTATGGCGGCGGCAAGGCAGAAACACGACACGCCGAGGGAAAATGGCTTTGAGTTATGAATTGAATTCGAATTCATTTTTAACAGTGTACCGTTGAATCACATCACCAAAAAAATGGATAAATTGGTGCAGACAGCTCTTTTCGGTCCTTGCGCCACGTCTTCATGGGCACTCAAAAAATAAAGTTCATATCAGGAGAGAAATAGCTTCCAATATATTAGTGTACAAATTTTTGAATTGGCGAATTTTAATGAATTGCAGCCCACCATGAACCTCGATATTAATTTTACTGGTTTTCGAAGAAGTTATTTGAATTTTGGCTCTTTTATAGGAATTTTGATTCAAATTCAAGAGTGTCAGTGAATTTCAGTGTACGTTTTTATTAGAGTTGTTTCCCCTTACCACCGGCGTTTCTCGTCCACTTGATAGGTCACCACACTGCGTACCGCTGGGTGATGCTGGCGGAAGCGGCATTGTCGCAGCGCTATGGCGGCGTACGGCGTCACGAGCCATTGCAGGCTTCGCTTCCTGTGGAAATACGCCAGCCAGCCAGACGGCGCAGCGGTCCAGCCCCGTGGCCAGCCAGGCCGGCCGGGTGTCCGCAGCGCCGCAACACAGCGGATGGGCTGGGCGTCGCCGTCGCCCACGGGATGCACCGGGGTCAGGGAAGTCCACGCCAACCGGCCGAACACTGTCGTTCGACGAATGAGAAGTCATATTCGTTTAGAATGTGAATTTTGTCACGGTCGTTTGAAAACGATGTCGCGTTTGTTTTGCCGTCTATAATTAGGGTGGCATTCGTTTGAGCGTGGACCAACATTCAAACGAATGTGACGTCAAATTCAAGCGAAGGCGGCAAAGTTCGCATTCTAACGGATACGACGTCACATTCGTTGAGTAACAGCGCGTGCCGTCCTCACTCTTCACCGTACCATCCTCAACTTCCCTCCCGTTCAGAGCGAGCCTCACCCAGGCTAATGGGCGGGATTCCTGGCTTAGCTCCGTAATTTGGTTTCGAGTGCAGGCAACGGCGGGTATGTTTTCCATGGCGGGTAGCGAGTTCCCGCTTCTCGCAATGCTCGCCATGCGTAATCTCCACTGCAGTGTACCGAGCAACAAGGGCAGCGTGGAGCGGCGTGGAGGGCACCCGGTTGCCTGTCCACACATTTGCAGCCCGGGATTGAATTTCATGCACGAGTAAGCCGCTTGCCGCCAAAGCCCGGCCGGCCAAAGCCGCGCCAAAGAGAGAAAGAGACACGCAGTGCAGTGGTTGGTGCGACCTCGGCCGGAGCTTGCAAGCGTTCGTACGTGTTCCTCGTGACTGTCGATGAACGGCGCGAACCAGCGCGAATCGACTAAACTAATCAGAACCCGGCTGGATGCAAGGCGTTACAGCTATCTGGCCTGCAGTGACACGACTCACCATCGATGCTTGCGCGCCCTGCCCTACACCGCAAATCCAATACTAGTAAGTTTGCTTGGCACTCCAGTGGAACACCGTTTTTAATGCCAAAATTTGGCCCTCTGGACTCGGATTATCCTCAAAGTATGCCGAAATACTGTACTTTCGCGGTCTGGGACGCCAAATTTTGCCATCCCAGAGAAGTGATCCGGGGCCAGAAGGACAAATTCTGCCTCAGGATACTTAAGGATCGTACAAGAGGTCTCAACACAACGGCATTTGGAGAAACTCTAAATTGCACACCGTGGTAATTTAGATTGTTTTACATCTTTCAAACTTATTTTCATGCTTATTTCTTCTCCTTATTTCTATTCATTTTTTAAAGCTGTATTCCAAGCTGTTCCCCCTGGGGATGGCTGTGGCACGGTCAGTTGGACCCACCACGATGCCGGTGCCAGGTGGACACTGAGTCCCCTCCTCGCAGTGCAGTGTGTCTGGACCGTCCATTCAAAACAACCGTAGCATGACGGAACTCCGATCAGGACTTGGGTCTGCCTCCTGTCCCCCGCGTTCGTCGCGCGTGAGTCGCAGATTGCGTCCAGAATCTCTCCAGGGGGAAAGTCGATCCATTCAGCAGCGCGCCTGGGTGGCTGCGTGTCAATCACGCACATCCCCGATGATCCCTGCTTCCTTTTTACTCTCCATTTCCTCCGTTTTAGTGCCAATAATGCTGTGGACCTCGACAGCGTTTAGTCACGCAATAATACATTTTTTTTCGTACGGAGTACACCAGCACGATTGCAGTTTCAAAACTTGCATCGTTTGCCGCACCCATGTCAACGTGCAGTGGGGTTGCACCAATCATCCCCAAATTACAACCAACAACAACCTCATAAAAGGTCACTCTGCAGCAAAACAAATATGCCTTGTCAACTACGACAATTCTCCAACAAGCCTTTAAATTGATTTCTTTTCCCACTGTAATTTAAATGCAGTGAAGTTAGCCAGCTTAGGACGCATCGGTGCAGAAGGTCTTCATTATATAAGGAATATTATTCTTAGGTCATTACTGGTGGCCCCTTTTTTAAGTGCCTGCGCAAAACCAGTTCCTCTGTTCTGATTTTTTTTTTTTTTTTTCAATTGCCGCACCACTCTGTCATATCCGCGCGAGTGGCCCGTCGGCCCCGAGTCACTAGGAATACGCAGCGCGATGTGTTACACACCGCGTCACACTCACTTAGAGAGAAATACCTTCAGCCTCCTTGCTGCAGGTCGCGTCGAGGGGTCGTCAACTCGCATATTACGTCCTACATCCAGATTGCTCTTACAGTTTCCATTAATATTACCAAATAAGCTACAAAACTACAAAAACTATCAACTATAAACTTATTATTAATCTTTAGGACTGTAATAAACAAGTACACCCATGTAAAATTTGTCAGAATTTCAGAAACATGACAGAAATCCTGATGAAAATTCGCGCACCGCTGAAAGCTGAAATTCTGAACACTTACTCTGATATTGATGATTTGAGTTCTACAAAATGTCAGGAGATGTTTTCAGCTTTTAGATGTGCGCGAATTTTGATCAGGTTTTCAGACAGGTTTCTGACATTCTGACAAGATTTACACGACTGTAAACATCTGAAGGATTGTACAACTAGACAAGTGCTCATCAATAGGAAAGCAAAAACTTATCTCATAAACTGGTTGCAACGGAGTGACCTTTTCCAAGTACACTCCTATATGTGTGCTTGACTTGTACACTTATCGATGTGTGCTTGTTACAAACTCCAAATAAATTTTTTCTCAGTGCACAGCGGTTTTTGCAGGGCGTTGTCTTTTCGGAAACACGCTGCGACCTTTGTGATTACGGAATGGGTGGGGTAGCCAGGCCAGTCCGGCCGGCCGGGCTCCTTGGATAACCGGGGCAGCCGGGGCTCAAATTAATCAATATCCGTCCGGACGACGCGACGCTAATCAAAACTGCTCACCGCGATGCCGCCGCATCACGCCGCATGCCGCCACCGGCTGCAGCAGGGCGGCCAACCTAACCCCGTCATTACCACTATCGGAATGGGGTTTTTGCTCCAACCTCGCGTCGCCCGACGAGCAAAACGACAACGACAACAACAACAACAACTTGGCAACGTGTGCACCGCCTCCACACGAGACGCACGACTTATTAAAAGCGACGCCAGCGCTACGCGGCGTGTGTACCTCCCCGCGGGCCTGGGGCCGTACTCGGGGCGGTGCAAGGTTGATACCAGATAAACCGAAACCACCGGCGCGGTCCAAACGGGGGGGGGGGGGGGGGAGAGAGAGAGAGAGAGAGAGAGAGAGAGAGAGAGAGAGAGAGAGAGAGAGAGAGAGAGAGAGCACCCAGACAAAAAGGCACAAGTCGAGAGAAAGAGGGCGAGGCCATAAAGAGGACAGTGCCTCCTCGACGACTATCGGACATAACGGACAAGCAAGGATGATGGTTATCGGTCTAAAAACGATTTCACGCAAAATTTAAATTCATTTTTTTTTTGCGGGACTTAGTGAAGAGGAGCAATGAAATTAGTGACGTGTGTAGAAACTGGACAGTGTCATCAGAGTTCTTGGTGTGGGAAAAGGTCCATCCCCGCCTTCAAGTGCCTTTCTTTCTTTCTTTCTTTCTTTCTTTCTTTCTTTCTTTCCAGGTGATAGGATAGAGTAGTGAGTCCACGGCAAGGTCAGGGGTCAGTCGGAGGAGGCAGGCTTATCTCGAATCTCCGAACCGAAGAATCGAAGACCGAAGAACCGAGCCAGGCCCGTCCTCGTTGGATTTATCGCCCAGCAGTACGGCACGACTCCATCCACACACACACACACACACACATCGTAAAATATTACGCACAAAGTTGTTATTGCGGGGACTGCCGGCAGCGACGGCCTGCTCCACCTGACAGCGCGGATTGCATGGATTGAATCGTGAGGCCGCCGACGCGCTCCTGGGAGGTACTAGGCCCGGCTGGCCTGGCTGGGCTCGGCCAGACGACGACGTTTCAATCGGCTACTGCTGCACTGCAAGGGAGCGTCCTCGGAGCATTCACCTGGACCACCATTTTCCTCGCACTTTCGGGTCGCTGACGAACACTACTTTCGCCTACGATTGATAAAAACGGCTCTACGATCCTTCGCTCGGGCAGTCATGGCGCAGCATGGCGGACTGCCTCGATGCAGCCCTGTCGTGTGCCAGGGCGTGCGTGTGTGTGAGTGTGTGTGTGTGTGAGTGTGTGTGTAGGAGAGAGAGAGAGAGAGAGAGAGAGAGAGAGAGAGAGAGAGAGAGAGAGAGAGAGAGAGTGTGTGTCAGTGTGATATGGAGAAGAGTTGACTCCGCGAGACCGCCAGCAGGCTGCTTCCGCACAAGATCGCTGTCTCTCTCGCGCTCGCAGGGCGTTCCGGTGGGAGTGCGAGAGAGTGCGACGACAGCCTCCTGCAGTCCAGCCAGCGCAGCGCGGCAATGAGACGGAGCGATATATCGATGTCGCGAGCGATACCCGTGTGGCTGGCCTGGCGGCGGCGGACTGGCGTTGTCACGTCGCGCTGTCTCTCTCGCACTCGTGGGGCGGCCCGTACAGGTGCGAGAGAGACAGCGACTGTCGGGATCGCAGTGTGGTGGCTGGCTGGCCGGACGCCTCCCGCCCCACTTCATTGAGGCTTGGCTTGCTTGCTGCGAGTGTGCCGGAACACAGCCCGGGCCGGGGAGGGCCAGTCCGCCTGGTGCACTGCATGCAGTGGGAGAGGATCGAGTAACGTTCACACCTCTGCTGCCTCGGCCCTGCATCGCCCTACCTCGCCCTTGGGACTCAAACCGAACGTGTGGCCCCACCAATGGATTGCTCTCCGGGCGAGGAATCCATTTGGTGGGGTCACACGTTCGGTTCGAGTCCTGGTTAGCGACTGTGGAGCTCAAAACGCGTCTAGAGTTTTGTTCACCTCCCCCGGTCTTCTAGCCGACTGTGTGTTTGAGACGACAAAGATTCCGAAGAAAGCACGCCACTCGAAATTCTAAATTAACGCCCCACTCTAAAAAAAATTATGAAATTTCATATCCAAAGGAGTCTAAAATTTCATAATCACGTTCTAAACCTCAATTTTTATAACCTTCGTATAAAATTTAAGATCGTGTTATGAAACCTAAGATTTGGGTTATGGATTTTAAGATTAACTGGTTATAAACTTTTAGAACAGAGTGACTTATAACTCCGGTTCTTAAAATCTAGATTTTCGCTTTGAAAGTTTATAACGCTAGCCGATTTTAGAGCAAGGTTCTGAAATTTTTAACCGTTTAGTCCTGCTGCCTAGTCCTCTATTCATGGTTAAATTAATAAAGAGGTGAAGTTTTCATTTTTATCGGCATGTGTTAACATTTTCCGAACCGCTAAGGTAGGAGTCCTAGGGGCGGTCTACAAACTGAAAAACGTACATTTTATGCACTAACTGGAGCAAGCACGCTTTTGCTAGCGTATGCCTACTACTTTTTAGTGCATACAGTTATTACATTAATGAGAGGTATGGAGAGCTGTCTGCTTCAGTTCGCGTGTACATGGCATGATGCACTAGTTAGTGCATGCTTGGCGTGCATGCGCTTGTTGGAGCGTACTTGCAGGCATGCTCCAGTTAATGCATGTTCAAAATTTGTGTGTAGTATTTCCCAACACTGCAAATGCAAAGGCGATACTCAAGAACATTTTTTGGCGATACAATTCAGTATCGCCAACAACGGCATTACGGAAAAGTATTGCCTTCAGAACGGCGATACACAGAAGTATCCCCAAAAATTTGGCGATACTTTTGGGTATCGCCAAAACCACGGCATTAAACTAACGACTTGTCCCCTTGATTTGTTCAACGTTTAATGCCAAATCTTGGCAATACTCCGAAGTATCGCCAAATTTTGGCGATACTTTTGTGTATCGCCGTTTTGAAGGCAATACTTTTACGTAAGGCCGTTTATTGGCGATACTCAATTGTATCGCCAAAAAAGGTACTAAAAGTATTGCCGTTGGATTTGCAGTGAAGAGGCTGCAAATCGCGTCCCTTGCAATGCCTGACCGGCCACCGTCCCCCGGGGCCCGGGGCCGAGCCGAGCCGAGCCGAGCCGGCCAAGCCGAGCCGAGCCGAGCCGAGCCGCCCCGAGCCGAGCCGCCCCGAGCCGGCCGAGCCGAGCCGCCCCGAGCCGAGTCGGCGCTGCTTCCACGGAAAATCACCGCTCGCCGGCCTGCCGGCCGAAGCCGAAGCTACCTGTGCACGGCGAGGGGTCGCGTAATCCCTCGGCCACACGGGATTTCGGCGACACTGCGTCACTTTTAGGTGTCTTTGTCTCCAGTGCTGTGCACAGCGTATCCAGTTCGCGTCCGCGTCACCGCAAGTTCGCGTCATCAATTTTGTTTCGCTATGTACCGTTAGTGCGCGTAGTGCGTAGAGTGCAGTTAAAGTGTTGCTTGTGGTGCCGAACAGCCACCACTCGTGTTCAAGAGTTACAAGCTATTTTGGCGACCCTCGGAAAAAGGACGTGTTTTCGCCAAAAACGGTGTTACTGAGTGCTGTTATTCCATCTTCTTAACTGTAGGGACGGGCGATGAACGTGTGGGTGGCGTATTATGTCAATTCGCTTCTCCTCTTTCATCCTCGTCCCCAAAGTAGTTTCTGCGTGTCGACCGAGTTTCCCTAAAGTGCATCTGGATCTTATGCACTGCTGCGCCTCTGACTGTTAACAGCGTCGACTGCACTACAGTACAATGCTTATTTCCGTTGGCCAGCTGCAACGATTTGCGATAATACTGAGTGTGAAAAGAAATCATAGCTTTCTGAGATTTCATCATTTGTAACATATTCATTAAGAAAGGGATAAAGGTTTTATTTATTATTATTTTTTATTTATACATTTTGTGGGAAGTAATGAAACTATTATCATGTTTCATAATATTGGTTGTAGAGATTCAGAACCAAATGTGAATTTTCAAAACCAATTGATTCTAAAAAATTGATAAACTAGTTCTTACATTTCATAAACCACTTCTGAAAGTTTAGAACAGCAAGTTATGAAATTTAAGAACTTTTTGGATATGAAATTTAAGATCCATTGTTCTACAAATAACTTCAAATCCAGATTATAAAATTTAAGAAGCATTTTTTTTAGAGTGCCGCCATTGCAAGCCGCCGCGCAATGGCATTGGACGCGGCGGCCCCATAAATCAATTAATCAAGAACATGAACAAGGAAAGGGCTCCACTACGTATGACTGCACTCGCCGGGTTCAATTCCAAGGGCACTTGCGGCCATGCGGGGCGGGGCGGGGCGGGGCGGGGCGGGGCGGCCACGGCAGCTACTGCACTGGCTGTGGGCACCAACGTGGCGTGACGTCATACCGGCTTGCAAACTTTCGGCCCATCCTGGTCCTCCAATCCAGTGGAAGCCGTTTCACCGTGTGGTGGTACCACACGCAGCAAAGCTGTGCGCACGCCGAATAACTTTCCGCCCCCTCTCGAAATGGGAGAGTCCGCTCGAAATCCGCGGTCGGGGCGCACAGTGGGCCAAAAGACCGGTGGAGGCAGCCAAAACTCTGGACGCGTTTTGGAGATCCAGAGTCGCTAAACACTCGAACGGAACGTGTGACCCCATACCAATGGATTCCTCGTTCGAAGAGCAATTCACGCGTTCGGTTCGAGTCCCATTGAGCGACCCTGGACCTCAAAACGCGTCCGGGGTTTCGGCCACCTCCACCGGTCCTCTCGGCCCACTGTGGGACGGACGCCCCAAATCCCCCGTTTCAATAAGCGCTTTCGCTTTCGATTCGGATCGAGACTTCTTCAGGGAGGGCAGCGGGGTGCGACTGGCTGCTGGAGATAGTGGGGCGGCGATAGTGTGCCACCCCGCCCTGCCCCGCCCCGCCCCGCCCCGCCCCGCCCCGCCCCGCGCGATACACACATATTTCTCCCCCACGCCGATAACGCTATGAATAAATCTAGAGGGCCGGCCGGGTCCGCAGGCAACGGCACCACCACCGAGCTCTTTCGGGGAATCGCAGAGAGCACGAGGCGCGGCGCGGCGCGGCACGGCACGGCACGGCACGGCACGGCACGGCTTCGGGCAAAGTCGTCCAGATTTGACAATGAGTCGCCGGAAAGCCAAAACGGCCAAAACGGGACGCGGGTGTGTCACCATCGTCGAGACGCTGCTGGTGACGGCGAAGCGCAAAACGAGTGTCGCGTGGGGCCGCGTGGGGCCGCGCCACGGCTTGACGGCAGTGAAATAATGCGATCCAGACTCGATGCGGGGCAGAGTGGAGTCGCCCCCCCCCCTCCGAAAAAAGAGGAGGAGGACATGCAAGCAAGCGAGATGTGAGAACCAGCAAGCGCAGCGGCCAAGCCCTCTCGTCCTGCAACTCAAAACGCGGGGCAGGACGTGTGCGGATGATGCCGGCGACGCGACAGCAAAACAACAACAAAGAGCGTGCACGCGCTAACAACAACAACAAGCACACAGCGGCAGCCACAACGCGGCAAACGTTGCCCTTCACACCTACGGGGCCTCGCTCCGGGGCACCCCGGGGTGGTCCGTCCCGGTCCAGTCCGTCCTTCCGGTGGCGGGGCTGCCTCCGCGCCGGCCGCGTCGTCGCGAGCCCCGATTCGTGACTCATCGGCCGAAAGGTCGCACGCGGCGCGGCAAAAAGACGCTCTTCATTTGTTTCTGCGAATTTTTCCGACTTTACTTCCCTCGCTTGCTTGGTTGGCTGGTGTCGGATGGCGGGGAGCGGCCAACCGCGACGGCCCGGCGATAAGGGGCGGGGGAAGGGCGGGGCGGACGGACAGGCAGATGGACGGACGGGCAGACGGGCAGGCAGACGGACAGGCAGACGGACGGACAGACGGACGGACAGGCAGACGGACGGACAGGCAGACGGACAGGCAGACGGACAGGCAGACGGACAGGCAGAAGGACAGGCAGACGGACGGACAGGCAGACGGACAGGCAGACGGACAGGCAGAAGGACAGGCAGACGGACGGACAGGCAGGTGGATAGAAAGACAGGCAGACAGACCACGCATCTGCCCCTATGCATCTGCATCTCTCAACCACCGCTGTGCCGCGCAGTGATCCCCCCGGCCAAACACAGCCCGCAAACCGCGGCAACTACCGCACTTTACAACCGGTCGCGAAACACTAAACAAAGTCATGTGAATGAAAATTATTTAAACGAAAAAAACAGCCACCCCGCACGTCGAACAATCGGGTTGTTTCCGGTGACGGAATGCGTAATCGCCCTTGATTGCTGCCCCCTCTCCAACTCTCTCTCTCTCTCTCTCTCTCTCTCCCCCAAACAATCCAGCAAACGCAAAATTACACAAGAAGTTTTCTGAAACAATAGTGACAGTTGGTGAACGCGGCGGGCGCATAGTCCTGCCACGGCATTGGATCAAGAATGGCACCGGCTGCCAAACACTGAACATGTTTTGCTATATACACTCTCACGCAAAATACACAGCAGTGCCGAATCGACGCGGGCCAGCCGCCAGGCGCGGCGCGTCCAGGCCCACGCGGGCCGATTATCAGCGAGACAAGCTGTAGCGGGATGAATGGGCCGAGCAAATCTCACTGTATTATGACATTTATGAGAGCGAGAAGGACAAACAGGACGTACGTCACGGCGGGCCGCGGCGGTCCGGTCCCGGTTCCCCATTCGAATCGGGATGGCCGCACGGATGGCCCGGCAAATTGATGGGCGACTACCGCCCTGGCCCTGCCGCCGCCTGTGGCTGTGGGCACACTGTGGGCCCTATAAAAAGCAACATAAAACAAATAGTTTGCGATCTCGGGACGACATGGCGGCAGGGCGGAACGGACGTCTACCTTTTTTTTTCGGGGGTTCCTGTACCGATTTTTCCCTGTCTTGTTCTGTTCTCTCTTTTCCGACGATCGTTTTGGAGTCGGACTGACGCGGGGCGGTGCAGCGTGCGGAGTGCAGCGGGGCTCACAGTGGTGGGGAGGCGGCCAAAATTCTAGACGCGTTTTGAGCTCCAGAGTCGCTAAATGGGACTCGAATAGAGCGTGTGACCCCACCAATGGATTGCTCTCCGAACGAGGAATCCATTGGTGGGGTCACTCGCTCTATTCGAGTCCCATTTAGCGACTCTGGAGCTCAAAACGCGTCCGGGATTTTGGGCGCCTCCACCGGTCTTCTGGCACACTGCGGGCTGCAGTCTCTGCCTCAGACTGCACCTGGGCGCGTCGTTTTCGGGTGGCCCAAGATGCGCCCCGCACCTCACTGCCGGGCCGAGCGGGGACTGTATCGCCATTGATTTATTTGTGTTTGCGGACACAGACTCCCCTCCCCCTCTCGCTCACACAAAGAGTTTCCGACCGAGCGTCCGCCTGTCCGCCAGACGACACCGCGCCACCGCTGCACTTCCAGCTGCAACACACCGCCCCGCCCCGCCCCGCCCCGCCCCGCCCCGCCCCGCGGACTGGACCATGTCCACGAAACACGCTCGCCTTCCGCCTTATTTCCATTTGATCCCGAATCATTTCAAATTTTCTTTTTTCCGGCCGTGCCACGGTCATGCCATTGTCCGCTGCCGGCGCGGTCGGCGCCGCACACAGTGTACACGCGTCCACACCTTGGCGGCGCGGGGCGGGGCCGGCCGCCCCCTCGGCCCGCCTTCGGGAATTTGCCGTGAAATTCCCTCGGAGCGGAACTGGCAGGGCGGAGGAGGATCCCGTCAGCGGACTCTCTGTCTCTCTCTGTCGCACTAACGGGCGGTGGGGGTGCGAGAGAGACAGAGCGCGAGTCGCTTTGCTTCGCGCTTGTCGCTCCGTCTGCCGCACAAAAGAGCCGGTGGAGGCGACCAAAAATCTCTACATTGACGCGTTCTGAGCTCCAGAGTCGCTAAATGGAACTCGAACCGAACGAGTGACCCCACCAATCGACTGCTCTCCGAACGAGGAATCCATTGGTGGGGTCACACGATCGGTTCGAGTCCCATTTAGCGACTCTGGAGCTCAACACGCGTCCCCGGAACTATGGACGCACGCCGCGCACTCTCGACAACGACGCCTCTCACGCCCCATCCCTGCCCTGCGCAGCGAGGGGCGCGTTGGCGGTGGGTGGTCGGGGCTCCTGCTGCGGCTCGCCACCAAACCGTGCCTCGGCGGGCGCGCGCGTGTGTGAGTGTGTGTGTTGCACCTGCCGGGAGGCGCCGCGCCGCCAAACCAAACGCATCTCGGCGCACCGGGGCGAGGCGGGGCGGGGCGGGGCGGGGCGAGGGGCGCCCCACCCGGTCGGTATATTTAGAGGGTTCCGTCCCGCCGTCCCGCCTTTGCAATGGATCGCCGAGACTAGCCGAGACGGCCCCCTCCCCTTGTCTCCTCTTCGGCCAGTGCATCCCGGATATGAGACGCGAGGCCCCAGAACGCCGAGCCCCTCCACTCCCCGACCGGCACACGCCACTGCGAAATGGAGCGCCATTTCCCAGCAAACGGTCCAAAGACTATGCGGTAAAATACGGCGAGACAAAAATCCTTGCGAAAGTTTTGGTCCCACCTGAAAAGTCTCGCCAAAGTTGTTGGACCACACCAAGCAGCCATCAAGCAGCCTCTCACCAAGACATGTTCGTCTGACCGCAATGCCGAATTGACTATGTGGTTAAGGATGGACGTTGGACTGGGTTCACAATTCTAGCCAAACCGTACCTGACCCAACCTGAACCTTTAGCGGTAAGACGTTTTTAAGTCTGGCCAAAGTTTGTCGAGACTTCACAATTGGACGGGGAATTGGACAAGACCCTGGAGAGGCGGCAAAGTCCGACCTTCGGATTCCGAGTGACAACGAGCCCGTTCCGAACTTGGTGCCGAACTCCGCCAAGCACGCCCTCGCCCGGCCCGCCCGGCACAGAGTTCACAATTCTGATTGACAGACCGAACGGCGGAGGGACCGGAGCGGAGGGCCTTTTGTCCGGCCGTTGCTGCACCGCTGCAGCCCCCCCCCCCCCCCCCCCTCATTCAGCCCAGCCGGCGTGGAGAGCGCACCAATGCACCTTTTAAAAGGCCGCAACTGGACTATACCTGTCAGTCAGAAAGTGCTACAGTGACCGACAGCACTGTGGCAAAAAGCTACGGAAAATTCTGTAAACAGCTTGTGGTAATTCTCCGTAGCCCTGTTATCAATATTCTCCGTAGGCTCTTACAGTATTCTCCGTAGGACCTTACATTGATCTCCGTAGGACTATACAGTCTTCCAGGTCCTACGGAGAAGACTGTGCGGACTTCCAGAGAATACTGTGCGGCCCTACGGAGAATACTGTAAGAGCCTACGGAGAATATTGATAACAGGGCTACGGAGAATCCTGGCAAAAAAATTAACAGAATTTTCCGTACCTTTTTGCAACAGTGAGGGGTGTCTGGCGCGTTGCGTTTACATCAGAGCGAACTGTACCGTGTCGAGTCGAGCCCAAAGGTGCAGTCCAACCATTTGGCTGCAGGGTCGCCAAGCCGCACGAGGATCCGCGGTGAACTCCCTAGGACCATACCCCTTCCATACTGAGTGTCATACGGTGAAAGGCTATAGCCACCATATTATGGCGAATATTTTATGATAATGTTAGCGCGTCCAGCGGCGTGTCGCGCCTTCGCGGCGCTACCAATAAAATTGACATTACTTTAAAGTGGTGAAAATAACCTCCACAAATTTCCCATGAAAAGACGAGAAATGTCAACAGTGAAGTCGCATCGGTAAACTTTGTAGACTTCAGCAAACTTTGGAAACATTGGTAAACTTTGGAGACATTTTGCAAGCGGCGCGGTGCGTGTGTCTCTGCGGGTCGCTGGCCGCTCGGCCGCTCAGCGGCTCGGCTGGCCGCGGGTCGCGTTTCAGCTGCGGCGATCCGCGACTGCGGTGTTGTTTTAGCCTTTTAGTGCGAGCAGAGCACTGTTTACGCTGCGCGCAAGCCCGCACGCAGCGCGCGCACCCACTGCAGGTGTGAAAAATGACTTTCTTCTCCGTCGGCCATAGTGAGATAGCTCCGAGTCACCAGGCCACCCCCTCAGGTTCAAGATAGGGCAGTACGCAACGTCGGGGTGGCCAACAACGCGCTTTGCAGGACTAAATTTTTTGAGTTTCTCCTCACAGAATAACGAAGCTGCTTCACACACGTCACGAAACAAATAAAATAGTTACACGCTTACAAAAGTGATCAAAACTTGAAACCCGGCAATCATCTCAGCATGTTGGTAATTTGAAACGGGGCATCAAACGTGCTCAAACTTGAACAGCGATGCCTGTGCCCGAGCGCATTGCAGCGCAATGCAACGGGCATGACGAGACGGAAGCTCCCTCAGTAGGTCATGTGTGCCTTACGAGAACCAAGGCGCTTACATGTGTGTGGTGTAAACGATTCCACGACACTGCACACACACACACACACACATCAAATATTTGGACAATTATGCGTCCCATGAAAGGAGTACAAGGAGAAAAGAGGGGGGGGGGCACGCAGAGAAACTGGACGCCCACAGGGCCTTTTTTTTTAGGGCGGCGCGGTGGCGCCTGCGTGACTGCCGTTCCTCCAGGTCCAAGTCCCGTCACGGCCAGCCGCGCCGTGTTCAACACTTTAGTGTTCCGTAAAATTTCGTCAGGTGCATCCTCGGCTCCATCTCTCCAATCATCTCTCTCTCTCTCTCTCTCTCTCTCTCTCTCTCTCTCTCTCTCTCTCTCTCTCTCTCTCTCTCTCTCTCTCTCTCTCTCTCAGAGCCTGGAAAGAGGCGTAGCGGGGAACGCGAAACATGGTGCAGTCCTGGGCAAGTTAAACTGCCGAAAAAGGGACGTGGGCCAAAAAGCCAAACGATGGCGCCACGTTGACAAGAACGTGTCTAATACCTTCTTGTTTCGATTAACTGCAATCAGCGACTGAGCATTGCGGTGCTAGCGAGCATGCATGCATTGACGACACACTCCAAGGAGCGCCGCCAGCACCCAGAAAACCGGTGGATGCGGTCAAAATCCCGGACACATTTTGAACCGACCTATGACCCAACGGATTCCTTGTTCGGAGAGCATCCATTGCACTGAGAATGAAAGAGTCATGATCATGACTAAAATTTTGGGTGAGGAATTCTTTATTACCCAAATTTGGGTGAGGAAATTTTCCTCGCCCAAATTTGGGTGAGGAAAGTTTCCTCACCCAAATTTGGGTCATAATACTATGGAGCTATATAGGGAGCTGATACACCCTTCCTCACCCAAAATTGGGCGGGGACGCTTTCCCTTGGGGGGCCTCCCCAAATTGGGCGAGGAAAAACGGGGGTCCTCGCCCAAATTTGGGTGAGAAAGTAAACCTCGCCCAAAATTGGGCATTGATCATGACTTTTTCATTCTCAGTGTGGTGGGGTCACGCGTTCGGTTCGAGTGCGTGTGAGTGCACAGTGGGCCCGAAGGCCGGTGGAGACGGTCAAAATCCCGTGGCGTGGTGGAGCGGGGCGTTGTAGAAACGCCCCACTAAGCGCCTCGCCGCGCCGAGCGTCAGCGAGGCGTTAGTGGGGCGTTTCTACAACGCCCCGCCCCGCCCCGCCCCGCCCCACCCCACCCCCCCCCGGGCCCCGCCACGCCACGCTCCGAGGCGCGATCGACGGGATCGGTTTCGACGGCCGGCGACGAGCAGGGCCTTATACGTCTTGACAGCATGGCGCCCATCGACTGCCTGGACAAATCGCGTGGGATTCTAATTTTCCCGGCGGCGAAGACGCGGCGGAGCGCGGTGGGGCGGGGCGGGGCGGGGCGGGGCGGGGCGGGGCTGGGGGGGGCGCTGCGCGAGGCGGCGCGAGGCTCGGCGGCCCGAATCAGAAACGCGGCACCGATCGAGCGAGCCATCGCCCCATCGATACAGCCAATCAATCAATCAATCATCGGCCGGGGAAAAAATGAGGGGCGCTACAGCCAGTGCCGTGTTAATTAAATTGGAGCGCGGCGTGGGCACTGGAAAAAGGGGGGGGGGCGCTCTCGGGTCGCCCGCTCCCTCATCTTGATCCTCACGATCCCGCCAATATTAATTCGGACAGAGAGAGAGCTGGGCCAGGCGAGGCACAGCGACTTCCGCGGCATATCGACGCTGCCGATCTCAAAGTGGGACTGTCACACTGTCAGGGACGGTCGTTGCCGCGTGCACGGGTGCGAGTGAGACGGAGAGCGTCGCGGGACGCGTACAGGTGCGGGGCCGCCGGCTAAAAGCAATACTTTGCGCCGACCGGCGGCCGCGCCCTTTTGTTCCGAATGAATAGCAACAAAACCGAAAACGGAATCAGCGGGTTGAAACCGATGCGGATTGGCGTAGCGATAAAAAACAAAAACCCGGCAAAAGAAAACAAAAACAAAAACATTCATCGGCACAATGGAAAGTGCACACCGCCGAGAGCGCAATAACTGCGCCGGAAAAAAAGAAATTGTTGGAAAAAGGAGGAGGAACTGTCGATACGGGGAAACAAAACGTGATGCATCGAATGAAGGGTTATGAGCGGCGAGGGTCTGTGCCCGCCGGGCAGACACAGGGCAGACGCAGGGCCGGCCAGCACTGCCACATTGCTGCATGCCGAATGATTGCAGTGCAGGCCCTTGAAGCGCAGCCAGCCCAGGCAGCGCAGCCAGCCACGCACGGTGGGCCAAAAGACCGGTGGAGGCGGCGCCAAAAACTCTAGACGCGTTTTGAGCTGCAGAATCGCTAAATGGCCCTCGAACGGAACGTGTGACCTGATGGATTCCTCGCTCGGAGAGCAATCCATTGGTGGGGTCACACGTTCGATTCGAGTACACCACTTATCGACTCTGCCCCGTCCGGAGTATAACCGCCTCCACACCACCGGTCTTCTGGCCCACTGTGCCCCGCTCCCGCAGTCCGGTGGAGTGTGCCCTTGATGTCCGGTCCATGTTGCTTCGTGTTCCTTCAGCCCGCGCGCCAACGTTCCCGAGTCCCGAGTGGACGCGCTGTCATGGAGTCACTGAGTCACGAGACGGAGAGCAGGAAGGCACCCCCTGAAGGCACATAGAGAGGCCCACCAGGCACCACCGGCAACGCGGGCAGTAGGCAAAGGGCGCGGCGTGAGTGTACTCCCAGCCACCTCGTGCGAGGGTAGCAGCACACACACACACACACACAGAGTCACATCACCGGGCTGGGCATGCGGCGTGCGTAGAACCCCTCTCGCGGCGTAACTTGGATCCCCACCGAAATAAGTTATCATCCAGTTTCCCACCTGCAAACAGAATAAACCGGAGAGCAATTAGGTCACAGCACACACTCAAACACACTCCCCTCCCCTCTCTCTCTCTCAATTGGCTTGACTCCGCCCCGGGCTGCAAGTTCAGTGCCAACTGAATTGGCCGGGCAACATCGCCTGTCATTGGAAGCGGCAGCGCGTTTCGTTTGACGAGACGCTCGAGCTAGTGGACCCAGGGCGGATCCAGAAGCGATTGGGGGGGCCATGTCGCGCTCCAGAGAAGGAGGAGGGGGGCACCCTACACTGAGCCAGATGCGCGGCCAAAACTCGAGACGCGTTGAGCTCCAGAGTCGCAAACACGACTGAGCGCGTGACCCCACACGGCAAAACCAACGTCCGGGTTTCCCAGGCGCACCCTGGAAAAATGCCCTGTTTTTCCAGGGTGCGCCTGGGAAACCCGGACGTTGGTTTTGCCGTGCACCAAATGGATACCTTGTTCGGAGAGCAATTCATTGGTGGGGTCAGACGTTCGGTTCGAGTACCATTTAGCGACGGTGCATAGCTCAAAACGCGTCCGGGACTTTGACAACCTTCGCCCTGGATCCACGCCTGAGCCCCAATCGATACCGGCTCTCTTTCTAGTGCATGCCCCTCGATGGCAGGGCGGCACGGCGTTGGTGGTCCCGGAGGTCCACGGATGACGGACAACGGCGACGTCCCCGGCGTGGGTGCGCAACAGGCCGGCCTCCCAATTTCCATATTTACTTGTTCATTCTTTCATTCTTTTCGAGCCGTTTTCCCGTTTCTCCCACTTTCGCCCGTCCGGTCCATCACTATTCCATCGGCCCTCTCCTTCTATCCATCGGCGCAAAGATTTATGCCTTACAGCAGCAGCCGCCGTTCGGGAAAGGGAATAATTGGCAATTAAGCACTTTCCGGTGAATTGTGGAAAGGCCGACACCTCTTCCTCTGAGGTCGTCTCGCCTCGCCTCGCTGTGGGTCGGCCGTCCAGTCGGCCCTCTATCCAGCAGACTGATTCCGAGAGTCGTTTTCGTCGCTCCGTCTCCCTCGCACTCGTGGCGCGTCCCGTATAGGTGCGAGAGAGACAGGGCGACGAAAACGACTTTCAGAAGCAGTGGGACGTCCAGTCGAATCGCTTTCCAGGGCGCAACGATAATAACAGTACGTCACAAGCGTCACTGCGGCTCCCGTACATATTGTTAGTTGTGCTGGAGGCGAAGTCGTGTCGAAGATTGTTCTCTCTGTGTGTGTGTGTGTGTGTGTGTGTGTGTGTGTGTGTGTGTGTGTGTGTGTGTGTGTGCAATCCCATCCTGTTTGAGCCACGAATTAAGAGGCCCCGGACATGCGATGGACAAACACGCCTGCATGTATACACATTGGCTCCCGGTCCTTGCCAGTGGGCCTCCCTGGCCGTCGCGGCCGAGACCGTCTAGCCACAACAAGAGCCCCTTGGCCGACACACTGAGAGTCGTTCCCGCCGCCCTGTCTCTCTCGCACCCATACGGGACGCCGCGTGGGTGCGACAGAGACGGACACGACTCTCAGTGTGCCGGCCCGCGACTCCGCGCCGCGACGTGCCCGGGCACGCTGGCTGCGGATCAGGCACCGGAGGGGGCGGGGCGGGCAGGCCGGCAGCACCGGCAGGAGCACCGGCCGCTTTTTCGTTGGCCCTATCGGCGGGGCGGCCCGAGATAAGCCCCAGTGTCCACGGCAGGGACGCCTCGGGTCCAGCCGTACCGGAACGCAGCCTCGCACAGTGGGCCAGAAGGCCGGCATGGAGGCGGCCAAAACTCTAGAGCGACTCTGAAAAGCTCGATGCGTCTAGAATTGTGACCTCCTACGGCGGTCTTCTGTGCCCGGCAACCTCTCGCCACTGAACGTGGCGACGTCACGTCACCGTCAGCAGACTGATTGAGACCCGTTTCCGTCACCCTGCCTCTCTCGCACTCTTTGGTCATCCCGCATCGGTGCGAGAGAGACAGAGCGACGAAAACGACTCTCGGAATAAGTCCGCCTAGGAACGCCGACTTTTCTGAACGTGCATTGGTGGCACGAGCCGCGTTTAGGACCCTTTCTTTCGAGTCACCTTCCCTTCGCACGGGGGGCATTCGTTGCCCTTCACCCGGAGCGCGCCTACACCAGAACCGCGGCACAATATTATTGGACGGACTGCATGGCTGCATGGCTGCACGGCGTGGCTGCGTCAACACGGCCGGACTCCCACGACGGGCACACTGTCAAAATTTGGGTTGTCACTTGATGGCCATGTGGATGCTGATTTTCCTTACAACACTCGTGTAAATTTTGTCACAATGTCAGAAACATGTCTGAAATCCTGATCAAAACCTCTAAATGCCGTAGTTCAGAAAATTTATTCTAAAATTGATGGCCTATTCTGCAGAATGTCAGAATAAGTTTTCAGCTTTCAGAGGTGCGCGAATTTTGATCAGGTTTTCAGATAGGTTACTGACATTCTGGCAAGATTTCCGCGAGAACTGTAAATGTCTTACGGTGAAAGGCTGCACCAACACATTATGGTGGATATTTTCTCCATATACAGTAGTACCAACGAAATTCGTCAATATATATATAAGACACAGTGAATTCTCAACGGTATGTTATGAAGTCAGCTGCACCGCCATAATATGGAACATTTTCACCATAATGGAGAATCTTCGCTGTACAATATTTGGAGTGAGTGAAGGATCTCACCCAACCAGTCGATGACCTGTGCAATAAATACACGAACTTTGGCAAAAAGTCATCAATTTGTGACGACATTGTCATTATTTGTGAAAGTGATGTCGCCTACTTTTACCGTACGAGCCGCCAGGAGCGACCCAAGGCTTTCGGACAGCGCCGTGTCTCTCCGCCCGGACAGGAAAGCGCTCTCGCTCCGTCTCTGTCACCCTCGCGGGGCGTGGCGCGGCGGCGTGGGGGTGCGAGAGAGACAGAGCGAGCTGCAGGGCGGCCAGGGCGGGTGACCTCATCATGCAAGCTCACGCCGCGACGCGAGGCGACGCCGGCGGAATCATTCCGAGAGTCGTCGCTCTGTCTCTCTCGCACTCGTGGGGCGTCCCCTGCCGGTGCGAGAGAGACAGAGCGACGAAAGCGACTCTCGGGATCAGTCGGCGTCGATCATGCGCGCTCCGATATCGCGGCACTTTCACGTGTCGCGGCGTCGCGGCGTCGACCCGAGATAAATCAAACGGGCGGCGCTTTCGTCGCTCTGTCTCTCTCGCACTCCAGGGGATTTCAGTGCGGTGCGAGCGAGAGAGAGAGAGCGACAAAGGTCTGTCAGCCTGCTGTGCAGTAACGCCTTGCAGTAACGCCAAACGGCGTGACGCACTGCGCCTCGACAGAGAGTACCTGAGCCGGCCTAAGCCTCAGAGAGTGAGCGTGCAACCCCACACGGACGAACGGACGGACGGACAGACGGCCAGACAGACAGACAGACAGACAGACAGACAGACAGACAGACGCCCCCGCACGTCCTGATATGCTCCTTGCCTGTGCAATCACATCCCAATCACATTCCGAACCGCACCTGTACGGGCACGGACAGACGGACAGATAGACGGACAGACGGACGGACGGCGCCGCGCTCGCCCATCGGCATCAAAGCCAATAATATAATTCGAATTTTCCCGCCCGAGACGCGCACCCTACACTGCGATAATGGCCAAGGATTGATGAGCAGGACGCAGCGGAGCGGACGCGCCGTGCCGCGCCAGCCTCGCCGAGCCACGCACAGTTGGCCAGAAGACCGGTGGAGGCGGTCCAAGTCCCGGACGCGTTTCGAGCTCCAGAGTCGCTAAATGGGACTCGAACCGAACGTGTGACCCCACCAATGGATTCCTCGTTCGAAGAGCAATCCATTGGTGGGGTCAAAAGGTCGGTTCGAGTCCCATTTAGCGACGCTGGAGCTCAAAGCGCGTCCGGGATTTTGACCGCCTCGACCGGTCTTCTGGCCCACTGTGCCACGCCAACGCGTCGATTCGACGAGCCCTGCGTTTCATCTTCCAAGGAAGGGGAACACGCCGCGCTTTTCCACCAACTAATCGCAACAGTGGCGTTCACGCTGGAACTCGAACCAACTCAAGCGTTGTTGGTCTGCCGCTTTGCTTGGCAAAGCATGGATTTGACGAAAAATGTTTCTTTGACGGCCGTTCGGCGCATCGCCCCGAACGGGTCTATTAGGGTTCCCTTCGGTTCCCTTGCCCGAGCCTGTCTGCCCCTGACTTATTGCTTACACATTAACGGGACTAATTTCATTGAGCGTTTTCGGGCTGGCGGGGCTGGCGGGGCTGGCGGCCCCAGGAATGAGGAACAGTGCTAAGCAGGGCGTAATTCCATCGGAACCCAAGCGAACCCAAGCGCCCTCGTCGATGCGTGGAGGCACGGCCCTTCGAGCCTCCAAGCCGACCAAACGGGTCAACAAGTCTGTGCGCTATTATTCACGTAACGGCCTCTTGAGCTTATAGATATGGAGAATCTTCACTATGTACAACATCTAGAGTGTACTTGTTGTTTGAGCTACGTTGCAGTGTTTCCGGCGCAGGCGTACAAACCTCTCCGTAGTACGAATCTTTTCTGGCATTTTCTTTGCAAGGTACTAAGAAGAAAAACCTTCGTCACACGACGGAAAAACTACCTGTTCATAGTTGCTTGCGCTATTGTAAATTCCTTGGCGCGTAAGACATTTAGAGTGTGGCGGCGGCGCGGCGGGCCTTGCGGGCCTCGAGGGCAAGGCGAGGCGAAGGTCTGCAATGACGCGAGCCAGCGCCATTAGCCTATCATTCAAGAGGCCGGGAAGCGCGGATGCATCCTGCACTGCACTGCACGGCCAGGCAGGCCAGGCAGGCCGGCTAGGCGCGCCCAGTGGTCAGCCTATACAAACCGCAGACCACAGAGAAGCAAGGAGAAGAACAACGCAAAAAAAGTCTTGTCAGATGTGAACAGATATTAGGTGACATGCAACAAGGATTCACGTGCAACAATCTTTTACAGGAAGTCTCCCCATTCTTCTTTCCACTGCAGATGACACCACCGTGAAAACTTTATTCATAACAACTGGAAGTGTGAATGATTTGGATTGTTAAAAGCGTAACACGTTACTGCTTGTTGTACAAAGTTGTACAAAGTACAATGGAATCGGCATGACGAGTGCTGTGCAGTCCAGGCCTCGTTGTGGTTTGTACAATTTTCGTTGTACTTTTAACAATCCCTGATGTACTTTCATTGTACAGTTTTGTTGTACTTTTGTTGTACTATCCACACTTTTTCTCGCAGTGCAGAGAGAAAGAGCACCCCGTCGAGGCGTGAAGCGGGGCCGGCCAAGCAGACTGATTTCGGGAGTCTTTTTCGTCGCTCCATCCCCCTCGCACCCATACGGGACGCCCAGTGAGTGGGAGAGGGACGGAGCGGCGACTCTAGCGGCACGAAGGCCGCCAATCGAAAATGACACGGTCATAATTACGCAAGGCACACGGAAGAATGGCGAAATAATGATGATGTGGAGGGAACACGCAAATATACGGCAAACCCCGCGGCTGCGAGTACAAGCAATAACAAGACTGGATCCGTTTTGCCTTTGGAAATGAATGGACGGCAGAAGTACATAGCAGCGTATGAACGACAACTCAGTTAAAAACAATGTAGAGACATCCCAGCTCAGAGGCCTCCAGGAAAGAACTAAACTAAGCGCGTAAGTGATTAGCAGACATTTTTGTTGACACTCTTTTCAGACAAGAAGGTGATGTGAGCAGTTGCTTTCCACGACAGGTCTCCCCCCCCCCCCGCCCGGGAAACGTCCGAGTCGCTTTTGTTCTTGTAGTTTCACAGTACAGTGGAGGCACAAACAAAGTGGGCATATCTGCTCCGGCCGATGTATCGTTTGTGGAAATGTTTCCGATCGCGAAATAACGGAGCAGGCCGTAATCTGAGCGGATTCGGAACGGAGCGAAGCGCGGCAGCACGTGCTGCTGATAGGTCCTGCTGGTGTGTGTGTGAGAGAGAGAGAGAGAGAGAGCGGGGGGAGGGGAGATATTGTGGGGGAAGAGGGGAGCAAAGGGAAGGGGGGGGGTGGGCAACCAATCACTCCCGCGGAATCGCGAGGAGGGGGGGTGCGGGGGGAAACAAAAAAAATAAGGAAAGCGAGGCGGGGATGAAAACAATGTGCTCACGACAATTTACACTCGCACGCGCCGCTGCCCACCGCGTTACAGTGCAGCGGAATGCTTCGGACCGATTTGTATTCTAATTGCCTCAACAAGGACCTCAAGCCAGACCGGTGGGTGGCGCGGGCAGCACCAAAGAGCGAGAGTGAGATATGGAGAGGGAGAGAGAGGGAGAGAGAGAGAGAGAGTGAGAGAGAGAGAGAGAGAGAGAGAGAGAGAGAGAGAGAGAGAGAGAGAGAGAGAGGGAGAGGGAGAGAGAGAGGGAGAGAGAGAGAGGGAGAGAGGGCGAGAGAGAGAGAGGGAGAGAGAGAGAGGGAGAGAGAGAGAGAGAGGGAGAGAGAGAGAGAGAGAGAGAGAGTGAAAGAGAGAGAAGGACAGCGAGATTCCACGGTCGAGTGAACGCGCGAACGGTGTGTGATGTGAAGCGGAGGTAAACGGCAGGGAAGGGTGCGCGGGGAGGGGGCCGGCCAGCGCCCTGAGCTCTGTGTGTGTGTGTGTGTGTGTGTGTGTGTGTGTGTGTGTGTGTTTGTGCGGATGCACGTTCACATGAAAGAGTCGCGGGTCGAAGCGGCTCCGCACATGCGCACTTTTATACACACACATACGCCGGCACACACAAACACACACCCTTATCATACGAACGCATACACACACACACACACGCCCACACACACACAGACGTGTTTCAAGGTGAATGTCACCTTGTGGTTGACCCATGCATTTTGATCATGTTCCCGTCGTCAAAAGTGCCAAAATAAAGCCGAGGCACCGTCCGGGCTAAGAGTGATCTCTCTCTCTCTCTCTCTCTCTCTCTCTCTCTCTCTCTCTCTCTCTCTCTCTCTCTCTCTCTCTCTCTCTCTCTCTGCGTGTCCGTGTCTGTGTGTGGGTGTCTCTCCGTGTGTCCGAGAGCCGGCACGCCACCGCATCCACCAATGCCGCCGTTTGAAGTCGCAATCAGGCTGTTTGCGCAAGGCACTGCCTTGGCGCGCTGCCCCTTTCGGCCCTTCGGCCTTTTGGTCTCCTTCCCCACAGTGGGCCAGAAGACCAGCGCCCGCGCCGGCAGTCCCGTGGCTTGTACGTACCACGTGTACGGGACAGGTTCTCCGGTGTGACCGTGACGCCCCTTTTCGTGTGCCTTGAACGGAGCCACGCCGCGACTCGAGGTGTCCGAGACGTCCTCTCGGATAAAGATCAAGCTCCGCTGTTCGCCGGCGCACAGTGGGCCAGAAGACCCGGTGGAGGCGGACAAAACTCTAGACGCGTTTTGGGCTCCGGAGTCGCTAAATGGGACTCGAACCGAACGTGTGACCCCACCAATGGATTCCTCGTTCGAAAAGCAATCCCGGTGGGATCGCACGTTCGGTTCCGGTCCCATTTAGCGACTCTGGAGCTCGAAACGCGTCTAGAATTTTGGCCGCCTCCGGCGGTCTTCTGGCTGGCCCACTGTGCGCCCGTTCCTGGCGGCGGCGCGCGGAAACACATTCAAACATTCAATCCGCCGCGGGGACAGATTCTCGCGCGGCCTTTGCTGCGAACACCGCACCACGGGCAACAGGCTGGCGCTCTCGTCTGTCTCTCTCGCACTCGTGCGGCGTGCCCAAGGGCGTGCCGCGGTGCCGCGGGGGTGCGAGGGAGACAGAGCGACGCGGCAGCGTTCGGAATAAGATTTCTACTGTACGGCCAGCACCCTGCTGCAGCGCTGCAGCCCGAGGCGGACCACGGCACGGCACGCCACGGCGGCCGTCGCTTTGCATATAAACGTCAGGCCGGTACTTTATTCCGTCGGGCAGCAGGCGGCACCACACTGAGTGCGGGGTCGCTGTCTCGCTCGCACTCGTGGAGCGCCCGCGTGGGTGCGAGAGAGACAGCGAGCCCCCGTTCGGCTGCGCGGCGGCAGGGCGGCGGCAGGGCGGCGGCAGCACAGTGATTTCCAGAGGCGTGTCGCAGTTGCAGGGTTGCAGGTGCAATGCCCAGCAGCGGAGCACGTTGCACGGAGGGGAAGGGAGGGGAGGGGAAAGGGACGTCGCATCCGCATGTGGGGCGTCGATGGAGACGTCTGCCCCGCACGCGCCGCGTCGTGGTCGTCGTGGTCGTCGTGGTGCCCGAGGGGACGCTCACCGCGCGCTCGCCCTGCAGCGCCTCGTGCACCTCGTGCTTCTCGTGCACCGCGCTCGCCGCTTGCACAAGCACGACACCAAAGCCGGCCACCTCACAGCCTCACAGTGGGCCAGAAGACCGGTGGAGGCGGATAAAACTCGAGACGCGTTTTGAGCTCCAGAGTCGTTACACAGGCCTCGAACCGAACGTGTGACCCGTGTGACCCCACTAACGGATTCCTCGTTCGGAGAGCAATCCATTGGTGGGGTCACACGTTCGGTTCGAGTCCTGTTTATCGACTCCGGAGCTCAGAACGCGTCTAGAGTTTTGTCCGCCTCCACCGGTCTTCTGGCCCACTGTGCGCCTCCCGGCGAACAGCGGAGCTTGATCTTTATCCGAGAGGACGTCTCGGACACCTCGAGTCGCGGCGTGGCTCCGTTCAAGGCACACGAAAAGGGGCGTCACGGTCACACCGGAGAACCTGTCCAGTACACGTGGTACGTACAAGCCACGGGACGGCCGGCGCGGGCCACCACCGCGGTGGGCTGCAGCGGCTAGCGGCCCCGTCCAGCAGGGCCAGCAGACTGACTCCGAGGGTCCTTTGCGTCGCCGCTCTGTCTCTCATGCAGCAGTGCGGTATGAGTGCGGCAGAGACAGAGCGACGAGAAGGACTCTCGGAGTGAGTCCGCTGCGGGCTGACACGCCGACACGGACACCATATCCTCAAGCTCATACACGGCGCACATGCGCGCTTGCGTCCTGGGGGCGACTCGCATGACAGTCACACTGTGTGGACACAGCGCGGCACCCACTTACACAGTGGGCCAGAAGACCTGTGGAGGCGGCCAAAATTCTGAACGCGTTTTGAGCTCCAGAGTCGCTATACAGGACGTGTGACCCCACCAATGGACTCCTCGTTCGGAGAGCAATCAGTTGCTGGGGTCACACGTTCGGTTCGAGTTGAGTCTAGCGACTCTACAGCCCAAAATCCGTCCGGGATTTCGACCGCCTCCACCGGTCTTCTGGCCCCCTGAGTGCAAAACGTACAGGCGGGCGTTTTTCTCCGCAAAGGCTGCAAACTACTTCCTCGATCGCCTTGGGCCGCTCCACAGCGAAGCGTTATTCGGGCATCGCCTCCAGACTCCCACCCCCGGGGCCGCCTCCACCGCCTCCACCGCCGCCACCGCCACCCCTCAGCATTCGGCCCGGCCTCGGCCCGGCCTCGGCCCCCGGGCAAAGCTAATTAATTCTCAGTCCGATCGGCCGGCTGCCTCGGACTCGGACTCCACACAGCGGCGAGGGCCTTTGATGACCTGCTGCGGCACGCTGCTGCAGCGCGCGGCCCGCACTGGCTACCCCGTGCACCCGCCTTGGCCCCGCGTCTCTGTTAGTCCACTGCCAGAAATTATACGTCCAACATTCAAAACACCGGTTGGGTCTGTAAATTTAAAAAAGATTATTCGTTTCAAATACTTTTTAGGAAAAGAACTGCAGCTGCCACCGTGATTCCTGAAAACCTTCTTGCAGGATTCAATATAACTTGAGAGAACTTTGGTGTTTTGGTGGTCGACGGCCTGGATGCGACCTGCTCGACCACGCAACGCGTAGCAACGCGGAGCCCCTTCGCCTCCGCGTGCCCAGCCTGCCCGGCCTGCCCACAGTGTGGGCCCCACACGGCCATCGCGTCCGCGCCGCGCCCGCCGTGCTGTGCGCTGTGCAACGACACTGTCATTATGACAGGTGCATTGTCTGCGCACCTCCCCTCGGCACGCCACTGCACTCCACTGCACTGCGGCCCCACCGGCCGGACGGCGCTGCTTGCTTCGCTTGCTCCGCCACCGGAAGTGGACCCGGCCAGTCGGAGGGCGTAAGTGACGACTAACAAGGTGACGCCACGGAGCCCCCGTGTGTGCGCGGACCACGCCCCGCCCCGCCCCCCGGGGGGCATCGCCAGGCCTCGCCAGGCCTCGCCTGCTCAGACAGGAAACAAAGGTGAGCCCAGGTGATAATTCTCCTGCAGGCTGGAGCATCACGTCCCGAGAACGCGGCTGCCCCGCCCCGCCCAGCCCCGCCCCGCCCCGCCCCGCCCCGCCGACGCCGCGGTGCCCAGAGAAACGCACGTCCGGCGTTTGTCGAAGCCCTTAGTGTGGCCGCCAAAATCTCCTTCCTTCTTCTTGTTGACGCGGACGACGGCGTGACGACGCCCTGCTTCCAAGCGGCCAGGTAAGCAAGCTTTCGCCGGCCACCACGACGTCCACGACGTTTCCATGATGTCCACGACGTCCCCGCGACGTCCACAAGTCCGCGACGTCTACGACGTCAACGTCGCGGCGGGTCGCCGGCCGCAACTTATTTGTCAGTGTAGTCGGACGAGAGAACGCGCGGTCGGTACAACTGCCCTGCCCGGTAAGGACCTGCGGGCTGCGTCTGCCACTCCAGCCAGCAGACTGATTCCGAGAGCCGTTTACGTCGATCTGTCTCTCTCTCTCTCTCACCTAGCACACGGGACGACCCATGAGCGCGAGAGAGATAGCGACGAAAGCAACACTCGGAATCAGTCTGCAGCGTACCGTACGGGCAGGCAGGCCAGAGTCCAGCGCGGGCAGCTGGGCTGGGACCGCAGCCAGGGCTCAGATGGTTGTGTTCCCGGGGCCTCATAACAACAAACCGAAATCTCCACCACTACGTACTGTCATGGCTCAGCACGTTCTTGACGCCTCTGGACTCAGGCCCCATGGAGGACATGGACCTGAGTGGATCACCGGTGCGGGACTCCAGAGAGAGGCAGTGTAAGGGGCGATGTAGGGCTCTAGGTCCGAGGTGTCTGGCAGTGTAAGGGGTGATGTAGGGCTCTAGGTCCGAGGTGTCTGGCAGTGTAAGGGGCGATGTGATGTAGGGCTCTAGGTCCGAGGTGTCTGGCAGTGTAAGGGGTGATGTAGGGCTCTAGGTCCGAGGTGTCTGGCAGTGTAAGGGGTGATAGGGCTCTAGGTCCGAGGTGTCTGGCAGTGTAAGGGGTGATGTAGGGCTCTAGGTCCGAGGTGTCTGGCAGTGTAAGGGGCGATGTAGGGCTCTAGGTCCGAGGTGTCTGGCAGTGTAAGGGGTGATGTAGGGCTCTAGGTCCGAGGTGTCTGGCAGTGTAAGGGGTGATGTAGGGCTCTAGGTCCGAGGTGTCTGGCAGTGTAAGGGGTGATGTAGGGCTCTAGGTCCGAGGTGTCTGGCAGTGTAAGGGGTGATGTAGGGCTCTAGGTCCGAGGTGTCTGGCAGTGTAAGGGGTGATGTAGGGCTCTAGGTCCGAGGTGTCTGGCAGTGTAAGGGGCGATGTAGGGCTCTAGGTCCGAGGTGTCTGGCAGTGTAAGGGGCGATGTAGGGCTCTAGGTCCGAGGTGTCTGGCAGTGTAAGGGGTGATTGGTAGGGCTCTTAAGGTTCCGGGAGGTGTCTGGCAGTGTAAGGGGCGATGTAGGGCTCTAGGTCCGAGGTGTCTGGCAGTGTAAGGGGCGATGTAGGGCTCTAGGTCCGAGGTGTCTGGCAGTGAGAAACCTCGTCGTCGGACTGGCGCACACAGCCGTCGCCAGGCAAGGCAGCCAGGCGCGCCCTCGTGGCCTCGCGCGTGCAGGTCTCCGGCGTCTCCAAGCTCTCCACGCGCCGTGTCGTTCTGTGTCCTTACCTTTGCACTCGTTGGCGTCCTTGGCGGTGGCGCGCGCCCAGGGCCGGTCGAAGTGGAAGGGCTTGCAGCGCTCGCACTCCCTGCCCGCCGTGTTGTGCCTGCAGTCGCAGCTCAGCTGGCCGCCGCTGGCCGAGCAGCGCGACGCGTGCCCGTTGCACTTGCAGCGCCCGCCGACCGACAGGTCGCTGACGGCGTAGCCCGCCGCCACCGCGCCCGCCGAGGACGACGACGTGGAGGCCGGCGGCGACGACGCCGAGCTCATGGTGCCAGACGCCGAGGCCGACGCGCCGCTCAGCGACTCGGGCGTCGCCTCCAGGATGTTGCTGACCTCGTCGTCGTCGTCCAGGTCGGCGTCGTCCGCCGCCGGCAGGCTGGTGTGGTGCGCCTGCTTCGCGTGCTGCGCGTGCTGCGCGTGCCGCACCTGCGCGTACTTGTGCGCCAGCGCCACGCGACCGTGCACCGGGTCCTTCTTGGGCAGGTCGTCCAGGAACGCGTCATCGTCGTCCAGGTCGTCGTCGTCGTCCTCCTCCAGCAGCGCGTCGTTGTCCTGCAACAAGGTCGGATCCTCGATGTAACAACAACAACAACAACAACAACGACAACAACGACAACAACAACAACACAAAAGAAGAAGAAGAAGAAGAAGAAGAAGAAGAAGAAGAAGAAGAAGAAGAAGAAGAAAGAAGAAGGAGAGGAGGAAGAAAAAGGGCCAGGGAGCTGCAGAGGGCCCCACACAGCCCCACAGCGAGACGATACCGACCGACACACCGTAAGGCTAAGGGGCCGCGGGGCCGTGAGGCGTAATGTAATGTGAGCGCCCCTCTTTGTTCTATAAATTATTCGGAGCCCATAAATCCCGGCGTTAATGTCCGATAAGCCCAGTTATTACGGCGGCACCGCCACCAAGCACACCAAGCCGGCCAGAGTCCAGACGCGCCGCCATCCGGGCCGTCCGGGCCGTCCCGATGCAAATCGCAATGTGACTCATCAAACGCGCGACGCGCGCGCGGTCAGAAGAAGAAAAATGAAAAATCAACGAGCTATCGCCAAAGTGGATCACCGTTTCTTTTTTAAAGGCAATGGTGGAGTGTTCTACGTATATGATAGAGGCCAATAAAATTATAACTCAACGCCCACGGACTTATTTTTTTTTTCTGAAAATGGGTGCAGTACTTTGACCCTGTAGTATCGACAATAATTCGAAGTGTAACTGCTCGAAGTACCAAGTGCAGCCAAGTGGTCGTGAGGCGCTGATGGCGGTGGCCTCTCGATGCCCCTCCTCCCCCCTCTCTCTCTTTTGATATTTCTGTTCCATTCTTTCCCGCCTCGATCCCGGCATCATTCCTCCAGCCTGTCGCCTATTAAAAAGCGATTAATTGTAGTCCGTGCCGGGGCCTAACTGTGTTGCCCATCCGGCGCCTCTCCGTGACAGGCCGTGCCAGGCGGGGACCTCGAGGAGCGTGAAGACCTCCCGGCCCTCGCTCACACACTCGCATACACTCTCACAACCTCTGTCTCTGTCTGTCTGTCTGTCTGTCTGTCTCTCTCTCTCTCTCTCTCTCTCTCTCTCTCTCTCTCTCTCTCTCTCTCTCTCTCTCTCTCTCGCACAGCACGCGCATTCGCGCTGCAGGTGTCATGTACACTGCCACAAACGGGTTGTGTTGTGTTGCGTGAGACTGGCGTCTCCAGAGGTTGCTGCTCGGAGGTACTTTTCTTCAGCATCTAAACCCGTACTAATCGCGACCACCACGTGGTGTAGCGGCCAGCGGGGATTCTGGGGTAACGCCACAAAAGGGACCGATGTCGACACGCACAGTGGGGAGGCGGCCAAAACTCTAGACGCGTTTGGAGCTTCAGAGTCGCTAAATGGGACTCGAACCGAGCGCCTGACCCCACCAATGGAGTGCTCTCCGAACGAGGAATCCATTGGTGGGGTCAGGCGCTCGGTTCGAGTCCCATTTAGCGACTCTGGAGCTCAAAACGCGTCTGGAGTTGTGGCCACCGGCGCCGGTCTTCTGGCCCACTGTGGGCACTTGCGACCGTCCCAAAGTGCCGAGCCACGCCACAGCGAAGCAGCGCGACAAGCCGCTCAGCGCGCTCAGCCAAGACAGCATTGCTGATGACAGCCAGCGTAGCCAGCGTGCTTCTTGTTTTATTGCCCGCCACCGAGGGAGAGGCACACCGGGTGAGAGAGAGAGAGAGAGAGAGAGAGAGAGAGAGAGAGAGAGAGAGAGAGAGAGAGAGAGAGAGAGAGAGAGAGAGAGAGAGAGAGAGAGAGAGAGCGGCGCGCGCTTCGGAGAAGGGAAGGCGAGGGAAAATGAAAAATTAATTCAACATGCGCGGCATTAGGAGCGCATTGTGGTCCCCGCCGTCATGAATTTCGTTGTATTTTGTTCCAGCCTCAGGCGGCATCTGGTGGTCAGTGTGACGCGCTCGTGACGCGGCGTGACGGCGTGACACTGCCGAAGCGCGCTCGTCGCTTGGTACAAATCAAATCAGAAGTTCGCCCGTCGATGTCGCTGCAAACAGGTGACACTGCGTCGTTCTTCGTCCACCAAAAGAAACGTTTCAATAATTCAACGAAACAGACGCAAGGATATTTTTTCTTAAAGAAAAAGGAAGAGTTCCTCACGTTTGGAGTGTTTGAAGGCGTCAGCTTTCAAAGAGTATCAACTGTCGATTTAGCGGAAAACTTTCCTTTGAATGTCTATTTGAAGAAAGTGTCGAATCAATGAAACACAGTTTACGGATTTATTGTTTCCAGGAAACGGGATATACTGTAGCAACTCAATGCTCATAGCAAAAAAATTAAGAACATTCCTCCAATTTTCTAGGGACATGAGAGCAAAGTTTTTAGGGTGTGGTGCTATGCGCCTATAATAGCCTCCGTCCCAAAGCAGGGGAGGAGTCCATTGAATCCATTCCCCCGGACCTTGCTGCACAGGTCGCGCATTCTGCCCGGGCATCGGCCGGCCTCCGCGCCTACTGGACCACTGGGGACCACTACTGCGGCTGAGGCCGAGCCGCGCCGAGCGAGATGGGACACTTCCCCGCCGCCATGCATTATGTATGCCGGCAGCAGTCTGATGCCGAGAGTCGTTTTCGTCGCTCTGTCTCTCTCGCACACATGGGGCGTCCCGTAGATGAGCGAGAGAGACGGAGCGACGAAAACGACTCTCGGAATCAGCCTACAGCCTCAAAGAGGCGCTTGTCGCACCGCGGCTCACGGCCGGCATGGAAAACGGCATCGAAATCCACGGCGCGGCACCGCGCTGCCGCCCTGCCGCCTCGCCGGACTTTCGGACAGCATACTCACTCCGTCTCTCTCGCACTCACGGGGCGTTCCGTAGGGGTGCGAGTGAGGCAGAGCAGCGACGACAAACACGGCTCTCGCGGTCATACTTTTGGCACACCTACTGTCGGAAGGAAAGTTCGAAGGACGCACTGGGGCCTACTGAATTAGCACCGTGGTATTATCCTCCTGGTTCCATACTACTTTCGTACTTTCATTTTGGTAAGGGCGGAACCAGTCTTCAGGCCGGACGGGCCGCGGCCGCAGGGCGTCCCACTTAGGGTCTCAGCAAAACTCAACCGAGAGGCCTCGAGGAAGAACACAGCCTGCTCTTGACGCATTTCTTTTAGCGAATCAGAAGCGGTCTATATTTCGAGCTGGACCATTCATTCGTTGCAACGCGGCTGGGCTTTTTGGCGGTGAGCTGCCTTCGCTCCACACCGTCATGTTTCATGTCGTGTTCGTTGCGGGCAGAGCGACGCTGCTGCAAATACCGTCAATTTATAAAAATGATTTCGTTCTGTGAATCCGTGTATGATTCATTCCAAGTATAGCACTCGCTAAAATGTGAAAACAATCAAGTCATGCTGGTGGAGCAATTTCATTCCGTACGCTACGCCGGGCGGGCGCGGCGCGCACGCCTGACGAACATGATGCGCATCCCCGGCCCACCGAAAAATCAACAGTAACAAAAACAAAACCACACGAGGAAAAACGCCCGTTTTATTAGAGGGGTTCTCTCGGGATTCTCGCATGCGCTGGCATATGCGCTGGCATATGCGCTGGCATGCTTCAGAAAGCTTCCAACGAGGCGCCAGCATCCGCACCGAGAGGCAACACACGCGTCTCTCGTCTCGCCTCGCGTGGCTCGCGGCGCGCACCGCGAGATCATCCTCTTTTCCATTCCTTTCTCATTGTTATTCTTGTTGTTTTGGGGGCCGTTTAGAAAGCATTTAACGGCAAGCAGCGTCGTCATCTCCTCACCACGCGCCGCCTCGGACACCTAGCCGCCTCCGTCCAGTCCGTCCTCTCGAGGCAACAATGCCCCTCTCGACCCTCTGGGCCCTCTCGGTTCCGGCGGCACGCCAAGCAGTGGACTGGTTCCGCACAGTGTGGCCGTCGGTCTCTCTCTCTCTCTCTCTCTCTCTCTCTCTCGCACCGGTAGGGAGCGCCCCATAAGTGGGAGAGGGAGAGGGAGAGAGAGAGAGAGAGAGAGAGAGAGTGTGTGTCCCATTCGGAATCTGCCTACACTCTCATTCCAGGAACGTGACATCACGTTGAAACGAACGTGACAATATGTCACGTTCGTTTGAGCATTGTGTCACATTCGTTTGGGTGTGAATTGGCCAAAAGTCAGCTTGTTCACATTCAAACGAACGTGACACAATGCTCAAACGAACGTGACACTTTGTCACGTTCGTTTCAACGTGTTGTCACGTTCCTGGAATGAGAGTGTACCTACGTCGCGGTGCTCTACATTCTCCGGGAGCTTACCGCGACCCTGGGTCGCCCTAATCATAAGCACCCTGGGCCGCCACGCCGCCAAGACACGCCCCGCCACGCCCCGCCACGCCCCGCCACGCAACGCTTCCGCCGGCTCCTTCAACCAGCATTCTGGCCGTGTCTAATAATTCAGACCACCTAAATCTTCATTTTCAGACCACCCAATTCTAAACTTTGAGACCACCCTATTCTAAATTTTCAGACCGCCGAAATGGTCTGAAATTTCAGAACCCCTTACTGTTAATTAACTTCAGTCAAATTTTGTCTGAAATTTCAGAATTTTTTTTTACAGTGTACGTACCGACAGTCGTCACCGGCGCTCTGCCTCTCTCGCACTCATGAGGCGTCTCGTGTGGGTGCGAGCGAGGCAGAGCGAAGAAAACCACTCAGTCTGCTGCTGGAGCGAGAGCGTGCTGTCAGCGGGCCTCATGCTGATAGGGGCGGGGCGCGCTGCCTTTGTCCCCGCTGGAGCGGCTGGAGCGGCTGGAGCTTACAGTGCAGCGCGCTGCTGCAGGGGCCGAAGGGCACTGCGCACGGTACGCGCAGCACAAATGTCTTTGTACGATTTCGGTTACCGTCAGGAAACAACTTTGAAACAAATCACCAAATCTGATGACTACAGTACATTGGAACCAGCAAGTAACAAGTTCGCGTCACTATATTGATTTGTTTCCAGTTGGTAACAAAACTTGTCATTTAGCGTGCACATGCGGGGGGCGCCGCCCTACTGGCAGGTTTCGCGATTCTCGGCGCTCGCTGAGTCTCTCTCGCACCCCAACGGCACGCCACGAGAGTGCGAGGGAGACGGAGCGACCGCCCCGCTCCGCTCCACTGCCTTGGTGACTTCATCGCCGACGAGAACAGACACGGTCCGGCGGCCACAGCCGTGAGTACAGGACGATTCGCACTCGTCTGCGAACGACGCTGTAAAACTGCGACCAGCCCACTGATTCCGAGAGTCGTTTTCGTCGCTCTGTCTCTCTCGCACTCATGGGGCGCTTCGTATAGGCGTGAGGGAGACAGAGCGACGAAAACGTCTCTCGGACACTGGTAAAACAAAGGCATAAAAATTACGCCCTTAAGGGCATAAATACTCTTTTACGCTTTATGCCCTTGGGAAGGGCGTAAATGGTATAGGAATTTCAAGCAAAATTTTAATGCCCTTCCCAAAGACATCAACGATTAATGCCTTTAAAGGGCGTAAATCGTTTACGCCCTTGAAGGGCATAATTTTTATGCCTTTGTTTCACCAGTGGAATCAGTCTGCTGCGATGCGCCGCCTCCTCCAGATCAGTGAAAATGTTGAACCAGAACAGCGCGTGCCAGGCATGTCGGGGTTCAAAGTGAAGGTCACAGCTCTAGATCCGCCACTGGCGCGGGCGGTTCTCGATCTCTCGAAGCGGACGAAGCATCCAGGGCTGCCAGGGTATGGGGCTTGCCATGCAGAGCCGTGCCACGCCACACGCCATGCCCTGCCTTGCAATGCCAAGCTATGCCACGCCGTGCCGTGCCCTGCCCTGCCAGGCCGGAGGGGCCGTCGGCAAGCCTTGATTCATTTAGCCGCCTGGCCGCGGCTGCTTGGCCGCGCGCCAGTGTATACACGCGTTGACATTTGGCGCGAATGTCAGCGGCGCAGCGACGGCGACGCGGTCTCCATGAGGGCGGTGCGCTTCACAGTGCCGCGGGGGCGTGCACGGCGTGCACCGCGTGCACCAAACACGTAAGGACGAGGGACGCGGCTTCCGGTTCGTGATGGCGAGCGGGGACACGGTGACCGTCGCCGTGGGCACCACACTGCGCCAACACTCTCTTCTCTGTCAGCTTCAAGCGGGTTGTCTACATTCCGCCCCAACAACAGAGAGGTCTCACAGTGGGCCAGGTAAAGTCGGACAAAATCCCTAACGCGTTTTGAGCCCTAGAAACGCTAGATGGAACTCGAACCGAGCGCGTGATCCCGCAAATTGATTCCTCGTTCGGAGAGCAATCCATTGGTGGGGTCACACGTTCGATTCGAGTCCCATTTAGCGACTCTGGGGCTCAAAACGCGTCCGTGATTTTGACCGCCTCCACAGCCTGCATTTGAGGTTTGCAGTCTGAGTTCTGTGTTTGTTGTAGTTGCTTACTCGAACGCTAAAGGTCTGCTGAGGCCTAACAGCGCCGATGACGATGACCGGTCTTCTGACGCACTGCTGACACTATGCACACGACGCAGGGGCGACGACGGGGCGGGTTCGTGTCCAAGCCCGAGGCTGGGCGGCGTGCTGACGGAGGAGTGCCACAGCGACAACGATTGCTACAGTGGAGCGGCTCGCTGGGTGGCATCCACAGACGGATGGGAATGGACCGCGGCGCCGCCGTGACACCGTGTCCGTGTACGTCGTGTACGCCGAGGACAAGAAGGACGTCGTCGTGTCGGCCGCCCTTGACAAAAACGTGGTCGACTGAGCCGACTGGGACGACTGGGGCAGTGGGGCGGCGCGGTCGCGGCCGGGGTCGCGGCGGGGGGGTCAACATGGTCGTGTCCTTGACGCCCTTGATGGACGTGTCGACGGACGCCGTTTAACAACGCGGCCGGATCAAGGCCTCCGCCGCGCTGGGCGACAGGCTGTGTGTGAGTGAGTGAGTGAGAGGGAGAGAGAGAGAGAGAGAGAGAGAGAGAGAGAGAGAGAGAGAGAGAGAGAGAGAGAGAGAGAGAGAGAGAGAGAGAGAGAGCTAATCTCGAGATTCCGATCGCAGCGCCCTGGATCTCCATCATCCACCGCGACGGCCCCCAGTGCTCCGACCGCCCCGCCAGACAACGGCGTGGCCAGCCACACCACACGGACAGTGCTTCGTGTACCTGTGGTTCGTTTGTGGAGCCCGGTGTGACGTCACGATGTCCAATTTGGTGTGAGGTGTCTCTTTGCAAGGCCGTTGGTGATCAGGCAGCTGCGTCCGGAGAGGGGACCTCTATCCCAGTTAGACATTCACGGGGCACAGTGGGCCAGACGACCGGTGGAGGCGGTCGAAATCGCTAACGCGTTTTCAGCTCCAGAGTCGCTAAACGGGACTCGAACCGATCGTGTGACCCCACCAATGGATTGCTCTCCCAACGAGGAGTCCATTGGTGGGGTCGCACGTTTGGTTCTAGTCCTGTTTAGCGACGCTGGAGCTCAAAATGCGTCCAGAGTTTCGGCCGCCTCCACCGGTCGTCTGGTCCACTGTGCGGCCTCGTCCGCGCCGCTATTCCAGTGCAGAAGCGCCGGCGGGCCTTAGCAGCCACAGTGCATGGCTGTCCATGCTGGATTCCGCATGCTAATCGTGTGCTCGCCTCGCGCTTCGCGTTTCGCGCTCGGCGCTCGCATGCAGCAACAAATAGAGGCGGACACGGCATCCCCGGCACGCCGCGGTCGCCGCGGACTGAACGGTGCTCCTTCTCTCTCGCACCTGCGGGGCGCGCCCGGCGTGCCGCGGCGCGAGAGAGACAGCGGGGCGAAAGCACTGGTTCGCCCCCTCTTCGGCCGGCCGGCCACCCCTGATACATCCCTTTGGAAAGCGCGGCCGGCCGGCCGGCCGAGGCATACAGTGCACCAGTATGCTCTTTCCGTCACGGAATCTTTACCAATAATTTCAATAATCACGAATATTCACAATATTCACTTAGAATCAAAATAATCACCATATCAAAAATAATCTTATAATCGCAATATTCTCCTAATCGTAATATTCGGCATAATCATGTTTCGGTGTACACAAAACCCAGAGTTGTTGACCCCTCGGCTGCGTCCGGAGAGGGGACCTCTATCCCAGTTAGACATTCACGGGCACAGTGGGCCAGACGACCGGTGGAGGCGGTCGAAATCCCTAACGCGTTTTGAGCTCCAGAGTCGCTAAACGGACTCGAACCGATCGTGTGACCCCACCAATGGATTGCTCTCCCAACGAGGAGTCCATTGGTGGGGTCGCACGTTTGGTTCTAGTCCTGTTTAGCGACGCTGGAGCTCAAAATGCGTCCAGAGTTTCGGCCGCCTCCACCGGTCGTCTGGTCCACTGTGCGGCATCGTCCGGCGCCGCTTTCCAGTGCAGAAGCCGCCGGCCGGGCCTTAGCAGCCACAGTGCCCATGGCTGGTCCATGCTGGATTCCGCATGCTAATCGTGTGCTCGCCTCGCGCTTCGCGTTTCGCGCTCGGCGCTCGCATGCAGCAACAAATAGAGGCGGACACGGCATCCCCGGCACGCCGCGGTCGCCGCGGACTGAACGGTGCTCCTTCTCTCTCGCACCTGCGGGGCGCGCCCGGCGTGCCGCGGGGGCGCGAGAGAGACAGCGGGGCGAAAGCACTGGTTGCGCCCCCTCTTCGGCCGGCCGGCCAGCCCCGTGATACCTATCGCCTTCTGGAAAGCGCGGCCGGCCGGCCCGGCCGAGGCATACAGTGCACCAGTATGCCCCGCTCCGTTCTCGGTCCCGTTCAGCGCCCTGCCGGTGTCAATGCATTGTCGCGGCAACAGGTGCGAGTGGGGCAGCAAGGCAGCAACACTGCGAGTCGGGCAGGCCGCGCCGTTCAGAACAACATGGTTTCGCCGCTGTGTCTCGCTCGGTCCCGAGCGGCGCGCCCCGCGAGTGCGACACAGACGGGGCGACGATGCGTCTCTTCGGAGACAGTCGGCAGGGCCGACCAGCCGAGGGGCAATTTGTACCGCAAGACAGACGGCGCACCCCTGGCGCCCCGCAGGCTCTGCAGGCCGCCTCCGTCTCTGTCGCACTCGTGGGGCGCCTCGTGGGGCCGCGGCGGTGCGAGAGAGACAGAGCGACCGTTCGGTGGCGCCCCCTGGCCTGGCGGCCACTATTTTCGGCCGGAATTGGCAGTGGAGTGGCGGTGTGGCGAAAAGCCCGGCCCCGGCACGCACGCGGCGTCTGCGCACGCGTACAGTGTATACGCCGCCACCCAACTCGAAAAACGACGACGACGAAACAACAACTTCGTGGACCTTGAATACACTGGCGAAAATCTCAAGCGTATTGTACGCTACGTATCGTGTACGCTACATTCAAGCACACCCTTACACTTGAAGACTTTAAGGCTTCACGTTCAGCTCGACACACATTTAGCGCCTCTGAAGCTCAAAAGCCGTAGGGGATTTTGACCGCCTCCTCCACACCGGTCTTCTGACCTACTGTGTGGTTGCCCTTGGGTTCAAACGTTCAAATCACCATTATTTCCATTCTTTTTAATGCGTGGCCAACGAACACTGTTGATGAGGGGGCCCCGCTGCTCCCCCTCGCGAGCCCCAGACCGCCCTAACTGGCTAAATTGAGTGATATCAACTTCTAGGGATTTATGGCTGCACGCTCATTGCGACCGAATTGGACTTTACAGTGTCGTGTCCGTGATACCAGCCGTCGCACAGTGGGCCAGAAGACCGGTGGAGGGAGGCGGTCAAAATCCAGGACGGGTTTTGAGCTCCAGAGTCGCTGATCAGGACTCAAACGGAACGTTTGACCCCACCAATGGATTGCTCTCCGAATGAGGAATGCATTGGTGGGGTCACACATTCAGTTCGAGTCCCGTGCAGCGACTCTGGAGCTCAAAACGCGTCTAGAGGTTTGGCCGCCTCCGCCGGTCTTGGTCTTTCTAGCCCTCAGTGCGTCGGACTCGTTTCAGGCGTGCATCGCCCTACGCCCTGCCCGCCCTGCCCGCACTGCCGACGAGACACAAAATTAAAAACGGGCGAGCTCTGGTGTCTCTGGTGTCGCTATGCAGCCCGTTAGCACTTCCGTGACGAGCCTCGAGCGAGGCTAGAGCGAGGCTAGAGCGAGGCTAGAGCGAGACTAGCGCAGGGCGCCCCCCACAACGCATATTGGAGTGGCCGAAGCAAATGGTCGGAAGGCCGTTGACGCGTTGATCGTTAGTTCGTCGCGACAGGGCCCTCGCCGCCTCGTTGGCACAGCGGAAAAACAACAAAAACAACAAAAGCCCAACAACAAAGATAAACAAGAATACTTCGGGCGAAAAAGTTAAAAGTGCATCACCCCGTCATCGCCCCCATGCTTCTGCTCCTATATTTTGTAAATGGAGAGGGGAGGGGTTAGGTCTCGCCAAGTATGGCAAACTTTCGAGTCCTAACGAGAGCGTCCCTCCTCGCTGCCACTGCCTCTGCCACTGCCAGGGCCACAGTACGGCGTCGTGGCGTTTTGATTGCTCCAATACGAGAGGAGTCTCGCCTTACGCTGTCGCCTTGCTAGCCTCGCGCAGCCCCGCCCCACCGCGTTACCTTATACACCTGTCTGCTGGTGCCGAACAGTCCATTTCTGTCTCTCCCTCTCACTCACTCAGGAAGCGTCACGCAGGGGTGCGAGAGAGGCAGAGCGCCGATCCAAGCAGTGTTCGTTATCAACCGCTTCAAAGGGAGTTCACGCGCGTTTGCCGCGCGAATGTTGGCCTGGCCGTACAGTGCACGCCAGCGACTCGAACCGAACGTGTGACCCCACCAATGGGTTCCTCGTTCGGAGAGCAATCCATTGGTGGGGTCACACGTTCGGTTCGAGACCCATTTAGCGACTCTGGAGCTCAAAATGCGCCCGGGATTTTGACCGCCTCCACCGGGTCTTCTGGGTCCACTCTGTGCCGGGTGGCATGGTTTTTGCCCCTCGACCTGGCGGGCCTGATGCACGCGCAGACCGCGGTTTGCAACGTACGCTGCGGTGCTGCCCTCTCCGAGGTTGATCGGGTCGGGAGGGGGGGGGGCGTAAAAAATGTCCAACGGGGGAAAGCAGCGACTCGGTGGCCGCCATGCCGCGTTGGCGTGGAGGTGGGATGCTATTGGGTTTCAGATGCACTCGCGCCGCGCGGGGCGGCCGGGGCGGCAGAGGGGCCGTCGCCGAGCAGGGAAGTTCCAAGGCGGTGTTGTTCCATCCGCCTCGCTCTCTCCCACTAGAAGTAGAGCCATTCGAGGTGCACTGCGCCGGGCCGAACGGCCCCAGCAGAGAGTCGTCGCTCTGTCTCTCTCGCACCTATACGGGACGCCGCATGAGTGCGAGAGAGACAGAGCGACGAAAACGACTCACGGCATCGGTCTGCAGCCAAGTGCATGAGACGTTGTCACACCGGTCCAGCGTCAACACTACGAGTTCGGGAGAACGCGTGCGGGAGAAGAAACAGAACCAAGTGCATGGTCGATTGGTGTGCCTAGTCTTTTGCGGGTAACAGGAAGGGCAGACGGACAGACGGACACTCCCGAAAATGTCACTACTCAAGACTGCACAAAGTTTTTGGATTTTGATCAAAGCTCGCATACGTATACGTACTTCGTAATTTGCGAAGCATTTTCCTTCGTCTAAACCAATCAAAATAGTTTGGAAGTGACATACGTACTAGGCTTGTCGTACTTCACAAGGTTTCTACCGAGTGCGTACCTACCTACAAATGCACGTACATGCAGACATACATGTACGCGCGTGCGCACACATCGACACACACACGTCGACACTACACACACACACACACTCACACACACACACACACTCACTCACACACACACACACACAAGCTGGTCATCGAATCGCTCACGTTACGCCGCGGCAAGCGACACCGCACGCCGCTGCAAGGAGTGCCGGAGCCGTGACCGCAACACCACCGCACCATCGCCTTACCTGTAGTCACGGCGGCCAGGGCGGCCAGGGCGGCCAGGGCACCCCCTGGGCCCTACTACACCATTAGGACTGCCCGGCCGCTGCACTGCTGCAGCCCGTCGGCATGGGGTGGGGCGGTGGGGCAGTGGGGCCTCGCCTGCGGCCTGCCCCGGGGCCGGCGCGCAAGGCGAGCAAGGCGGGCAAGGCGGGCACATCGCATCGTTCATAAGGCACTCAAACTTTTTGGAGCGGCCTGCATGGCCTGCATGCGGTCACGGGCAATAAATCCCTCGACATTTTGGGGGCTGCCTCCAACTCCATCGCGCTCAAAACCCTAAACCAAGTATTTTGAGCATACGTAAGGTACGAACTATTCACAATGCAGTTCGTTCACGGTGAAAACGGTCCCTGGATTTCCCTCCCAGGAACTCCCTGGAAATCGCCAATGTCTACCATAGGTTTCCTTGGAAAACCAGGTATCGTTTTTACCGTGTTGTGTGCGAAGAAAAATAGTTCGTAAACGACGAAGTGTTTCCTTTGTGAACTCATGTTCCCTCAAAATTTCCGACAAGTGACTTTTCCTCGTAAGTCCCGGAAAAGTGTGCAAGGTTTCGAGAGTTCGCTCTCTGCTCCAGCCTCCGCCGGGCTCCGCTCACACGGCGCACTTGTCGCTGCGCGAACACCGCCTAACGAAAACCACACCTAACCCAATAACCCAGGCGCCCCCACCTCATGACAAAGTGCGGGCGCGACGCTGCAACGCGCTCATCTCGCCTGAGCTAGCCTCAGCCTGGGCCTCAGCCCGGCCGCAGCCCGCCGCCAACGAGGCTAGCTCCCACTTTACGCGCCGCCCCCACTGTAAATTAGTTCCTCTTCGGCTCCGCGGCTCCGCGGGCCGCGTTTTCGTTTCAGGTTTCCTGCAATGCACACCGAAGCACCGAAGAGCAGCGCGGAGTCTCTCGCCCACGCCGAGCGAGCGAGCGCACAGTGGAGGCGGCCAAAAATCCCGGACGCGTTTTGAGCTCCAGAGTCGCTAGATGGGACTCGAACTGAACGTGTGACCCCACCAATGGATTGCTCGCCGAACGAGGAATCCATTGGTGGGGTCCCACGTTCGGTTCGAGTCCCGTTTAGCGACTCTGGAGCTCAAAAAGCGTCTAGAATTTTGGCTGCCTCCACTGGTCTTCTGGCCCACTAGCGCGAAGCGCGCGTCAGCCTGTCTGCCATGGCTACACTCTCTCTGTACTCATTCACCCACATTTCCCCCATCTAAATATATTGGGGGGGGGGTCTTCGCTTCATTCCAAGCGTGACGTCTCCCAGCGCAATGCCATGCCTGACTCAAGCACACACTTTTGCTTTACCAGTGCAGCGTCGACTCGCGAAGCACGAGAAGCCGCCGGCCCACTGAGAGTGCGGCTGTGGTTGGTGGGTTCCTCGGGTTAGGTTCTTCGGTGTCGGGGCTAATAGCCAATAAGAAGAGGAGCCAACGGGTCTGGGGCCTGATTCCGGACTGCGTCTCGTCGCTCTGTCTCCCTCGCACCTGTACCGCACGCCCCGGCACGCCCCGTGAGTGCGAGAGAGACAGAGCGACGGAGGCGCTGTTGGGAATCGTCCTGCTTGGCCTGCTGGACGCGGAGCCGCGGCCGGCCGTCCCGCTGCGTCGGACTTG
>NW_023144632.1:16484770-16516918 GCF_012932325.1 Thrips palmi
TCTCTCTCTCTCTCTCTCTCTCTCTCTCTCTCTCTCCCCCCCCACACACACACACACACACGACGTCCTTTCTGAGACACATTGCAGGATGCTTCAAGGCCCGGGTGGAAGGATCTGCAGTTAAAACTATATGACAAAACAGGAGTTTTTCTGTTGTAAAATGTATTGTTTTAAGTGAAAAAAAATTAAACAATCAAGAAGTTAAAAGTAACTTTTAAGAGAAAAAAATTTGTAGTTAAACTGTAGTCAACTGCAGTAAAACTGCAGTTTAACTATGCAAAAACTACCAGTTATTTGGAACAACTATAGTTTCTCCTTCATTTTCGTGCTAGTGAAACTGCAGTCAAACTGCAGTTCAACCTTAGTTTCGAACAACTTAAAAGCCATTTGAAATAACTAGAAAGAGAGTAGTTGGAGTTCAGTTTCCCAAAAGAGAGTGAAAATTCAAAATAGAGCCTCTGCCCTGTTATCATTTTGCCACCTTAGGTATTTTCAACCTTAGGTGATAGTGAGTAGAGTCACCTCCTCTCGGAGTTGATCACTCGTAAAAAATATACTTCGCATCGAGGACTGATGCACTTGGGGGCACAGCGATCGGAGCCTAACCAGACTACGACCCGTAGCCGTACGCGAGAGGAAAGTTGTACTCAAAATTATTTCCCTAATATTCCACCTATCGAGGTCAATCCTTTTGTGGTAGAGTCATAGCATCTCAAATATTTGCCCTGCACAGAGTTTGATCCAAAAATATTCCTCTGATCGGCTGCAAGAACACTTTTAACTCGAAGACGTAAATGATGCGACACTAGCGCCACCTAGCGGATGATGCACTAAGTGTCCATTTTTGCGGTAGTCAATATGCTTTGCTCCAACTTCACTCAACGAAAGTGTTATTTAATACTACTAGCATGTAATATTATGTTTATTTTAAAAAGGGTATATGAAGGACTTAACAGAATTACTTTGATTTAGATTTAATAAAAAAAAATCAAAACTAAGAATTTTTCTACATCTTTTAAACTACAAGCAATTTTAGAGTAATCCTATGTAAAGTTGTAGTCCTCTTCATGACAAACTTGCATTTTATGACCTATTTTAATTTTAAACGGTCAGTATAAAAAATGTAAGCGCAAAATATTTTGAACCTTTGCGACAAGTCAGTTTACGTAAACTTGTCGCAGACTTAAGGTTACTTTGTCTCTTTAGGGAGGCTAACTTTAAAAAAGGGGAAACTTGCATAAATTTTTAAACAGCGAACAACTATACCATTTAAAGTAAAGCCAACTGTAATAGGTATAAACCTTAAACGTTTGCTTTTAACCTGATACTTTTTTAAAGGGAGACGACAAAAAATTCAACGTAAACCTCAACTGCTTTAAAAGCAATGAGGCAGCCACTGTAATTTTGAGTTCCCCTAGTGGTATGTAACTTTTACTTGATACAACTAGAAGATTGCATAAGAAGTACGGAAACGTACTAGTTTTGAGACAAAACTATCAACGTTAGTATGTCGATAAGAGAATATGTTTAAAATACATACTAAGTACGGAAACATACAAGATGAGAGACAGTTTTTGAATATTTATTTTCAGCAGTCGCTTTACTTCCAGAAATGGATATTAAGTAAATTGTAACTGAAACTTAAACTGAACCTCCAACTGAACTTCAAATCAACACTAAAACTACATTGTGAACTGACAGAAAACTACAATTTCAACTGCATAGTGGAATTGTATTTAGTCTTCAGTTTCTTTTTAAAACTAACTTTAGTTCGGGAACTGCAGTTTTGGTACTGTAGTTGAAACTACAGTTTAACTAAAGATCCTTCCACCCGGGGGGAGAGACTTTCACTTGCAGAGCTTTCGAAACTCTCAGACACGACGAGAGGAGCAGATCCACCACCCCCTGGGGAACGACGACGGCGTCGACGGGGACCAGGACGGGGACCAGGACGGGGACCAGGACGGGGACCAGGACGGGCCCACGGCGCGTGGCAGCTCCCAGGGCTGCTGCCAGTGTGGACGCGTCGAGGACGACGCCCCTTTCCCCTCCGCCCTTCACGTACAGCGTGCTACACCCCGCTCGCTGCCCTGAGGCGTTTCGTGCGGACTTTGCGCAGCGCGGCAAGGGAGCTGCAGTCACGTCACGCGGCACGTATAGCCCCACTCAGGGTTAGACCACTATTTTAATTCATTTGGAAAGCACTGCAGGGGGCGGATCCAGGATCGGGCTGAGCCGCCTTGGAGGCATTCTGTAACTGCTCGGCGAAAACGGTTGCGTGGTTTACTCAGGAACGCTCTCTGGGAATCACCTCTGAGAAAACAGCAGGCACTGAACTGTAAATGTCTTACGGTGAAAGCAAGGGTGAAAGGCTGCACCACCATATCATGGTGGAGTTTTCTCCACAGTACAGATGAAATTAGTCAAATTATCTATAAGGTACAGTGAAATCTCAATGGTGTGTTATAAAGTCAGCTGCACCACCATACTATAGAACATTTTCACCATAATACAGAAAATCTTCACTAGAGCGTGCATGCATGAAGTGCACCCGCCCGCCGCGCCGACGTCCTGGCGACCTATCTTTCCTATGGATTGTGCAAATCTAGCGCCTCGAAAGTTGGAGGTGCCCAAACTTTACACGTACGTACACCTTCGCCCCCCCCCCCTTTTCCCCGCCCCCCATACAGCATTCAACTTGCAAGGCCGAGGTGCGACATACATATTTAAGGAGCACGCCTCGGGGCGTGCAGGCCGACGACGACGTCACTACATAAAAGAGCGAGCGGGAGAGGGGGGGGGGGGGGGAAGACGAGATTCGCGGTAATGCCCGCCAAAATTCCTTTGAATAGCAATATGCAATCATAAATCCTGGGCGGCCCCTCCCACAAGGGGGCGGGTTCCGGCGCGCGCCGCCAGGCCGCCAGGGCCCGCCAGCCTCAAGCGGTGTGGCGAGAGGGGAGAGGGGGGGAAGAGGGCGTTTAATGACATCAGGGACCACGCATCGCGCCAAACATTATTCAAAAGATTGCTCCGATGCACTAATACGCACACACGCACAGCGCGCGCACACACGGACACACACACACACACACACACGGACGGACACACACACACACACACACTCACGCTCCTCCAAATTCTAGGCAGGGTGACCGACTTTCGCCACCCTTGGTATTAGCGCGCGGCAACCCAACACCGTCTGCCGCGTGCACCGCGTGGCCGCCGCGCCGCCATATAAAGCCCAACACCACACTGGATTAGCTTGTTTTTCTATCGCCCTGTAGAAGGATGGACTCTTTTTTTATTCCTCTCGTCAGGGGGTGGCAACGCCCTGCATCTTTCTTGACGCCATGTTCGGCCACCCCTAGCACATTAGTTTACTTCGACGAGATCCAAAGTACTAAGTCCATTAGAGCCAAACTGTTTTGTTATTACGATAATATATGAATTGAGGAAGTGTTTAGGCCAGGTTTCAACTCAAAAACTCAAAAACTTTCCAAGATTAACGTTTTGAAAATATAAGTAGACACTTTTCTTGTAGCGATTTTAACAAAACCCAATTTTTCTCTTGTTTTCACGATGCGGTTTCAAGGAGTGAATTGATCGTAAGTGTGCTCTCGTTTGATTATTACTTTAATATGACCTTTTAACTTGATACCGCACTCAAGTTTCATTCGATTCCTTTGCTGGGTTCAGAGAGTATCTCCTTGAAAAGAACCATGATTTAAGGGGGGGTCGAACATGGCGTCAACATAGGTGTACAGCGTTGCCACCCCCTGCTCTCGTCGTGCGCATGTGGAAGTAATTGGGGTCGTATTTCGTCGGGCGTTTCTTTTCCCGGTGCGAGGTGACCGCTTTCATCGAATTGATCGGATTGATCGAATTGGCCGCGGCGAGTAACCGGAGCGGACGTCCAGTCCACTGCACAGAGAAGGCCGTACGCACAGTACGCACCGCCATCCAATCAGATCTCCCATCTCCCATCGCATCGCCCGGCGGACCGCCGGACGCCAAAAGAAAGAAGGAAAGAAAGGGAGAGAGGAAATGCTCTTTCACAATGGCGCCGTTGGAAGTTAAAAACCAAACCGGATTGTGTTGAACCGGCCGGCAGAGCCGCAAGGGGTGCAGGTGCACTGGCTGGGGCCGTATCGCAGTGGGCGAGGCAGTGGGTCAGAGAAGACCCGGATGGCAGGGGGCGGATCTAGAGACGGGTTCGGAAGAAGCGGCGATGTCGCGAAAGTTGCCCATCTACAGGGGCTGGTCACACACACACACACACTAAACTTCTTACGGATACATCCTATCTGTATTACGGACATTTTTGTGCAATTGCAATTACGGATAGATTTTGCTTGTAATACGGATGAAATCATCCGTATTACAAAGAGTTTTACGTCCGTACCATACGGATATTTTCGTCTGTATGTTACGGACACGAAAACCTTTGTATTGCGGATAAAATCATCCGTATTACAAGCAAAATCTATCCGTAATTGCAATTGCACAAAAATGTCCGTAACACAGATAGGATGTATCCGTAAGAAGTTTAGTGTGCACACCCTCTTTCCTCCTGCTCTCTGGATCCGCGCCCCGCGCCTGCCCGGATGCTGGAAGAATGGAGCGAGGGCTCTCCGCTCTCCGGGGACCGCGTCGACCATGCCGTCGGCCACGGCGGCCAACTTGTTGGCGTCCGGAACGGCGGTGCGGTTGGACGAGTCAGTCGGACGTCTCGGTGCGTGTGTGTGTGTATGCGCACGCGTGTGTGTGCGTGTGTGTAGGTGTGTGTGTGCGCTGTATCGCGTATCGCGCTTTACAGCCAGCGGACTCATAAAGGGGCTCGCCTGGCGTGGCCTGGCGGAGGGCGGACACGGCGGCGGACACGACGGCGGACACCTTGTTCCCACGCAGCGCACCGCAGCGCGCCACACCACCGCGCCGCCGTAGGTGGCCGGACTGCTGGCCGGGGCCGGACTGCGGGCGGGACGCGGGGCTGTGGCCGCGGATGGCGAGCGGAGCAGCGCAAGTCTGCAGAATCCTTGGCGGACGCGAACCCAGCCACGATTTATGTCCAAACTTTTGCGGCCGGCAGACACCTCGCTGCCGCGGCTGCAGCGGCTGAAGCACGGGCCGGTCAGAGTGGAGTGCGTCTGTGTAGCCTCAGAACATTCTTTGAAACCCCCGGAGCGGCATAGAGACCCCCATGGTGGACGCCGCCGACGGGTCGACGGTGTACGTAGGAAGCTGGGCGCGCTGGCAAGTCGTTTATGACTTCGGCCGAGTCGCTGACTCGAGTAACTTGTCTACAAGATTCGCAAATACATTGTTCAGATAAAGCCTGTGTAAACTGACGTTTATGGTTTACGGGGGCCTGCCGGGCCTGCCCAGGGCCTGCCCCGCGCCTAATACGGCCTAGACAGCTGCCATCTTGGCTTTCATCTCGGGTTCGGCTCGGCTCGGCTCGGCTGATTCGATAGCCGTGCATGGGCAGCACCCGGTACGCGCCGAGTTCGACCGCGGCGTCACTTTGCGGTCATTCCCTTAACAAGCTCGTCCTATTACGAGTCCTAATAGTCCCTCGGTTGCATTAATTGTCGCCCCTTCCCTTCCCTTCCGCCGACAGTGTCGGCACCACTAGGACCGCCTTGGACTCGGACCGTCCGTCCGGTCCGCTTGTCTGCCATAAAACGCCTCTCTCTCTGGAGGAAACACTGAGACAACTGGCGAAGCCCTTAGCGTAGTGTATGAGAAATCACGCACTGGTCCGCAGGTTCACTGCAGAGAATTTCTCAGAGCGACCCGCACAGTGGGCCAGAAGACCGGCAGAGGTGGTCAAACTCCCAGCTACAATGTCGCTAAACAGGACACACACCGAGCGTGTGACCCCACCAATGGATTGCTCCCCGAACGAGGAACCCATTGGTGGGGTCAAATGCTCGGTTCGAGTCCCATTTCGCGACGCTGGGCCTCAAAACGCGCAGGGCAGGGCTTTCGGCCGCCTCCGCCGGTCCTCTGGCCCACTGTGCGCCGGATGGCGGATCGAGTCCCCGCCTGTGTGGAATTCCCTCCACCATGCACTGTACCACTGTAACCACTGTGGTATCCGCTGTAGTTCTGTAGTTGTTGTAGTTGCCGTGCGACAGGGGGCGCTGGGGCGCGCACCGCCTTGTGCCTAGCTGCTCGCTTGCGACAGAGATCGGCCGCCATAAATCAGGGACGCTCTGTAGGCCAACAAGGCAGTGAGACGGCCGGCCGGGCGACGCTGGGCGATATCAAGGGACACCTGCAGGTGCTATGTTGTCACTGCCGGCCGCTACCTGCATGTACACTGCGCGGAATCGCAGGCATTCCCCTCTCTCTCTCTGAGCTTTCTGTCAAAACGAAGGCAAAACGGCGGAACGAGGTCGAACCAGGCTCATAGTTTGGCGCGGGCGGGGGTGGGGGTGAAGGAAGGGTGCCGGCGCAGACATTTCACTCTCCCCCCCATCCATTTCAATATCCTTCTCACACTTTATTCTACTTGACTTGATCCCTTGTTTTATTTCCCCTCTCGTCTCTCTCCTTTTTCCCCTTTGCCGCCTTAAAATTACTTCCGAAGTGCGGAGGAGAGGGGCCGTAGTGCAGTTGTGCCCCCCCCCCCCTTCAGCCAATTTCGCGCCATGCTGCAGCAGTAGTTCGGAATCAGGTGCAAGGAGGCGTGGAAATCAAGGATGCAGACCTTCACCCTTCCACTGTTGTTCGTGCATGCTTTCCAGGTCAAGTTCTTTGGACCACGAGACTTGGCGTCCACTCCAGTGGGCCAGAAGGCCGATGGAGACGGTCAAAATGTCGGACGCTTTTTGAGCTCGAGAGCCGCTCAACAGGACTCGAACCGAACGTGTGACCCCACCAACGGATTGTTCTCCGAACGAGGAATCCACTGGTAGGGTCACACGTTCGGTTCGAGTCCTGGATTTTTGGCCGCCGACGCCGGTGCCGGTGTGCGTCCTGCCCCTCGGTCTGTGGACGTCCTCGCGTCCGACGTGCGCAGTGAGACGAGAGCACAAACGCCCTGTCGTCGTCGGCCACCGTCGGCCACCAGGCAACGCCGCCCCGTTCACGTGGTGGTTCCGTCGCGGCCCTGCTGCGTCTGCCCGCTCCCTCGGGACACGCCACGCCGGGCTGGCCGGGCTGGCCGGGCTCTCCCCCGGGACGCTGCGACGCTGGGTCCCGAAGACGGTGTCGCCGGCTAATCTCGGCCACGATCACGCCGATCGAACGCTGGCTTTACTACCGAGCCGGAGACTGATCAATTTGACGGCACTGCTGCGGCGCGGCGTGGCGCGGCGCGGTGCTGCCCACGCGGCCGGCCCGACCAGCCGGACACGGCTCCGGACACGCCAGCCAGGCGGCCGGGCGGCCGGCCTCCCGATAGGCATGCGCGGGCCGTCTTTGGACGGCAGACTGATTCCGGGAGTCGTTTTCGTCGCTCTGTCTCTCTCGCACCCATACGGACGCCCCGCGAGTGCGACAGAGACAGAGCGACGAAAACGACTCTCAGCCTGCAGTGACGGCGTTGCTGGACGGTCCTTGTCCGTCCGCTCCACCGCTCTCCTGCAGCCGACTCGCCTTCGAGGTGGCCATAAAGCAGGACGCCCCCCGGCGAAGGCGCGAAGGCGCAGCCCGTCCGGGACTCACCTTCGGGAAGCTGAGGCGGTTGAAGACGACTTTGATGTCGGTGGCGGTGACCCAGTCCTGCAGCACGGGCGAGTAGTCGAAGTCCGCGGCGGAGGGCCGGCCCTCCAGCAGGCTGAAGGCGATCCTGGACGAGGCCGAGGACGCGTCCGTGCAGAGGGCCTCCTGCTCGTTGGCGCGCGTGATGGTGGCGCGGTTGGGCCGGCCGTACACGCGGCGGCACTGCGACGAGTAGAAGTGCCACGGCTGCCACGTCTTGCCGTAGTCCATGGACTTGTAGATGGCCAGCGAGTCGGGCTTGACGGCGCGCGGGCAGAACTGCAGGCTCACGTACGTCAGCTCGTACTTCTTGCCCAGGCTGAGCGTGAGGCTCACGTTGTCCGGCGGCGCGGCGCTGGACGCGGGCGGCGGCTGCGGCTCGGAGCGCCAGCACGTCACGTTGGCGGGGTTGTTGAGGTCGGTCAGGAAGGCGGGCGGGAAGCGGCGCCGGGAGTGCGTGTCGTCGCAGACCTGGCAGCCGCCCTGCGCGTCGCACACGCGCACCGGGCCCGCCTCGCCGCACGTGGACGACGCCTCCACCGCCTTGCCGAACGCCGCGTTCACGAAGTCGGGGATGCAGCGCCGGGGGCCGCCCGCCTCGTCGTAGCAGGCGTCGCCCGCCGCAGGCCCCGCAGGCCCCGCCGGCGCGGACGTGGACACCGCCAGGACGGCGTCCACCGCGTCCACCGCGTCCGCGTCCAGGACGGGGCCCTGCTCGGCCGCCGCCAGCACCACGGCCAGCAACAAGACCCACGCCGTCGACATGGCCGTCGAGAGCTGGGCACAGCTAGGGCATAATCCGTGCCCGGAGAAGAGAGGAATCACTGCACTACAACACACTTGGGCACGCACACACGTAAACACACACACGCGAACGTGCAACGGGTTCACATCGCACGCCTAGGTCAGTGCGACCGGGGCCGAGGGGCCGAGGGGCGGCAGGGCCTAACGACGCACGCGCAGAGCAGAGCGTCGCGACGACGACGCATGCGCACCGCGGGGATCGACAACACGCACGCTCGATGGACGCTCGATGCTCTCCCCACCAGAGACGGCGCGGCACTGAATTACTGACTGACTGAATCTCAGAAGAGCGGCGCGGTACACCCCACCCCTACCCCCTCTACCCGTACCGCTCCGCCGGCCCTGCTGCCTCTGACCGTCCTGGCCTGCAGTGCAGCAGCGTGCCCGGCCGCCCGGCCGCGCCAGACAGGCCGGCGGCGGGACGGCACGTCGGGCACACTGTCGGGACGGCCGACGGTCGACAGGCGGACTAGAGCAGACGGACACACGCACACACAGGCAGAAACGCGCGCGCGCACACACACACACACACACACACACACGTGCACACACGTGCACACACAATGCACGGCACGAACGGCCCGGTCGGTCGGTCGGCCGGTCGTCGGCCCAGGTCGGCCCTTTTTGGAGGCGGGGCGGAGATGAAACATCCTTCAAATTCCAGGGAGAGTTATGCAAACGAAAGCACTGCCCGGTGGCCGGGCAAACATCAAATTAGAGTTGAGTTTGCGGTCGAAACGTGGCGGCCGGGCCCTGCGTACCGACTGACACGTCGGAGCCCACTGGTTCTGACCGCATTTGACCGCCGGCCGAGCCGTGCGGTTCGCCGCGCTCGCGGAGGAGGCCCAGGAGGTCGTTCTTGAGCCCCGATGGCGATGGATGCATCCGATTGGCTGTGCCGCCGATCGCCCCGGCATGAATCCTTCCTAACCTCCAACAACTTGTTGCTTATTTTTGTTTATCCTTTAGCGGCACCATTTACGTCACATTCTGCTGTTCGTATTATGCCGTGGTGGCGTTGCCTGATCTTGAGGAATGGCTGCAAAAGTCGCCGCCCCGCCCCGCCCCGCCTTCCTCGACCCCCAAACGGACTGGCCGGCTGTGACAGGGGCGACTGACGCTCCTTGTTGTCGAGGGCGATCACCCCGCGGGGGGCGGACAGGCATCGGCCAGCAAACCGTGTCCCTCTCGCACTCGTGGGGCGTCCCAGGGGAGCGAGAGAGACAGAGCGACGAAGCACTGAACTGTATGGCGTTCGGAGGGACCCACAGGTAACACCTGACCTGCATGTTGGCAGACACATCGGCAGGTGGGATGCCAGCGGCCTGCAGCACAGCACCACACTTTGGGCCCATGGTCCGTTTTTCATTTTTCAGCGCGTTTTCGGCGTGTTTACCGAGGGGGGTGGATGATGGCGAGGAGTGCAAGTAGTGGTGCAGTGGCGCGGCGCGGCGTGCAGCGAGACGCGCTGTTTGTTTATCCTTCCCGGCGATTGCTATTGTTATTTCGTTTCGCCGGGACGGGCTTTCGCAAACAGCCATCTGCCCCGGCAGTGCCCAGCCCAGCAACGTCGCCCTGCCTCACTCGCACCCCAACGCAGCCCCGTTGAAAGAGTGAGAGAGACGGGGCGGCGAAAGCAGCGTCCGGAACCAGACAGCAGGCCTTCAACTCTCCAACTCCTCGACGTCCAGCACGTGCGCTCAGCAGACTTTGTAAATTTTGATACGAGCCACGCCACGCACAGTGGGCCAGAAGACCGATGGAGGCGGTCAAAATCCCGGACGCGTTTTGAGCTCCAGAGTCGCTAAATGGGACTCGTGCGGAACGTGTGACCCCACCAATGAATTGCTCTCCGAACGAGGAATCCATTGGTGGGGTCACACGTTCAGTTCGAGTTCCATTTGGTGACTCTGGAGCTCAAAACGCGTCCAGAGTTTTGCCCACCGGCCCTCTGGTCCAGTGTACAACGCTGTCCGTTCCATTTTTCCCCGCTGGCGAATCGAGAGAGCGCTATTAGCGTCCCGTGCGCGCATTTTCCCTCTCTGCGACCGATTGGTTTGTGCAAACAAGTCGCGTGACGCGGTGCGCGCGGTGTGCGCGGTGCGCGGTGTATTGACATGCCGGCCAGCTGTGCCGCGCAGAAGGGAATCACTCGGGGGCAAGAGAGAGAGAAAAAAAAGTAATGAAAGAATGTTTTCGGGCTGTTACATCATGCGCAACGCGCAGCACCACATACGAAGGATTATTTACTTCCCTTTATCCGCGAACAAAAGGCTCGCTAAAGCTGTCCTGGCGTCCTGACGTCCTGACCGCAGCCGCGTTTGGCGTCGCTCTGGCGTCGAATCGCCTGCAGACTGATTCAGAGGCTCATTTCGTCTCTCTCGCGCCCGTGGGGCGTCCCTTTTTGGCGTGACAGAGCGCCAAGACGACTTTCGGAGTCAGCCTTCTGGCGGGCGGCAGGCAGCACGCTTCAAAGGCTGCAGTGGCGTCCCGGCTCGCGGAAGGCGCACACGGCGGAAGCGTTGTCGCCGAACCACAGAGTTGAAGATCGGCAGCCCTGGACGAGGCCCCGCCATGGCCGGCACCAAGGAACTCGTGGTGAGCAGCAGAGTCCTAGACGTGTTGGCGAACCGCAGGATGTGCCGTGTCGCCTGGTCCGCCGTCTTGAAACGAACCGGAGTGTGTTTTCCGCCAAACCTTTTGAGGTTAGAGGGCTCATCTACCTCAGCGAAGCCAAATTCAAAGTCTGTGTTCAAGCTCACAATGGGCTGGCTTGCAACATATCCTTCTAATTTCAATGGTTTAGAAGCCGAGCTAAGTCGTTTTGAAATGGCAAAGCTGGGGCAAACGTTCGTTTCTCCAACTCTGCTGGTGAGTGGGAAGAAGACATGAAGAGGACTACACGGAATGTTTGTGTGCCTTTCATTGTCCATAAGTATTGACTTATTCGAACAAATCAGTTAGCTATGTACAATCTCAAAACACAATTTGAGCATTTCCATATTGGGCTTAAGTATTCATAAGGTTGTAACTAAATGTACTAATAAATTTGACCGGTAGGGTGGTCAATAATGTCCAGGACACGTTTTGAGCTCCAGAGTCGCTAAATGGGACTCGAACCGAACTGCGACCCCCACCAATGGATTGCTCTCCGAAGGAGGAATCCATTGGTGGGGTCACACGCTCGATTCGAGTCATGTTTAGCGACTTTCGGGAGCTCAAACGCGTAGGGGTTTTGGCCGCCGGCTCCGGTCTTCTGGCAAATCCACTGTGCGCCGCCCGCCCCGGCAGGTGAGCGTGGTGCTGCTGTGCGCGGCCGTGGCCATCTGCGCCACCGCCATCCACGAGCTGGTCATCAAGAGGCCGGCCTGGGACGGCGGGCACGCCACCGCCAACGGCACCGCCAACTGCACGGCGCGCACCCTCGGACATCGCGGACACAGCGATCCGGCCACGGCACTGCCTGTTCTGCCCGCCGCCCCCGCGGCGCCCGGCAGCAGGACCGCCAGGGCGACGGAGGGACGACAAGGCGTGCTGGACGACGCGGCAAGGCGCGGGAACGCGTCTGCAGAAGCCGAAGCGAAGCAGGAGTGAAGAGAGGGAGAGAGAGGACGGTTGCACGGGAAGATGGGGCGCGCAGAGCAGCGAGTGCCATCGTTGCAAATTAGTGAAAGGAAACCGATGCATCGGTTCCCACCCCACGCTGTAGTTTCCACGCAAATAGCACCCACTTACAGTGCCCCAGAACTCGCCAAGCCACAGAACAGAAGCCGGGGTAGCTCAGCTGGCTGGCTGCACGCTGCCATTAGGAGATTTGTTGTTGCCCGCCGCGAAGCTTGTCGGAAACCGAAGTCGATTACTTTTCCCGTGTAGTGGCAGCCCAACTTGGCACAGGTGCCGGCTCGGGTGCTGGCTGGCCGTGGCGCTCCAGCACGGCTCCAGCCAGGAGCCGCTCCAGCCTTATCTTATCGTGTAGTGACACCCGTTGGCGTCGGCGGCAGCCTTGCCGCTGCGCCGCTGCAGAGGGTCCACTCCCAGGGCCAGGCCGGCCAGAGCGACGCGGGGCCCAGAGGTGCCAGAGCCCAGCAGACCCGCCACCACCTCCGCTTCATGGGTCATTGAATGCCCCAGTTTGCACAGACCTTTTTCAAGATCGCTGCGCACACCATCACGCCCATTGATAGCACGTTGAAACTTGAGGGAAATAAACTGTCGAAAATTCTTTTACTATTTTCTTTTCCAATGTTTTGATAAGTCGATTAATCAAACGAGGCGAGGACTCAACACCTTCTCACTCGTCGGGTCGACAGAGCGGCAGTGACGCCTCGAGAAGAATGACCCGCACGGCACGGGGCAATCGCATCATCGGCCCAGACCGATTCCCAGAGTCACATTCGTCGCTCCGTCTCTCTCGCGCCTGAACGGCGCGCCCATGAGTGCGAGAGAGACAGAGCGACGACGACGACTCTCGGAATCAGTCCACAGGCCAACTCGAGGTCGGCAGGGCCGTAGCAGTGCGGCATGGGTATTCTTTAACGTTTTTCATCGCAAGCATAGTCTCCAAACACGAGTCCATGTTACACCCACCCCATGCTCGCATTTAGTCCACATATTCATGGGGGCGGATTTTTTAAAGTTCCTTCACTCGTTGCAATCACAGGTCCACCCACGACGATCCACGCCGTCAAACGACAAACAGACCCACATCTGGGCTGAGGGCGCCCCGACCCTGACAGACGGCACCACTTGAACGGAATGGAAAGGGGATTGGCGGATCACCGATTAATGTCTTTCCGTTTTGGTTGGCGGGGCGGGGCAGGGCGGGGCGGGGCGGGGTGGGGCGCCGGCGCCGTGGGCGGACGACGCGGCCAGTGAGGCGTGAACAGTAACGGACTTGAATGTTATGACCGCGCCGTATCGCGCAGGGACCTTCCGCACCGCCAATTAATTTAGGAGCAATTAATATTAGGAGCAATGATTAAGAAGCCGCGGAGTGGGCGGCGCGGCTGATGAGGAAGGCCGAGCGGTCGAGGCCGTCTAGGCGAAGAGAAACATTGGGAAGAGAAGAGAACAATCGGCGGCGGGCCGAGTCCGCGTTCGTAGCGCCCCCGTCTTCGTTTGCAGTGCCGGAGCCTGAGCCTGGCCCGTCTGCCGTCCGGCCTTCGTCCCTTCGGCCACCGCGGAGGTTGCTTTACGCCGTTACGCCGTTACGCCGATCATTTTGCGTCTCTGGTGTGTGTGTTGCGCTCGGTTTACTAACACGGGCCACCCGATCAAAATTGATTGACAACCGTCCCATGATAATTTCTCCTCTTGGTATCAAAGAAAAACGGGACGATAGACCGGACATTCTGACATTTTCCAATTTCACTTGCGACCGATGCGTTCGTGCCCCTCTATTTTTCGCTCCATTTGTCCATGGTTTCGTTTCCATTGGCGCGCCACGCCCGGGGGGGAGAGAGAGAGAGAGAGAGGAGAGAGAGAGAGAGAGAGAGAGAGAGAGAGAGAGAGAGAGAGAGAGAGAGAGGCAGAGGGAGATGTCTCCGCCCATCTCCCTTGACTGCCCTCCTGGCTAAGCCCCGCAAGCTGCTCCGGATTCCCCTTTATTTTTATTTGTCCCGCCTCTTCCACTCTCATTTTGCTTGGCATTTTTTGGGCCTGCATTAGCATGACCGCCCCTCCAGTGTATACTGCAACATCGCGGAGGCGCAAATTAATTTGACTGTCTAGGGTTCCTCCCGGACCGTCGCGAAGCCGACGCGAAGCCCCCAGGACCCCGCCCCGCCCCGCCCCCGCCGTCCTCTGGGGCCCTGAATAGTCCTTTTTTGCGTACGTTTCCCAGTGGATTGTTGCAAAAATAGACGGCCCGTTTTGTGAGGATCGAAGCAGACAAAGAAGAACCACACACTTCTTCACAATCTCACAACAAACTCATCTTTTCCCGATTTTTTTCCCATCCTTCAAGAAACATGCATGGGAGCGCAGCTCCTCGAGTCCCTGCCCACTGCCCACCCATGCAGTGACTGATTGCAGCGTTTCCGGAGCCACGTCGCAGCATGTCCCGACGAGGGGAGGGGGGGGGGGGTTGGGCGGCCGTCGGTCCGCGGCCAAAAGGAGGGACGCAGCAGCGGCCGATATTCGATTAATTAGGCAGCGCCTCACCCACCTGGCCGCCGCCATCACAGTGGGCCAGAAGACCGGTGAAGGCGGCCAAAGCTCTAGACGCATTTTGAGCTCCAGAGTCGCTAAACAGGACTCGAAGCGAGCGTGTGACCCCACCAATGGATTCCTCGTTCAGAGAGCAATCCATTGGTGGGGTCACACGTTCGGTTCGATTCCCATTTAGCGACTCTGGGGCTCTCTCCAGTGCGAAACAAAGTTAACACTACGGACCCGCAAAGGAGAGGACCGTTTGTGGGCCAAGCCATTTCAAGGCAGGCCTGCGGGGAGTGCACACTGTGCACAGCGCTCGGTCGCGGAGCGCCTGCGGGCCGAAGGATAGGCAGCCCAACTTGCTGGCATTTCGGCGGGCCGGAAAGGGGGGGGGGGCAAACAAGCTGCCCTGGGCAACGTGCGACTTTTTCGCTCTGGCCGCAGGGGACACGGCGCATCCATCATACCTCCTCCCGATCCTTGCATGCACACAGCGATCCTCGGAGCCCACTTCCGACTGCAGTCACTGGAAGTCAGTGAGGTGACAAACGGATCTGATGTGACGCTCAGCCAAGGGAAAGGGCTTTTATTGCTCCTCAAGGCGGGAATGGCTTCTCGGAGTGACGAGGCTCAGGACGGACGCGGTAAATTTTTCCAGTTTCCAGACGGACGTCGCGACGGACGCGCCCAGGGCTGTATCACGATATCTAGGTCGATACGATATCACCCTGATATCGAGGGGTACAACATATCGAGGGCTCGATTTCACGATTGACATGTCCACATATCGCGATAATTATCGATCTCGATACCATCGATATTGGTCGATATTCTTCGATATCGGAGTACGGCAATATCGTATCACGATACCGAAAAGTGGATATCGCACAGCCCTGAGGGCTGCTGCACCAAAAACGTCAGGACCAAGGGACCCAGGGGGGAGGGGGGTGGGGAGCCGCGAAGACGCTCTTATCACGGCGGCAGTGCAACGCGCGGAGTGGCTGCGGCAGTCAGGCAGTGCGTCTCAGGCAGCCAGCAGCGAGCGAGTGGTGCCGACTGACTGCGCTTCGGCCGTGCAGGTGAAAGATATCCACCAAGTGCTCAGCTGTAGATACCCATTCCTCACCGTGGCAGTGGATGTGTTTTATGGAATCAACTGTTCAGTAGTGGACGCACTAATTTGAGAAGAACATCGTCTCTCTGTGTCATGGAGTGATCAGCTGTTTGGTATCTTGGATCTTCTGTTTTTAAAAAAGAACACTGAGTCTCAGTGAGATTCCAAACGCTATCAATATAGCACTGAGATTTCGCACCATATTGCAATGCTTCCCGAAAATGCCATTTGCTAATGCATGGAAAGGGAAGGCACTGCACTTTATGTGCTGCAAAAGCATTGCACCGATTGACGCCATAGCGTTTGGATTCTCAGTAAATATAACCTAAGTGAAGGAAATCCATGGTCGCAGTACACGGCAAAAGTACCGCGTGGGATTCCCAGGCGGTGCCTGGAAAATAGGCCCTTTTCCCCATGATGCGCCTGGGAATCCCAGGCGGTACTTTTGCCGTGTAGTAACTGTTGACCTCGTTTCATCAGAGATTGCCATGGACCATCAATTCCCTATCACACCGTATGTGCAATTTTGAAGTGGATCCACTGTGACACTAGATGTACCTATTTTTGTCAGTGCGGGCCTACTATCAGACAATGGATTCCCCACCAGTCATCCACTATCGCAGGGCACTGTTTTTTCAGTGACTGCGACGTCACGTTCACGAGAGGGCGAATGGTGTCACGCTTGTTTGGCCGCGACTCGTTTGAGCGCGGCACTCGGTAAAACCATCTCCTGCAATTCCCAGAAATGTCGGTTAATTCCCAGGAAAATCTCGAGGGATTCTGAGAAATACCAGTCAAGTACTACGAGGAGATGGTTTTACCGTGACTCTGAGTACTAGAGTACACGCTCAAGAGCGAAAACTTAACTCTTTGCAAACTAACTGCACTCATCCAGTAAAGCATACTCCGTGTTGCAGTCGAGTTCACAGAGAGGTGCCTGCAACTTCCCCACAGGACATGTTCCTTAGCGTTATCTATTACGGTGTCCCCGCAGGAGACATTACGAAAGGAGAGCTTCTGCAAACAGCCATAGGCAACACGTTACGTGATGTGTCTCATAATCGCAACCGCGACACTCGAAAAAGGTTGATACGACTTTAAATCGACGGAATTTCTTCTGCACGTCGCACTGCAGGCATGGGTGCGGAAACGACGGGACCTCCGTGGACTGCGTCGCCGCGGCCCGGGAACTGAGTCCGCCGTCGTAGGCCTCTACGCGCTGTCCCCGCCCAACGCCATGAAGCGCGCCGAGGCCGCCGCCGTCGCCGAGGAGGGCAGGGAAGCCGAGGCCGCCGCCAGCGGTGACGGAGGCAAGCAGGCCGAGGCCGCCGTCAGGGAAGGCCATGGCCCGGGGGCCGAGGACGTCAACGGAGAGGAGGCTGAGGACGTCCGCGCGGATGCCGCCACCCTGGCCGAAGAGGAGGCGGTTCTCAGGCAGGACGAGGGCGACGACGTCCCCACGGAGCAGGCCGAGCAGGAGAGGCTGTACAGTGGAGCGAACGGCGGCGTCGAGAAGGTGCGCCGTTGGCATCCTCTTGAAACTTGGAATAGCTCAGGAAACAACTGAGACACACTCGTATATATATAACACTTAAATTCCGTCTAAACTCTCCAACGAATCGAAGTGACGCTGGGCGACCCCTTCTCCCTTGCAGCCGTCGCTGCCGGCGGAGAAGTTCGACTTCTGGGCGCTGCCGCTGCGCGCCAAGCTGCGCTACATCCGGAAGAACGTCACGGTGGAGCCCATGCTGGCCATGTTCACCATCCCCAGCGTGCTGGCCAGCCTGGCCACGCAGAACCTCAACCTGGAGAAGGCCTGCCGCGTCAACCTGCGCTACGACGACGTGGTCTGCGACGCCCTCACGGCACGCATGACCGCCAACTACACCCTGGAGGAGACCGAGGTGGGTGCGGGGCTGTGGTTGGCCACGGCGTGATCTTTCACGCGAATGTCGAAGGACTTTGCCGCCAGGTCCAGAAGCTGACGGCCACCATGGCGGGCTGGAAGGCCTTCATCCAGAGCTCGCTGCCCGCCCTGCTGCTGCTGTTCGTGGGCTCCTGGTCGGACCGCCACGGGCGCCGCAAGCCCTGCATGCTGCTGCCCATCGTGGGCGAGCTGCTCACCAGCCTCGGCCTCCTCGTCTGCACCTACTTCTTCCACGAGCTGCCCCTCGAGGCGGCCACGGTGTGTGTCCCGGCAAATCCACGCTCAAGTGATTCTTCCAGCGCAAAGTGGGCCAGGCGAGGGGTTACCCACTCCGGGAATCATGTGTACACTCAGTCCGGGAATCATTCCTAAATCTTTCAAAATTTGATGGAAAATCCTCAAAGTTTCAATTTAAAGTCATGGTAACCATGTGATACACACAAAAACATTCAAATACAAAGAAAATTTTCGAAAGTTCTCTCTTTTTCTCAGAGATATGTTCTGGGAATCGCGGGAATCCGGAATCGTGTGTACACTAAAGCAACGAGTGGGTAACCCCTCGGGGCCAGGACACCGGCGGCGCAGGAAGCCAAAATTCTAGACGCGTTTGAGCTCTAGAGCTGCGAAACAGTGACTCGAACCGAACGTATGACCCCACCAATGGATTCCTCGTTCGGAGAGCAATCCATTGGTGGGGTCACCCGGTCAGTTCGAGTTCCATTTAGCGACTCTGGAGCTCAAAACGCGTCTGGAATTTCGGCCGCCTCCACCGGTCTTCTGGCAAATCCACAGTGCAGCGTCGACATTGACCGGGCCATTCGGTCATACTCCTCCAGTTCACCGAGGGCGTGTTCCCCGCCATGACGGGCGGCTGGACCACGATGCTCATGGCCGTGTTCACGTACACCGCCGACGTGACCACCGAGGCCGAGCGCACGTTCCGGGTGGGCATCGTCAACCTGTGCTTCTGCCTCGGCATCCCCATCGGCATGGCGCTGTCCGGCGTCGCCTACCGCCTCATCGGGTGCGTGCGCGTGCGTGCGCCACCTCACTGCGAATCAGTCACAGTTGGAGTTGCCAGGAGACCGGCGGAGGCGGTCAAAATTCTAGACGCGTTTTGAGCTCCAGAGTCGCTAAATCGGACTCGAACCGAACTTATGACCCCACCAATGGATTGCTCTCCGAACGAGGAATCCATTGGTGGGGTCACACGTACCGTTCGAGACCCAATTATAGCGACATGGATCTCAAACCGCGTCTCGAGTTTTGGCCGCCTCCACCGGTCTGCTGGCAACTCCACTGTGAGGACGGCGTGCTCATGGAGCCGACTCGCTGCAGGTTCTACGGCGTGTTCTCGCTGTCGGCCAGCATGTACGTCTGCAGCTTCTGGTGGGGCTACACGCAGGTCGCGGAGGAGCCCCGAAAGTGGGCGGGCGACGGGCCGCCGCCCCACGGCGTCCTGGGCTTCCTCAAAGACTTCTTCGACGTGCGGCGTCTGCTGGAGACGGTGCGCGTCGTCTTCAAGAAGGGCGAGAACAACCGGCTCGTCAAGGTGGTGCTGCTCATGTTGGTGGTCATGATGGTCATCGGTCCCATGCACGGTACGCCGAATACGTCGCGCTTCAAGTCCTTGAGAGGAAAAATAGGTTCACAAGTTTGAAATTTTGCAGGTGAGCACACTGTGTTGTACCTGTTCCTCCGACTTCGGTTCAACTGGGACGAGCTGAACTTCAGCTTCTTCGAAACTTACACCGTCGTCGTGAACCTCGTGGGTGAGCCTCTAGAGCAGACATGCCCCACAACAACGCGCGGCGGGCCGCGGCGGGGCAGTGTGAGTTTGACGCGTTTTTACGGTGCAGGCACCATGCTGGCCGTGGGGGTGCTCAGCGCGGTGCTCAAGATCGAGGACAGCCTCATCGGCATCATGTCCTGCGCGTCCAAGATCCTGGCCGGCTTCATCTACGCCTTCGCCACCACCGTCGGCGTGCTGCTCATCGGTATACAGTGGGCCAGAAGACCGGTGGAGGCGGCCAAAATTCTAGACGCGTTTTGAGCTCCAGAGTCGCTAAACAGGACTCGAACCGAACGTGTGACCCCCTCCACTGGACTCCTCGTTCGGAGAGCAATCCATTGGTGGGGTCACACACTCGGTTCGAGCCCTATTTAGCGATTCTGGAGCTCAAATCGCGTCTTGAATTTTGACCGCCTCGACCGGTCTTCTCTGGCAAATCCGCTGTGGCTTGTTTGCGTCGCCTCCGATGGGCCTGCACTGTGAGTGTGCTGGCAGTGTGCTGGCAGCGCATGCACGTGCGCAGAACTTCGCTTCGAGACTTACGCTCTTCTTGCAGCGTGCAACTGCGCTTCAAGATAATGCGCCCGTGCATTTAGATAGGAGAAAAGGAGCGCATGCGAGCTCTTGTACGCTTCAATAAGTGCGTACACTCTGTACGCTTCACGCAAAGGCATAATTCTACGCCTTTATTTTACCAGTGTAATGTGTGCTTCATGACAGCCCCGCTCGTGGACTTCATGAACGGCACGTCCTTCATCGCCATGAGATCCATGTCCTCCAAGCTGGTCCCCAGCGAAGAGCTCGGTGAGCCGTGCGGTTTTTTCGGTCGCTTAATTTTATTCAATCAGTAAAAATCACTAACTTTTGTACCCTGTAACTTTTGCCGTTCTAGGCAAAGTGAATTCCCTGATCGGGGTGTGCGAGGCCATGATGCCCGTGGTGTGCGGCCCCATGTACTCCAAGGTGTACCGGCTCACCATGCAGGACTGCCCGGGCGCCTTCTACCTGGTCGGGGGCGCCATCACCTTCCCCGCCATCTTGATATTTGGGTGAGAACGAACGACGAACCGAAATCACTTGTTTTTATTTTGTGTGAGTTACTGTTTTCGATTTTGTTTTCCCTCAGCTGGTTCTACTACGAATCAAGGAAGTGCCGCCGGAAAAAAGCGCCACCTTAGTCGAATCGACGAGGCGATTTTGAACAGTGCGTGCATAAGATAATTGTACTTCATTCAAATCCGACGGACTCGAAATCTAACGTTAGGACAAATATATTATTATTGCGATCGACGTTGATTTTGATTACGTTCCACTTTCTTCTCGCGACGAGACGATGATCGTCGCCTTGCTACGCCACCGCAGTCGGCCGGGCGGGCCATATTCGGGCTGCAGCAGCAACGCGGTGCTCAGCGCAGCACGCCGCGCCACGCCACGCCACGCCGCGCCACGCCACGCCACGCCACGCCGCTGAGGTGGGCATCGCTTGTGTGTCGTTAGCCCGGACACCGCCGCCACTAGCCACGCACCGCCGCCCGCCCGGCGGCGGCGCCCGGCCCGGCAGGCCGCTGATTTGTGACGCGATGCATTCCAATTATTTATTTATTTGTTTTGTTTCGTAATTTCCGAACGCCCTGCCGGCCGCGCGCCACGCCACGCCTCTCGGACGGTGCGGCGCTGCGCCCACGCGACGCAGACGACGCACTGCCCCCCCCCCCCCCCCCCCTCACCCCGCCCCGCCCCGCCTCACGCCGCCCCGCCTCACGCCGCCCACCCCGCCCCGCCCCGGGGCGCACCGTGGCACCGCGCACTCCGATCCCAGATCCCATCGCCGATTCGCATAAATCGTACCGGGAATGGATGGGTGACGGTATCTTCGGGCGGCTAGGCCAGTAACCAGATGGTTTCGACTCTTATGGCGACTACGAGCGAGGGCGACTATGATTGAAACGGAAAACCAAAAAATTTCAAGCGGGCGGTGGCGATTGTCTGAATTTTCAGGCAGGCAGGCTGAAGTTCGACAAACAGGTGCATGCAGCACCTGCCCCCAGAGGCGCGTGGAAGCCTGCTTTGTGAGTGGACGCATGGCGCGTGCCTTGCAACGCGAAGACCGAAGACGGGCTTGCTCTGCTCGGCCCTGCTCCTCGTGGTTTGCGACGTCCTCCTCCAGGAGCTCGTTCAGGTGGACGAGTTCATTGGAATCGCCGCCAGTGCGGGGGCTGGCCGGATCATCGATCCCCCCCCTCTCCTCTCTTTCCTGTTTTTCAAGTGGCGGCCACTCATGCAAACCGCGTGATTTCCCCGGAGGCGCTGCTCTTTATGGCTTCATCGCAGCGTGCGCAGCGTCCACGAGGCGACGGCCGTTCAGGCGTCAATGGCGGAGTGAAAAATCGGCGAGAGAGAGACAGAGAGAGAGAGCGAGAGAGAGACAGAGAGAAACACACAGAGACAGACAGAGAGAGAGAGAGAGAGAGAGAGAGAGAGAGAGAGAGAGAGAGAGAGAGAGAGAGAGAGAGAGAGAGTAGCGCCTGCCAAGCGTCCCGTGCAGCGGGGAGCGCCCGTGAGATAGGCCACCCAACTGGCGGCAATGCTTCCGGGCCGGCATGCGCGGACGGGACGCAGGCGCCGTAGCCCAAATCCAAATTTGAAATCGACTGGTATAGTAGTTGCTGGGAAGCAATTCATTAAGGGGTCGACAACTACGTAGTATTGGCCGTGTACGGGGTATCGTACAGATTTTGCTTTGGAACCAAAATGTGTCTTAGGCACGGTTTTATGTTTGAATTTGTGTTTTTCTTCTGCGATTGGCTGAATTATGGTCGACCATAATGCGCCCAATTGTCTCCCCGTCTAAATTTCAAGTCTCACTTAGAAGTGATTCAAGTTTCAAGTTTCAAGTTAGGGGGTCAACTAGCAGCCTTGGGGTGGCTTGACGTCCATAACTTTGACGGGTTGGGTCCTTAGGAGGACAATGCGATTGAGAGAAGTGAATAAAGGACGATATAAGTACAGTCAGTTTATTGGCGATAATATCAATAGTAGCAAGAGTAATAATAGAGAAGTTACCGCATTACATGTCTTGAAGCGTCACAGGTTAAAACGTTACAACAGACCCTAACCACATAGTAAATAGATAAAGTATCGTGACATAACTTAAAAGGATGACTCATCGTCTTTGGCCATGTTTCGTCACGCCATCAGTGCCATAGTGCGTGGTGCCTTCACCTTGCAAAACTTGCAAGGTGCTCTTTGCTTGCTCCTTAAGAAAAAGAACTCTTTACGCACAGGGCTCGTTTCTCACAGGCTACACAATAGCGTATCACAGATAACAAAAATACGAAAAAAAGAATTATAAACAAAACGGATAGAGGGTCGCACAGTCGCACGAATTACTGATAAACACAACTGCGTCGGCCCTGCTCCTTTTCGAGTTTACTGTCAACTATAAACGATATGCATAAACAACTTAATATAATCAGGTTATCACTTTATCTTTTAGTGCTTTCTCTTAGATTAGAATAAACAAAACTCTTGTATTTTTGAATGTGCCTGTAACCTGCATCAGATATGTCATCAAGAATGGTATCGGTGGGTTTATTGCCAAATGGAAGGTTCTTTGAAATGTTTTAGATACCATCTTTTTTTCTTTTTTTAGAAAACCGCTGTTGAAAAAGTGAGAAAGGGGATTTGGAAAAAAAACTACATACCGAGGAATCACTCCTTTACAACTATAACGAAGTTTTGGTATTCCTGCCACCTGACCGAACAAGGAGTGGCCCACTTTCTACAAAGCACAATAATAGTAATAATAATATTTAAATATTAATCTAATGATCTAGAACAATGATAATAAGTTATAGGAACAGAGCTAAGCGAAAAACGCTCGTGAAGGTTCTACACCTAGGCACTATCATACAAACTCATCCTGCTCCGTGGAGGTGCGCCGGGTCATGTGTCCGGCTTCGTCAGTCGTATTTACATTTAGTCAAACGCCCGAAACGCCGGAGAAATTGAGGAACCTCATCATCCGAGTCTACAAAAGCGTCAAAGATCAAAGTACTGTTAAATTTGTTGTTGTTGCTTCAAAGTCGTTTCGCTCTCTTGCGAATCCGAAGAGTCAATGTCGCAAAAGTATTACTTCGTCGCGTCAAACACCTTGGGACACTTTTGTTATTACTTTCATTTTTTATCGGGAGACGCGAATGGACGATTGCACGCCCCGGCTCGGATCACACTGAATTAAACGTCCGTTTGATTGCGGAAAACGCAGAAAGGTGTTGTCAGATCCATATGCATTGAAGTAAGCTGGGAAGCTTCCACTCTCCCCGTCGTGACTCGGCGTGTTTGCGACTTTGGCACGCAGAACAGGTACACGTCAAAGTCTAAATAAAATCGCTCGGTTTCCACTTCGCGGCGACACGGTCACTCCCCTTCCACTTTCCGAAATCAACAAGAAATGAACCATTGTGTTAACAAAACAAACACACCCCAAAAACTGAGCAGCGCTCGATACAACCGCATCTCCATTGAAACAAAGCTATGATCTTGACATCATCACCCAGAACATTGAATTGCCACAACGGCTCTTAATTGTTTCGAGAGCTACGGTATTTTTATTTTAGTTTCGTCTTATGCTTGGCAAAAGTTAACAGAAAATGATACGGAGAAACTTTAAGAACTCGCACCCCTGCAACCAAAAAAAAAAACTAGGTTGTAGTGATCAAATTTGTTCGATAGGCTGAATTCGACAGCCGCAATCGAAAATCCGGTACTCACAGCCAAAAGCTGGTAGCCAAGACTGAAAATTTTTAAGAGGACAGTCGTCGTCATTTAACCCACAGAAAAAATGGTTTCTTGTTTTACATTTTCACTTTTTTAAAGAAAAGACATCTTGACACAAGAAAATTTTTCTTCACACAAGAAGAAAAAAGTTTGGATCAAAAACCATTTCTTAAAAGAAACAAGAAACATTATATATTTTTTTTTAAATCCAAGAAGTCAATTTTTCGGGGTGAACAAGCTTCTGGCTGCATGTACCGGATTTTCGATTGCGGTTATCGAACTCAGTCTTTCGAAGTTGATCACCACAGCAGTCTTTTTTCCGGGTGGGGCGTCGAAAGCACAGAACGGAAACGCGCCAGGAAGGAGTGGAGGCGGCACGGCGCGCTGGAGGCGGTGCCGCTTCACACGCAGAACCGCGAGCGCTGCTGGAAGCGGCGCAGGCGACTGGACCAGTCCTTCTGCCACTCGATGACGATGGAGTGCTCCGTGATGGTGAGCCCCGCGCCCAGGCCCTCGCCCTCGTTGCCCAGGATCAGGTACGACCTGCAAGCACCATGCGAAAGTCCGCGAATCACAAGATGGACTCGGAAAGGAGCTTTTTTTTTTTCGGGAGAGAGGCGGGTACTCACTTGTTGACTTTGATCTTGGGGCACTTGCAGGCCAGGTCGGCGGCGCGCACCCACAGCGAGGACGGCCCCTTCTTGAGCCGCGACTGGATGCCGGGCTTCTTGAAGACCGTGTCCACCGTGACGCGGAACGGCACCCAGTCCTCGCCGCCGCCACTGTCGTCGTCCTCGTCGTCGCGCTCCGGGTCCACGTAGTCCTCGTCCTCGTCCGAGTCGTCGGGCTCGTCCGCGTCCATGTCCGGGTCGTTGGGGGCGGGCATGGGGTCCTCCCTGGACAGCACCTGCACCAGCACCGCTGCGGACAAGACACCACTTGAACTTCGCGGACGGAGGCAGCTCGAAGGGGAGGGGTGCGCCACGGGGGTTGCAAGTGGTGGGAGGGCGCGCTGCGGGGGGTGCGGGGGCGGGGTGGGCCCGCCCCGGGCGGGGACAGGGCATAAGCAAGTTCTCAATCTGTTTGTATTCTATTTGTGCCCGTTCCCACCCCCACCCCCACCTACGCCCCGTGCTCCTGTATCGGCCGTGCGCGCGGGCCGTGCCGTGCCGGGGGGATGTTGCCCCCCGGCCGCCTGTACCCCCGGTACACTGTGCCAGGATGTTTTACCCCCCCGGGAAAACGTGCCCAGGCATGTTTACCCCCCACCCCCCGAGGGTAGGGGGTACAATGTGCCTAGGGATGTTTTACCCCCCCCGGGACAATGTGCCTAGGCATTTTTTTCCCCCCCCGGGAAAAAGTGCCTAGGTGTTTTACCCCCCAGCCCTGAGGGTAGGGGGACAACGCCTAGGCATGTTTTACCCCCGGTAAATGTGCCTAGGCACATTTTACCCCTCCCCTTTTAAAACCGAGCTGTGGGACACAGCCGCGACAAAAATTAAGTGCTGACCCGACCAATAAATGGCTGTTAAACCCCTTTACATAAGCTCTGCGGCAAAAAGGTGGGCAGTTTCCGAGAGTCGTCGCTCTGTCTTTTCCCCGCTAGGAGCTCTCCAGAGTGCGAGAGACGCGGAGTGACCAGTGGGTATGCACTCGCGTAACAGTGGGGGCACTCTGTAATAACACGCGTAATAGTATCCCTAATGGCCGACATTCTCCAGTCTTTACCAAATTTTGGGGTGTTTGGGGCTTTTTTTGGTCTAAATTTTGAGCCGTAATTGAGTTTTAAAAGCGAATAGTCTTTTTTTTCGGGGGTAAACTGCCTAGGCACATTTGGGGGGGGGGGGGGGGGTAAAACGTGCCTAGGCAATTATACGGGGGGTAAACATGCCTAGGCACTTTGTCCCCCCTCCCCTAAAGGGGGGGGGTTAAAACATGCTAGGCACATTTCCCGGGGGGGGTAAAACATGCCGGGCACATTATCCCGGGGGGTAACATGCCTGGGCACATTGTACCCCCTACCCTCAGGGGTGGGGGGTAAAACAGCCTAGGCACTTTTTCCGGGGGGGGTAAAACCCTAGGTATATTACCGGGGTAAAAAGCTCCAGGGGGGTATAACATCCGGGTTACCCGTGCCGCCGCGCCCCGGGGGTAGTCGACTAGTCGGTGTCGCCAGGGCGGTGCGCAGCATGATTCTAGCCTCGCCCCGCCCCCCCCCGCCCCCAGCCACGCGACGTGACATGATCTGCTGCTTGACATGCAGCAGCGCCTCCCGTGCCCCGCGGAATAGGCGCAGACTGCATGCAGTCCCCGCAGCGACTCGCCCTGGACTTCGCCCATGAAAGAGACACCGCCGGCGCCAAGATTCGAACGAGCGAGAATGGCGGTCGGTGAAAGGGATCGACGCCATCATGGACCATTGGACCGAGTCGACTCCTTGCTCGCAATGCTCCCCCTCGCCTTGTGCACCTCGAGGTCCTCCAGGAGGTCCTCGAGGAGGTAGTGATGCACGATGCCATGTCTGCCTCGGGGAAGACGGTCCCAGCAGTTCGTCGACGTCCCACGCCGTCGACCCCTCGGGCCTGCCGATGCCGACCCCGGTTGCTCCCCCCCCCCTCTCCCCTCTCCCCTCCCCCCTCAATTTCTTGAACACGCTCCTTTCTCGTCGCGCCCCTCCGCACCCCTTTGGGCCCTTCGGCGCTAGCAAGCGCTAGCGAGCGCTAGCGAGCGCAGTGGACTCCGCGCCGCTCTCCTCTCCGCCGCGGGCCTCGGGCCTCCAGGCGAGATGAGAAGAGGATTAGTCATATCCGGGATGGGGCCTTCGAACCTCCAACGGCCTGCGGGCTGCGTCCGAACACTGCTGTCGTCGCTCTGTCTCTCTCGCACCGTCGCGGGGCGCACCGTGAGTGCGAGAGAGACAGAGCGACGAGAGCAGTGCCCGGAGACAAGCCTGCCGGCCAGGCCAGGCTCTTGACCGTCACGTCCTGCGCGTCGCAGGGGCAGCCAGGCTCCACACTCCAGTGTACTCACCGTAGTCTCGCCTGCAGTACTTGCGTTGGTTCAGCCTCTTCGTGCTGATCTGGCACTTGCCGCACTGATCTGCAAGAATCAAGAATAAAGCGGAATCAGTATTCCATCACGAGCAGACATGCATCTCTCTCTCTCTCTCTCTCTCTCTCTCTCTCTCTCTCTCTCTCTCTCTCTCTCTCTCTCTCTCTCTCTCTCTCTCTCTGTCCCACACACGCACACACTGACGGCCGTTCCGACCCGATTTCCCCAACTTTCCGGGCCGCGGGTTGCCTACGAACGAAGGCGCATGGCGGACAATGACGGATTGCCTGGCCGCTCGCACTCCTCGGATTGCCTTTCCGTGCCGTGCCGTGCCGTGCCGTGTTGAGCCGTAAGCGATGCTGGTTAATGGACTGCAAAAGCAAACTCGCCCTGGCCGCGCGCGGCTGGCCACGGAAGGTTCGACCTGGTAGAACAGAACGCGGTGTCCGCTGCTGACCACCCGTTGCTCGTTGCTGGAATGTTTCGGAACAGGACGAGTTTCTGTCGATTGTTTACTTTCTTTTTCACCACATGCTCGACCTAGCCGAGGGCGGAACGCGGTGCCTCGGCGTGCAGCTCGCGCCACCCGTTGTTTATGTTCCAGGCCAGGAAGAGTTTTAACTTTTCAGTTCCCTTTTTACCATGGTTTGACTCCGAACGGAACGCAGTGTGTCGGCGTGTCCGCTCCCTGGAATGTTCCAGGCCAGGGCGAGTTTTTGTTCGTTGGCTGGAAAATTCCGCTTGGCTTCCTCTTTTTGGACGGCATCGGAACGCACAGTGGGCCAGAAGACGGGAGGTGGCGGCCAGAATCTAGGACGCGTTTTCATCTCCACAGTCGCTAAAATGGGGCTCGAACCGAACGTTTGACTCCACCAATGGATTGCTCTCCGAACGAGGAATCCATCGCTCGGTTTCAGTCCTGTTTAGCGACTATGGAGCTCAAAACGCGTCTAGAATTTTGGCCGCCGGCGCCGGTCTTCTAGCCCACTGTGAACGCTCGGCCTGGTATCGCGGGCGCAGGGACGCAGGCCCCGAGCAAGGCACGTTCATTTCGCGCTGTGTTGCAGTGCAGCAGGACAAACAAATCTTGCGCGCTAAGTTGTAGTGAGCGACTAAATCATCGGGGCTGGCAGTTGTTTCTGCTCCGCGGCCGGCTGGCGGCGGGGCTGGCGGTGGCGGCTGGCGGCCGGGGGTGGCTGCCCGCCCTGCCCGGACAGACGGGCTGGCAGACAGGCGGGCCGAGGCACGTGCTGGTCGCGGCGTGTGCGGCGGGGGTTTTAAATCAATCATGTCTTGTCTCTCTCACACTCTCTCCTCATCACCAGGGGACCAGACCACGAACGTCGTCCATCTTCCGGCACGAGTCGTGCCTGCCTGCCTGCCCGCCCGCCAACGCCAACCCCTTGCACGCCCCGCCCGCCAAACGAATAAACGCTGCGGGAATGCGAGGGCACCGCCTGCCTCTCGTCCTGTCTCTCTCGCACCTGTGCGGAATGCCCCGCGAGCGCGAGATAGAGACAAAGCACCGTTCGGCGAGTGCTTGGCGAGGAAAGGCTCATATTTCTGCATGCTCCGCTGCATGCTTCGCTTATTCGACGCGGTGGCCCGGAGTGGCGGCGGAAGACCGGTGGAGGCGGCCAAAATCCCAGTCACGTTTTGAGCTCCCCAGTCGCTAAATGGAACTCGAACCGAATGTGTGACCGACCCCATCAATGGATTGCTCTCCGAATGAGGAATCCATTGGTGGGGTCACACGCTCGGTTCAAGTCCTGTTTAGCTCATCTCTGGATCTCAAAACACGTCTAGAGTTTTTAACGCCTCCACGCGTTGTGCCACTGCTTGTCGCCGTCCGGCCGTGCTGCGAACAGCCGAGCACGCCGACGGCGCTCGGCCAGGTTGACCAGGTTGGCGTCGTCGCGCGGCCCCGCGCTGCGCCGCGACCATGGCACCAGAGGACCGCTGCGGACGCACAGTCGGACGGACAGTCAGACAGTCAGACGGACGGACGGCTGGAAACGCTATCTCAACAGCGAGGCGCTAGGCGGCGCTCAAGCGGCGTCGTAACATTCATGAGCTGGCCGAGGCCGGGCATGGCCGGGCCCAGGCTTCACCGCCCCTATCGCCCCACAGCAACTCACGCCGCCGCGCCCGCGCCCAATCTTACTGGACAAAATTGCTACGTGTATTTCCCTGCTTGACAGGGGCAGACCCCACTAGGGCAGCGGCCCCTTGCGAGCCGGCCTCCGCCCACCATCACGGCCCGCAGGGCCCCGCACCAGGGCCCCGCACCAGGGCCCCGCACCAGGGCCCCGCACTAGGGCCCCGCACCAGGGCCCCGCACCAGGGCCCCGCACCAGGGCCCCGCACTAGGGCCCCGCACTAGGGCCCCGCACTAGGCCCCGCACTAGGCCCCGCACTAGGGCCCCGCACCAGGGCCCCACACCAGGGCCCCGCACCAGGGCCCCGCACCAGGGCCCCGCACCAGGGCCCCGCACTAGGGCCCCGCACCAGGGCCCCGCACCAGGGCCCCGCACTAGGGCCCCGCACTAGGGCCCCGCACCAGGGCCCCGCACTAGGGCCCCGCACCAGGGCCCCGCACCAGGGCCCCGCACTAGGGCCCCGCACTAGGGCCCCGCACCAGGGCCCCGCACTAGGGCCCCGCACCAGGGGCCCATACTAGGGCCCCGCACTAGGGCCCCGCACCAGGGCCCCGCACTAGGGCCCCGCACCAGGGGCCCATTCTAGGGCCCCGCGCGAGGGCCTGGCTCCAATCCAGCGTCCGTAGGGCAAGCGCACTGCAGCGGTTGCCCAACCGCCCCCTGGGGGCCTTCAGCCCTCGGGAAGCTCTGTGGCCCGCACCACCCGCCTGCTGACGGCCTGACGGCGTTCTTGGCGGCGAACGGGAGTGGAGTAGAGCCACCTCGTGGCCGAGGCCATGCAGGCCGTGGTGGACGAGAACACTACCCCCTGCTCCCTGCTTTCCCCTCGCCAGAACTCCCTGGGGGGGTCATTTGTTTCCGCCCAGAGGTCCTCTCTCTCTCTCTGTCTCTCTGTCTCTCTCTCTCTCTCTCTCTCTCTCTCTCTCTCTCTGTCTGTCTCTCTCTCTCTCTCTCTCTCTCTCTCTCTCTCTCTCTCTCTCTCTCTCTCTCTCTCTCTCTCTCTCTCTCTCTCTCTCTCTCTCTCTCTCCACCCCCGTGTCTGCCCGTGTCCCACTGATGGCTTCCTGTCCGCCGCGCCAACGTGTAGAATAATAAGTACACTGGGAAAAGCGAACAAAAGACCGACCAGAAAGGAAGTAAAAAGAAGGCGCCGAACGCGCCGCGATGTGCGCTCGCTCCTAGTTTTGCAATTCCGCGTCGCCTATTTCATTTTATTTTTCACGCCAATTCATTTGGCGCGCCGCAGCAAGTTCGATAAATTGCCCCCTTTTTTCTGCGCGAAAGGCGATAACGGTAATTGTGTGGGGAAAGGGGGGCGCTTGCACCGCTTGCACGCTCGGCGGCCAATCGAAAGCGAATTACGGCATTTGCAGAGAAAATCGTAACGGCCCGCAGAACCAAAATTAGTGGAGCGCAAAAAACTGAAAGCGGGAAAAAACGCGCCACACGCAGAGCGCGTTCTGCAGAACGGACACGACGAGTCCCGATAGTGCCATACACTCCATAAACTGTGTGCCTGTGCCGTCCTGTGCGCCCGCGGAAAAATTATGCATTACAAAAACGAAAAGAGAAGTGGAGGAGAGAACAACGAATGAACGAAGCTGAATAATCTAGTTCGCGGCGCATAAATCCAGTTGTTTGTTGTTGCTGCTGGTCACGTGTCGCGCGGTGGTGACGGATGCCTCAGTGCGTGCGTGCAAGTAAACCCCCTTAGAGGAAAGCATCCCGCACAACGCACGCTGTCACGCTGTAGTACACACACACACACACACACACACACACACACACACACCCCCCTAACTCACGTGCGTACACTATAGTATCAAAAAACGCGAGTCTCGCTTGGTAGAACTGAAGTTGTACGCTTCATTCAAGTACAAGCTCGGCGGCATTCGTTTGAAGACTCGACCGGAATTTCGATTGACCACCATGGTGGAATTCCGATCACTTCCTTCGCACCAAAATCAACGGTCACAATTCTCGCCGTTCAGTTTTCAGTGTGGTCAGGAAACGCGACGGGAAACGAGACAAAAAACACTGCTGTCCCGGGAAAAAACCCCGCTTGGGTCACCTTCCCCTTCGTCCGTCCCTATGGCCGAACCTTCGGGATTTTGACGGGAAGGCTGTTTAAAGCCGTATTGGCGTTAGGGTTTGGGCCGCACAGTTAGATGACCTGGGGCCCAAACTAACGGTTTAGGCTCTGGTCGCTGATGGCCAAACCGAACTGTGACCCCCCCCCAAGGATTTTTTGGGGAAGCAGTCCCTTGGTGGAGTCACACGTTCGGCGAGCCATTTAGCGTTTAAGTTTAAAACGCGTGTAAACCTTGCCCCCAGGTTGGGTTAGTTTGGGTCAAGGCGTCGAGCCAGGGGGCATGTCAGCGGCTCTGCTGGTATGGGCACCCTTGCAGGGGGCCGGTCACGCCGTCCTTGCAGGGACACTGGCCGCTCGTCTGGTTGCACGTCTTGCCCGAGGCGCCGATCGGGTGGCAGTCGCACGCTGCAAAAAAAACAACAACGGGTCAGACAACATCAAGTCAAACGACTCAAGCAACAACAAAATCGAAGCGCGTAGTGCATGGAGTTCATTCAATAAAAAGTCTGCAGCCAATCGGTGCTGATATCCTTCCTTCCCTCTCCCCCCTCTCCCTCCCTTCCT
>NW_023144632.1:17194421-17204421 GCF_012932325.1 Thrips palmi
TCTGCTTGCTTATTCGAGTTCTGAGAGAGCGGAACCCTCTTGGGGTGTGTTTAGTTACTCTTGTCTATATATACTAAAGTTTATATTATGTATATATTTATACGATATTTTTGGAAATTAGTTTCTGGTAACCGCTCTCTCTGTTGGGCTTGAAGCCTTTATTTTTGTGTGTATGTTCATCTGTATGGATGATTCTTTTTGATTTGATGAGAGGATAACCGATATTTAATCTGTATTGTTATGGTCTGGTCCTGGTGACCGAGGCTATTTATAAGTCTATCTCTGGAATAGTGTCATTCGCTTGAGTGAAGTGATTTATTTATTCATGTGTTTTGATTTAGTCGCAATTTTGCGTTCCAGTTTATACTTGTCTCTGGTAATCCACACGGTCCAATTTGTACAATAAATCCTAAATATTTTTAACTCGTTGTTCGTGTGATCTCCCTTATTTTCCTCGCAAAGATCATTGGTGGAGCCAAGGCTCCTGGCGCCCAGTAAATAAAATGTAACCAATAGAACCACCCCTCTCTACCATGTATTTTAGTTGGGGCTTTGCCCGGGCAGAAATTGAGCATGATCATAATGATCATAACAGCGTGCGGCCGCCATCAGGCAGGCTGCCGCGCTGCCGCGGGCCAGAGCGAAAAAAAAAACAACCACGATAAAAACAGCAAATGCAAACACGTCGCGGTGGCCGCGTGCGATCCGCCGCGGGCGTCCGCATGTCACTCGCGCCCCGGCGGGGCACGGCGTCGAAGCGCGGCGCCGGCCAACGGGCCCGCGGCGCGGCACGGCGCCGACATTCAGCTTCTTTTACACTCTTTTACTTCCTCTCGCGGGGCGAAGGCGATGCTCAAACCTGCGGCCCAAGTTTGTAGCCCGACGTAGCCGCGCCAGCACTTCCTCTCGCCGCCGCGCTGCGTTGCGCTGCCGGCCTCGGCGCCAACTTTCCCGACGTCACAGTGGGCCAGAAGACCGGTGGAGGCGGCCGAAACTCTAGACGCGTTTTGAGCTCCAGAGTCGCTAAATGGGGCTCGAACCAAACGTGTGACCCCACCAATGGGTTCCTCGTTCGAAGAGCAATCCATTGGTGGGGTCACACGGTCGGTTCGAGCCCCATTTAGCGACTCCGGGGCTCAAAACGCGTCTAGAGTTTTGGCCGCCTCCACCGGTCTTCTGGCCCACTGTGGACGTGGCACCTCTTTGAGAGGGGTCCGTAAACAGCGAGGGCGGGAAACGTTAATGCGGATCGAACGCGGGACGCGGGCCGGCCGGGTCTTGGGCGGGGTCCCGCACTTGTAGTGAGCAAAATTATTTAAGAGGTGACAGGGTTGGATTTCACCTCTCCGATTTGGCTCATTTTTTGGGTGGGAGTTCAAGTACCCTGACAGAGATGCTAAAAGCCGCAGTAGCAGATCCGGTAAAAATTTATTGCCTAATCTGTGGCAGTTTTACCATTTTTTTAAAAATAATTTACTGGAATTTGGGTACTTTTTACTGTTTTTCCAGTTTTGCACTTATTAGCAAAGATAGAGTTTTTCTAACGTAAACACTCTAAAAAAAGTTATGAAATTTCATATCCAAATAGGTCTGACATTTCATAATCACGTTCTAAACCTCAATTTTCATAACATTCTTATAAAATTTAAGATCCTGTAATGAATTTTAAGATTTGGGTTATAGATTTCAAGAATAACTGGTTATAAATTTTCAGAACCGGGAATCTTATAACTCCGGTTCTTAATATCTAGATTTTCACTTTGAAAATTTATAACGCTTGCTGATTTTAGAACAGAGGATCTGAAATTTTTAATCATTTGCGTTCCGCTGCCAAGTCCCGTTTGTGTTCAGTTTATGGACACTGTGAAGTGAAAATAGCATGAAACAGAACCATTTGTCACAGGAAGTTCTTTTTGTGGTCAAAATCCAACCTCTGTAAGATGAATTTACTCTCAAAGTTGGGGGCTCCAACTCTCATTAGATTCTGAGTTATGGAGGTTTACATAAACATTGAGCCGTTTCCCTCAAGATTTCTCACGACAAAGGAAAAAGTATGCAAACCTCAGATTCTGGCATTCAAGATATAAGAAAAAGAAAGCGTTGGCACATTTGAATATATCAGTCCAGAAGAGGCTGTAAAAGGTATTTTACTTGGCCCATTTTCATTTTTAAATTTGAGAGATTTTGCCTCATTTTTGTTGTTTTCAGTTTTACAGTAAAACTAAGAGAGATATTAAGTAAAGGCCAACACCATCTATTTTCAATGCGAAAATAAATATAATTGCCAGAATCTGAAGGATGGGTATCTTTTACTTTGTCGTGAGGAGAATTTGAGAGCAACGACTAAAAGTTAACGTAAACATCCATAACTCAGAAACTATTAAGAGGTGGGGGCCTATTCTCAGTGTATGAGTTTATGCAATGGTAAGGAACTTTTACCCCAAAATTGAGACATCTGACACAAGTATTTTTAAAATGTACCATAGTCTTTTTTTTTCACTGTACAATTACCCTAAATCAGTTGGTAAAGTTCTCTTTCTTTGGCAAGTGTTTACATTTTCCTATCCGATTAGATAGGAATCTTGATGGGCACAGCTAGAAATCGAAAAGCTTACATTGTATGCACAAATTGAAGCATGCCCGCCAAGCATGAAGCATGCACTTACTAGTGCATACATACCGTATCCGCTTACTACATCTAGTGCGTAAAAGGCAGGGAGTTGTCTGCTTCAGTTAGCTCGTACATGTCATGTATGCTGTGATAAGTGCATGCTTGGCGGGTATGCGCTAACCAGAGCGTGCTTGCAGGCATGCTTCAGTTAGATCAAACAGTGTATACGCCGGGCCGTGTCGGGCCTGGCCGAGCCGAGCCGCCCCGTCGGTGGCCAGCCGAGCCGGGCAGGGTGAGCCGAGCCGGCGCTCGGGCGCTGCTTTCCCGGAAAATCACCGCTCGCCGGCCGGCCGGCCGAGGCTACCTGCACCGACCGAAGGGTCGCGAAATCCCTCGGCCACTCCGGATTACTGAGGGACTGCGTCATTTTTAGTGTGTCTGTGTCTCCAGAGCTGTGCACATCGCGTCCGGGTCCGAGAGCGAGTCAGTCGCGCCATCAATTTAGTTTCACTGGACCGTTTAGTGTTATTTCGGCGCAGTGCGTGTAGTGCAGTTGAAGTGTTGCTCGTGGTGCCCAACAGCCAGAACTCGTGTTTCAAGAGTTTGAAGCTAGATTGGCGATCTCCGGGAAAATGACTGTTTTCGTTACAAGCGGCGCAGCTGAATGCTGTAACTCCATCTTTTTAACTGCAGGGACGGACGATGAACGTGTGGGTGGCGTATTATTTCAATTCGCTTCTCCTCTTTCATCTTTGTTCCCAAAGTATTTTCTTCTTGTCGATCGAGTTTCCCTAAAGTTTTCATCTGGATCTGAAACGCTGCTGCGCTGTTTACCACGTCGACTGAGGTTTGGCTCTCACGTTAAACTGTGATGTTCCTTGTGCGTAGCTCTCGGAGAAAAATGAAACTCCGCTTTAGTAGCCCGAATTGGTGCGCTACGATGCATAAGTGCTGCAAGATATTGAGTGTGAAAAGAAATGAAACCTGTCTGAGAATTCAGTATTTGTAACATAAAAGTTTAGAACGGGATATAAGATTTCACGATACATTCGTTGTAAAAAGTAATAAAACTGTTATGATGTTTCATAGCATTGGTTGTAGAGATTAAGAACCGGATATAAGTTTTCATAACACATTGCTTCTGAAAATTAATAATAGAGCTCTTACATTTCATAAACCACTTATGACATTTTAGAACAGCTAGTTATGAAACTTAAGAACTATTTGGATATGAAATTTAAGAGCAATAGTTCTACAAATAGGTCCAAAACCAGGTTATGAAATTTCAGAAGCATTTTTTTTAGAGTGAAATGATCCAAGGAATCCAAAACTGTCTCCGGAATGTAGCTACAGCTCTTCAGGAGATATTGTCAAAAAAGGCCAAAAGTTACCAAAAAGTGCCAAATCTTGGGGACATGGTCAAAAAATTGTTTCAGAGGCCCATCATTTTTTCTCAAAATGAATGCGCCGTGACACGAGATCACATTGAACTGCCAGATACTGATCAACACCGTAATACGAGGCCTGATGAGATCACACTTGCTGTCGTGCGGCCGTTGTGGTTTTCCGTGAAGCTCAGAACGTAACAATGGATTCCTTTTTTGTTATTTAAAAAAAAATTCACTAGCGTGGAGCTGTTGACGGGAACCGGCACCATCACAATGAGAAGCAGTCCCGTGGCCGCCTGTTCTCGACTCTTTGTCAGTTGCATCCCGGGACCTGCACTCGAAAAGGCAAGTAAGTGATCGCATTTAGAGACGTGGTTTGTTCGAAATCGAATCTGTCCTGATTCGACATGGAAATCCGTTCCGACACAGGATTCGAGCATATCGAATTTTATAGTCGTGTTCAATGTTGATATTTACGGGGTCCCAAAACGGTCATTAGATTCGATCTGAAAACTTTAGAGAAAATTGAGGTAAAGAAAACTGAAAGTATCAGCATATTCATGCCGTGATTCTGAAGAAAGGTGCAACACTTTTGCAACATGCATAAGAACACTGATATCCTAATCGTTATGAATATAGCGTCAATTGGTACAATGCAAAAGCATTGCACATGAAGTGCAATGCCTTCCCTTTCCCATGCATTAGCATAGGGCATTTTCGGGACGCATTGCACGTGAGGTGCAATATGACTGAGGTATTGCACGTATGGTGCGCTATCTCAGTGCATCGCACCATACGTGCTATATTTATAGCGTTTGGAATCTCAGTAGTCTGTTTAGAACAGAATCAACTTGTTTAACCACGCCACCGTGACACTTATTCGCTTGAATTTTGCAATGCGCAGTGTGCAAGAGGATGGCAGCAATGGAGAAATCTTTTCGAACCTTCATCTTCAATGCGTTTGTCATCTATTTCGTTGTCCTCTACTTCGGTGTTCATGGAAAGACAATTAACTCCTACGCGGTACGATGAGGCATATAAAGCACCAACAAGGGTCACACCGAGATTTCCCCAATTGAACCCGAGTTTTTGCCCGCAGGTGATAATGTGCGTAAGAGCGTGTTCTAAGAGTCGCAAATTGATAAAATTCCTTTCATTTCGGGGCCCATTGTGGCCGTCGTTTTACCACTCATTTAGATAACCGGAAATACTCTCGACTGGTTGTTCGTACCCTACACCATCGTCATACGTCTATGAATGTTATCAAGTCTTTATGGGAGGAATCTAGTTCGGGGCATCATCTGATTTTTTCCCCACCTCACCACTGCAGTGTTCGATCGATTTATCCTCGCACTGTTCGTCCCTAAGTCATTTCTCAAAGCGAACAGGTCAGAGTCTAAGAATTAATTTGTTTTAGGGGCCATGGAATGTTGTCGTTGAAAAGATGTATGACTGCGGGGCGAAACACAACTGGTCAGTGAGTATGAGGTTCTCTCACTACAACCCTGCCAGGCATTCAGAATTGCAACACGCACGAGGTTGGTTCAACGCCACTACTCCCATGACAGACGACACATGGGTATGCTACTCTAGAAAACTTCCAGGCCCGCAGGCCATGGGCAGTTCTCACACTGACAGGGACACAATAATACACTGAAATCAGGCGAAAATGACTCACGCGATTGCTTGCATGTCAATTTAACTGGACAGTATGTCTAGAATCTTTTTAAAGCTACTTGTAAAGGGCGCGTGATTCTTGCGTAATAGTCAGCAAGGTGTAAGACGCGTATTGGAAACATACTGTACGCAATAGCCACAATGCGATTTCCCCGGCTGAGAACTGCTCAAGTAGAGGTTTAACACGTGAGAAGCTTTACGGCCAGCCTCAAGATGGCAAACTTTATCCATACTCGTATCTCGGTAATCCTTTAACGAATTTTACGCTGCTGTTCAACGAATGGGACTGGGAGGCCACATTCGTTATAACGTAAATTGTGTCGCTTTCGTTTGAATGTGGCAGGGCCGTTTAAAGAGGATCAACATCCTAACAAATATTAAATTACATTTAAACGCAAGAGACAAAATTCTCATCCGAACGAATAAGACTTCCAGTCGTTGTACAACAGTGACGGGATTGGAATCAAGCAGTCATTATTACTACGATACTGTTTCTCCTTACCGAATCGTCTTGTCATCTTCTGTTTTCAAGATGCATGTAGCTTTAGACGCTTGGAGCAACAACATGTGGAAGGAAAACGCATTCGTATTTAAGTTCAGCAACCATGGATGTTCGGTAGCCTGGAAGTACGTGCCGGATGTCTTGCAGCACTTTTTCCCCGGGGCCAGACACACTTCACCGTGCATACCCGTGGTAAAGGCAGAATGACCAGAAGACCAGTGGAGGCGGCCACATTTCTAGACGAGTTTTGAGCTCCAGATTGCTAACAGAACCCGAACCGAGCGCGTGACCCCACCAATGGATTCCTTGTTCGGAGAGCAATCCATTGGTGTGGTCACACGTCCGATTCGAGTTCCTTAGTCACTTTGAAGGTCAAAACCCTACCTTGCGTTTTGAAGGAGAAAGATAGCGTAGTCCGTTTTCAAATATGTGCCTTAGTTTTGCTGAAAAAAAAAAAAAAAAAGAAACCAAAAACAAGACCAAACTGGTGCAAAATCTCTCAAATTTGGAGAAAAATAACTAGGGGTACGCGCCGTTTAGTGTGGGCGCGTAGTGTGGCTGAGCGATGCGAATTTGTGCACTTCGGACTGTGCTTAAGTAGACGAAATGTGCAGCTTGTGGGCTCATATTGAGTGAAATGTAGGTCTGGGGTATAAATGGAAGTGATTTTTGTTATCAGCACACAAAAAACTGTTGGGATCAACGTCAAACTCGATTCCAAAATTTTGGTCCTAAATTGGTCAAAATTCGGTAACGCGTGAGTCTGGAAAAAAATTGGAAGCCATTTTTGAGTTCAGCGCACCAAAAACTGCAGGAAACAATATAAAACTCGATTTGAAAATTTTGGTCCAAAATGACCTAATTTGGGATGAAAATGTAAGTCTGGAGTCGAAATGGATGTGATTTTCGTTATCAGCACAGAAAAAACTGTTGGGATCAACAGCAAACTCGATTCCCAAATTTTGGTCCAAATTTGGCCAAAATTTGGCAAAGCGTGAGTCTGGAAAAAATTTGGAAGTCATTTTTGAGTTCAGCTCATCAAACACTGCAGGAAACAATATAAAACTTCACCTGAAAATTTTGGTCCGAAATGACCCAATTTGAGATGAAAATATACGTCTGGAGTAGAAATGGAAGTGGTTTTCATAATCAGCACTCCAAAAACTCCAAGAATCAATATGAGATTCAATTGAAAAATATTGATATCAATTGATCAATAATGGGGAAAGAATGGGTCTGGGTTGGTCTTCATAGATCACCCTTTGTCGTCACCAATACCCTGATGCCACACCAATACGATTCCTTCAGTCGAGTAACATTCCATTGCCAGCATTGAATCGCTTAATTAGCTACTCATCTGCTTGACTCACTATTCGATACATCTTTTTCTTCAAACTAATGAATTCACAAATTTATTAGTTATATTTGAGAAGCCTTTTGTCATTCTTTCATTTAAAACCGGTTAATTAAACAATAGACTGGAATATGTAATCATAGTTTATATGTATTAAGTGACTCAGTTTAGGGCAGGCTGATCTGAAGCATTCGACGGAGACCAAGTTTTGTCAAATTCAGTGAATCGTTTCATGAAGTCCAAAGCAGAGGCCATTTGTTGCTCCATACGCCAACATAATTTACCTTATTCATGCCTCGTGATATTTTATCTTTGGAGTAAAAGTATAAAGTTTAGTATTAACATTAGGCTTACATTCAGAGAGCCAGGTTTTAAACCATTACCAATACTTAGTTCCAGTTGCCGGACACAAACTTTGGTGAAGTGAAAGGAATCGTGTCATTAAATCCAATAACCAAGTCACCCACCGCTCAAAATCTGAATCGTCTCATTGAACACAACATCAATTCAAAATCTGTTAGCACCGTATATGGATTATTCATCGCACTAAATACATCTCTATATGGATTCTTTTAATCAATAGATGTTAGCACTAGAATATTCATGTTAGCTTGCAGCATTGCAATAGAATGTCATTTCCCGAGACAAACCAAGACATTTAACATGTCTTCTAATTTCAACAGAAGTTATTCATGCATTTAACTGATTTGAATTTCCTATGAATTTTAAAAATAAGGATAGTATCAGAGAGAATAAAATCAGTAAATGCACACAAAGGCAAAGAAAATTCTGTTTACAATCCACAACTACACTCACAGTGCACTGACCTGAAGGAAGATTCCCCTGTGACGGGGGAGGGGGAGAGGGGAACGAAACACGCAAACCATTCTCACTTTCAGTTTTCGTATTTTCCTCTGTTGACATTCCGGAAGGGTTTCAATCATTCTAGAATATTAAAAAAGTAACTCAGAACCTATTTCAGAGTCCCTTTGCTCTTCAGTTTGTTTATTTGCAAAAGTGCCGTCCCGTCTTGCAGACGGCTTGCAAGCGCGGCAGCCGGTATGAGAAATTGGTCAGCCACACTGCTACCAACCTAACCACGCTAATTACCTAGTTCAAAACTATGTTTTGAATATTTCAAACGATGATAATTGTCAATCTGAGATAAACTCCCCCTGTATGATGTTTAGGAGACATCAGGTATGAAATTTGGATACTATTCGTTCAGTAGTTGCTGAGAAACGTGAGTGATTACATACAGAGGGACAGACGCACGACCAGTCACTTTTTGGAGCGCCCAAACACGGCAAGGGCTTCGCTATCGCTCAGCCAAAAAAGGCCCGGTAAAATAGCCTTTATTGCCTCTTCTCATCACATAAAATTGCCAGAATCTGAAATCCTTTGTCATGAGGAGAATTTGGGAGAAACGACTAAAAGTTTACATAAACCTCCATAACTCAGAAACCAACAGGAGTTGGGGCCCCCAACTTTGAGAATAAATTCATCTAATAATAGTGTTCGAATTTTGACCACAAAATGATCTTCCTGTGACAAACATTTCTAGGACATGCTAGTTTCACTTTACAGTATCGTTAAGTTTGCGTGCCTGCTAGTGCCAAGATAGCAGCGTTACAGTGATCTATTTGGTCCAGAATGTAAATTGGTAAACATTCATCGCTGCTCTGCAGGGTTTATACGAAACCGACGCACCCGTGCGTTGGTCGGTGCCCTCCATTCCCGTCATGGTCTACGGACAATACCGCTACCGAATGTCATCAGGTTACCTGCAGCAGCCAGCGGAGGCTATCATCTGCATCGAGGGCCGTGTCATTCCGAAGACGTATTAGAAACGCAGCTTTCGTTGGCGTAGTCCAACCATCGATATTTTACGAATTGGTAAATTGAGATCCATGTTCCTTTAAACTAAAAAAAAGCGTACCAAGCTTGCTTCGTAACTGCGACAAAAGGAAAGAATAGTCGGATTTCTTCGTAATACAAAGAATCGCTTCAAATTCCATACTCATAATCCATTTATCTGTTCTTTGGCTAGCACTCTCGCCGTGGATCAGCCTTCCATGGACGCCTCCCTGGCCGCGGCCGCCCGCATCTGCGCGCACCCTCCGCATACTCCGCAGCCCAGCGTCGCGGAAGCCGAATTGAAAAGAAAAATGTCGCCATCCCATTTTTTTTGAAATCCCGCCGTAAACCGCGCACGTATCTCCTTCACCCTTCTGGCCGTCGAGGCGCTGGGCGAGATTTGGCCGTCATCTCCCGGGGGCTGAAGCCACCGCACCCCGCCGCACCCCGCCCCGCCCAGACCGACCGCAGTGCCGCACAGGCAGCCGTACGGCCGGATGCTGCAGAGGGTGGTAAATCCATTGTGCAGCGGTGGCCGGCGTGGACGGGCTGGGACGGGCGGGGACGCTGTGGGGACAAGGAGCAGCCGGTCCCACTCGCCTCACCTGATC
>NW_023144632.1:17209421-17212761 GCF_012932325.1 Thrips palmi
AGTCCGGAATGCTGCACACGCTGCTCGCCACAGGGACGCACGCAGCACGCCGCCAGGCTGCTGTTCGATTCATATTGGTCCACTGACGGCGCTAACGCAATTCAGCCCGTCACAATCGTTGACGCGCCGCTGCCGTCCCATGACGCCCCGTCACGACCAAACCAGGCCGACGCGTCACGTCATTGTCGCGCTGCCTCGCACCTGGCAAGGCTGGCAAGGCCATCGCGATGCACACTGCGCCTACACAGCCGTACCCGCCGCCAACAACTTTTCCTCGCTTTGTTTCGAAAACAAAAGAAGGTGAAACTTTCGGCGCTGCGCAGCAGGGACGTTGGCGAGGTCGGTGTGGCGGTCAGGCGAGCCAGGTCCACGCGGAATGCCGCGCCGCCGCGCCCTGGCTCTGCCGGCTCTGCCCGGCGCCTCCATGAAAGGCAGGAGTCGGATGCCCCGTGTTCCGGCCGTACGGGCCCCGGGAGTTCGTAACCGCCAAACCGGCCCTTCTGGCCCCGCCTCCTGCCCCTATCGGCATTCCCCGCGAAACGAAGGCCACGCCGACGGCCAGTCAAGTCGAGTCGAGGCGATGCGGCACGGCACGGCGCGGCACGGCACGGCCCCAACGGCCCGGGCGGGGGGAGTAACAATGGCGAGGGTGGCATTGATTGCGCCTTTTCAAATCAAAACACACACCTGGCGGATGAAAGGGCCGCCAGGCCGTACTGCTGCATGCAGACCCTGCACTGCAGGGGCGGCGGGGCGGAACGACAACCAGCGACTTCCCTGCCCTTCCGCGGCACCTCCGGCAAAGGCCCGCCGCTGCGCTGCATCGCCGCGTCGCTACACCGGCAAAACAGTGCACGGTGGGCGGACAAAACTCTAGACGCGTTTTGAGCTGCAGCGTCGCTAAACAGGCCTCGAACCGAACGTGTGACCCCACCAATGGATTCCTCGTTCGGAGGGTAATCCATTGGTGGGGTCTCACGTTCAGTTCGAGTCCCATTTAGCGACTCTGGGGCTCGAAACGCGTCTAGAGTTTTGTCCGCCTCCACCGGCCGTCTGGCCCACTGTGCAGCGGAACGCGACGCGGCCGACGCGGCGCGCCAAACTTGGAGCCGCCTAAGGCAGACGCCATCAGTCCCGATTGCCCGCCGACTATCACGCTGATGGCCCGGTACCTGGATACGGCTCGTACTCAACGTCAACCATGGCGGCGTCATGCATGGCCGGAAGTCGCACGCGCTACCCGCGAGGCCGCGAAGCCGACGGGCGGGTCAACGGGCCAAAGGCGTGCGTGCGCGGCCCATCTGCGTGCAAGTGACGCCAGTGATGTGGTGATCATACGCTGCCGGAGCGCACGGTGCCGGCGTCACCGCAACTAGCGACAAACAAACACTGCTGCTTTCCAGGAAGGAAAATCCCATCAGCCTGCGTTTTCCTGGTGCGGTTCCTTTGTCAACTGGGTCCGTGAATAGGCAGCCAATCCGCGTCATTGCGCACGAGGCTCAGCTTCAGATAGTGCACCTCCTGGAACCCTTCACAACTCTGCGGAGCGACTCAAGTGCGCTTTTCGTGGTTTTCAGGCGCACTGCTTTGCGCACCGCGTCCAAAACGCGCCACAGACCAAGAGGAAAAACTTCCACTGGCTGTCGCGGCGATTCTCAGGGCCGGCCGCGTTCTGACAGGCCTGTCCTGCCCGCCTCTCCCTGGCCCGGCCGGCCGGGGACTAGACCGCATGGACTGCATGCCGATGAACGCGAATGGCCGGCAATGCATTCCCTGGGCGCCAGCGCCGCATAGCAATGGCAGCCTAATTCCGGCAAAAGAATTTCATTCCGATCGTTCGCGGCGCCGACTTTTCCTCTTTCACTGCCCGGGCCTGCACTGCAAGTGGCCGAACAGCAGCCGAACGCTCGCGAAATGTAAACAGCCCTCTTGCCGCCAGGCCCGCCAGGCCATCCATAGCCGCAGGTACGCTCGACGCGCCACCACGGCCAGCGCGCTAGCGCCACGACGTCGCCGGCCTCGGCCATCTCCTCCGCATTCCACCTTCCGCAGCCACATTCCCGGGCCGCCCCGCCTCGCCCCGCCCCGCCCCGCCCCGCCCCGCCCCGCCCGTCGCACAGAGCGCAGAGCCAATTCCGACCTAAGACAGCGCCGGGGCGTAAAAATTCACCTCTCTCCCTTCTCCTTTCTTCTCTCCCCCCCCCCTTCCCCCCGGTTCCCGCGGCTTTCGGAACGCCAAGGAGCGACGGAGCTGGGATGAACACGCCCGAGAAGAGCGAGGGGAAGGGAGGGGAGGGGAGAAGCAAGCCGGAGCGAAGCGAGCACCGCGACCCAAATTCAGCGTTATTCGCCGATTAGCATACTTTTTATACGGACTGAGCGGCCGATGCTGGCGCTGGAGCTGACGTTGGAGCTGACACGAGCTGACACGGCTGCGCTGACACGGCTGCGCTGACACGGCTGCGCTGACCGGCTGCGCTGACACGGCTGCGCTGACACGGCTGGGCTGACCGGCTGCGCTGACACGGCTGCGCTGACACGGCTGCGCTGACACGGCTGCGCTGACCGGCTGCGCTGACACGGCTGCGCTGACACGGCTGGGCTGACCGGCTGCGCTGACACGGCTGCGCTGACACGGCTGCGCTGACACGGCTGCGCTGACCGGCTGCGCTGACACGGCTGCGCTGACACGGCTGGGCTGACCGGCTGCGCTGACACGGCTGCGCTGACAGGGTGGGACTGATTGGCACGTTGAGACCGACGCCGTGCCGAGAGGGCTGGCTGCCTGCGACGCCTTGCCGGCGCGGCGCCTTGCTGGTCGCGTTCCCACGCCCCACTCCCTTTCAAAGGGAATTCGGAAAGGGACGCACCGGTCGCCCTATATACAGCGCGTATAATTAGATCTGACGGGTGGGACGGGCCGCGCCGGCACGCCCCCGCCAGGGCCGCCAGGGCCTCCAAGGCCTCCACGGTCAGCAAAGGGCCGGAATGAACAATGAAAAATAATCATGGGACGGCGCTGGCCGGCCGGGCGGCGATACGTTTTGCAGGGCGCGGGGCGGGGCGGGCCGCCGCACGAGCGGACCAGGGCCCCAGCCGCGGCCCCGGGCGGGGACAGCCGAGATGTTCGTTTTATTTCCCCCGAGAAGGGGAGCTTGCGGTGCAGCAGCACGGGCTGGGCCGGGCAGCTAGGAAAGGGCTGGCCAGCAGTAATTAAGGGGGCACACCAGTGAAAATGTAGAGGTTTTGAAAAACGATCACTCTGAGAAAAGTAACCTATGTATTCGATTGATATTTTATTCTTGGCTCAAAATTATATCAAAGAAAAGGAAAATCAGTA
>NW_023144632.1:17213261-17338261 GCF_012932325.1 Thrips palmi
CGGCTGGTACTGCTGCTCGCACGATTCGAATCGGCGCGCGAGCGCGCCAAAGCTCCGAGCGGCCGCGTCCGGGAGGGCAGTATTCCGTCCTCCCCGCACTCCCTCGTTCCGCGCAAGGAGCGAGCGACGTGCTGGCCTGCCAGGCAGCCAGCCTGGACGCGGCCGCCGGCCGATCGGTCTGTCTGCCTGCAGCGCGCTGCAGCGGCAACCTGGCCGTGCCGAGCGCAGCCAAGCCGTCGCCTGCCCCCCGGCCCCCGCCACCACCCCCCGTGCTGTGCGGGCGGGTATCAAAGATATCCAGGAAAGTCGGGGGCTCCGGAGTGCTAGTGTTTGCGCGGACATAGACCACTTTCGCTCCGCTCGGAATTTTGCGATGAAACTTGGTGGCTGCATCGAGCATTAGTTTACGCAGGGAATGACGTATTTTATTTTCTCCTGAGGCTTCAGGGCGCTTTGCAGCGTAAGATCAAAACACAGAGCGATTTTCAAGGTTTTTCAAGGGCTCTGCAGGGCGAAATAGGCCCTTCCGCGAAATATAAAATATGTCATTCCCTAGAGGAGGTCAAGACGAACCGGGGGATACCTCAAAAATGCCACAAATGTGCATATTCTAGGAGTGGTCTATGTCCGCGTAAGTGAATTTTCACAACTTTGACAAGCTTTTCCGGAAAAACTAAAAACTTTTTCGAGAAACCGATACCAGGGCGTTAATGTACTCAGCGAGACCTTTCAAATGGTGTATTCACCTAAAATTTTTTTGGTCGTGATCTTCCGCCTTAAACGAGAAATATAGGCACTTGGGCCCGCCAGCGGCCTGCCAGCGGCTGCCAGGCCCCACAGTGTGTTAAGGAGGTGCATCCCCCGCCGCCTGCCGCCCGCCGCCGCCACCGGGGCTGACGAGCACCGTGCAGCGCCGCGTTTTCCCGTGCGCGTTTGCCTCGTGGATTATGCAAAATACGGGGCAATTGGGCCGGACGCCGTGCGCGCTGTACGTACACTGCCGTGTCTCGTCGGCACCGCGTCGGCACCCAGTTGGAACGGCGTGGAGGCCCTCGGCAAGGTGGAAGCGCGCTCTGCTGCTGCGTGCCGCGCGCCCTTTGACGTGATTGTCCCCGATTCGCTCATTTCATTACCGCGGCACGCGTGTTAGCACGCCGCCTCTCGCGCCGCCTCTCGCGCCGCCTCTCGCGCCGCCTCCGCCACGCGCCTCTCACTCCGCAGTGTGCCGCCGTAGCGAGCGCCAATCTGACACGAGGCAACAGGAATAGAAGCGGAGGCGGCGGAGAATGAAAAATGAAAATAAGTGAGCGAAATTGCGGCGCTGTGCGACGACGTCACCGTCGCCGTCGCGCACCTATGTGACGCCTTTTCCTCCACCTCCGGTCTCGTGTCACCGACGAACCGCCGCCGCCTGCGCCGCCTTGCCGGAGGCGCACAGAGCTATTAAGTTTTGATTGGAATCGGAGCCTCGCCTTGCCTTGCCGCGCTCGGGCCGAACACCACCTCCACACCAGCCGGGCCGGAGCGCCCCACCCCGCCCCGCCCCGCCGCCCTCCCCCTTGTTATTCCTCCTCCTGCACACTTCATTGTGACTCGTGATTGTTTCGTGTAAGTCATTTACCCCGGCGGGGGGACGGTCGGGCACCGCCGGCACGGACGGGCAGGGCCGGGCGGGGACGCCGCCCTCTAATGCTTGTTTGCCAGCAGTGCCGTGGGCTGCTTATGTGTTGGATGCAAAGGCGGTGTAACTAGATTCAAGTATTTGGGCGGAGGGGCGGTGCGCGCGGCTGGGGGGAGCTTGGCGTGCTGCGTGGCGTGCTGCATGGCGTGCTGCATGGCGTGATGCACGGACGGGGCCGAGCGCACCGGCGGCTGCTTTTCCCCCGAAAGGGTGAAGTGTGAGTGTGGCAAAAGTCGTTGCTGTGCGTTGCTTTCCTTTCCTTGCTTTTCCCGGCCGGCCCACAGTGGGCCAGAAGACCGGTGGGGTGCGGCAAAAATTCTGCCCTGGTGGATCGTTCGGACCCGATCTGGACGCAAAGATGGCGTCTGCTTGCCGTCCGTGAGGTCCTGGGGGGTCCATAACTAGTCCGAACTGAGTCCAGTGCGTCCTTCCTGGTCCACAGTCAGTCCTGCTGTAGTCTGCGACGTCCGGAGCCTTCAGTCCATTCGCCGTCCCGGCGCGTCCACGGTCTCACGTCGTCCGATAAGGGTCCCAAGCGTCCTTTCGGAGTCCACTCGAGTCCGAAGTTGGTCCACTCTGCGTCTGCTTGGTCCACGCACAGAAAACAGCGTCTGTCAAGCGTCCGCATTGGGTCACCTGCCGTCCGCCAAACTTCATAGAAAACTTTACGAAGTCCGCAATACGTCCTTGAAGTCCGTGAATGGTCACCAGAGGGTCCGCCAGTGGTCCGGCGGGAGACGCCGCGAGAGTTTTGCCTGAGAGTCCCTGGTAAGTCCGTTTGGGTCCGAAGCCGGTCAAAAATGGAAGTCCAGGATATATCCGCAGTGCGTCCGTCCAGTCCGCCCCAAAGGTCCGCTAGTGGTCCGAAGTGCGACGCCGCTTGAGTTTTGCCTTAGAGTCCCTGGTACGTCCGTGCTAGGTCCGTTGGGGTCAGTGTGGCGTCCATACTACGTCCGTTTGGGTCCGTGGGGCGTCCGTACTGCGTCCGTACTGCGTCTGTTGGGATCCGTGGGGCGTCCGTACCGCGTCCGTTGGGATCACTGGGGCGTCCGTACCGCGTCCGTTGGGACCCGTGGGGCGTCCGTGGTGCGTCCGTTAGGGTCCGCACGGCGTTATCTAACTGGGGCCCAAAGGGCTCTTATAGGCGCTTATGGACGCTAACGGACGCACTTCGGACTTTGGATGCGTGGACCCATAAGGACGCACTTAGGACCCTGGTTGCGACCACTCGTTGGAAAGGTCTCACCAAGACCTGTTCGAATCTGCAATAAAAAAAAATTGTTGGTCACCCCCCTTTTTTAAAAATAGAGTTAAAAAATCAGTATCTTGAAAAAAGGGGGGTGACCAACAATTTTTTTTTATTGCAGATTCGAACAGGTCTTGGTGAGACCTTTCCAACGAGTGGTCGCAACCAGGGTCCTAAGTGCGTCCTTATGGGTCCACACATCCAAAGTCCGAAGTGCGTCCGTTAGCGTCCATAAGCGCCTATAAGAGCCCTTTGGGCCCCAGTTAGATAACGCCGTGCGGACCCTAACGGACGCATCGCGGACGCCCCACGGGTCCCAACGGACGCAGTACGGACGCCCCAGGGATCCCAACGGACGCAGTACGGACGCCCCACGGATCCCAACGGATGCAGTACGGACGCAGTACGGACGCCCTACGGGACCCAACGGACGCAGTATGGACGCCACACTGACCCCAACGGACGCAGTATGGACGCCACACTGACCCCAACGGACCTAGCACGGACGCCCCACGGACCCCCACGGACCCCAACGGACCCACATGGACCCTTTGTGGACCCTTTATGGACCTTGCGCGGACGTACTGGACGATAATTGGACGCCGGTGGACCTCGCAGGGACGCAGTCCACAAACGGTCCTATTTGAAACATTTTGGACGCCACCTGGACGCCACGGTTGGCGTCCGGATCCCGTCCGACCGATCCACCAGGGTGGTCGCGTTTAGAGCTCCAGAGTCGCTAAACGGGACTCGAAACGAACGTGTGACCCCACCAATGGATTCCTGGTTCGGAGAGCAATCCATTGGTGGGGTCACACGTTCGGTTCGAGTCCTGTTTAGCGACTCTGGAGCTCAAAACGCGTCTAGAGTTTTGGCCGCCTCCACCGGTCTTCTGGCCCACTGTGTGGCCGGCCGATGTGGGTCGAGAGGGCCGAAGCGAGGAGTGAGTGGCGGCCGAGCGAGTCCGTCATCGGCGCCGCCTCTGCCGTTATCCCACACCTTTGCGGCCGCGCGGCCGCTGGCACGCCCTCCGCCCTCCACCCTCTACCGGGCCTGCCTCTGCCTTTTACCGCAGGCGGGGTGGGGCGGGGCTGGAAGCTCATTTCATCAGGCCGGAGCCGGGGCGAAAATGAGTGCCTCCTTGGCAGCGCAGTGAGTAGGCCGTCGCCGACCGCAGCGGGAGAACTTGTCGCAAAGTTGGCCTTGCTCCCCCGACGAGTGTGCGGCGGCGTGGCATAGCGTGGCAGCCTTCCCCACGGCCGCCGTGCGTTTTGGGGTCTTGCGCTGTTGGGGCCGCCCTGGCACGGCTGGCACGGCTGGCACGGCTGGCACGGCCCCCGCACCGTGCGGCACGGCCCAACCGAGCGGAATGCTATCTCTCCCTTCCACATCCATCCTCCGCCTCGCTCCGCTTTCCGAGCCGCCGGGCTGGGCTCGCCCTCATCCTGCAGACCATACACCTGGATCAAAAGTGTAGCGCGGCAGCGCGGCCCCTATGGGTGTGGGCGGACGTGCGTGCGGGCCACCGTGCGTGAGTGGCCGTGTGTGCGTGTGTGTGTGAGTGAGTGAGTGAGTGAGTGAGTGAGTGAGTGAGTGAGTGAGTGAGTGAGTGAGTGAGTGAGTGAGTGAGTGAGTGAGTGAGTGAGTGAGTGAGTGAGTGAGTGAGAGGGAGGGAGAGAGAGTGTGAGTAGTGTGTGAGTAGTGTGAGAGAGTCAGAGTGCGAGAGTGTGTGTGTGTTAGAGAGAGAGAGAAAGAGAGAGGGGGTGGGAGTGCCGAGGGGGCAGAGAGTGGCTGGGTATACAGACCAGACACCCGTGCCTTTGTGGCGCGGCCGACCGAGCACGCCGCTACGCTTCGAGTTTGGGATGGATTCTGGCATATGCAGTTTTGGTGCATCCAATAGCTAAAGTGAAACTCGCCATGCGCCGGAAAGAATAGGGAACACGCCGGCAAAGAATTTGCTTCAGTTTGTCTGTGTTGCGGTGACTACTTTGCTTCAGAAGGAATGGTTCTATCTCAGTACCCGCCGGCCGCGACCGGGCACCCTGCCACCACACTGCCGATCTAGCAATCCCACTCCACTCGAGCCGAACTGCGGCCGCAACACGTCACCTCGACCATCCGTGTCACTGGGGCGGCTTAGGCGGATGGGCCAGGCAGGGGACATAGGAGATCCGCTCTGAATGCATCAGGAATTAGGAATCTGGGCAGCGCGTCGCGGCGCGGAGGGACCGTGACACCTCCACGTTCAAGAGGGCGGATGGGACATGGGGACACGACAAGGAAACCGACATCCACGCTCGCCCGCGCGCTGTGCCTTTCAGCGTAACCGCACATGCATTTTCTGTAAAAAAAATTCGTAAAAGTCGATTTAGTCTAAGCTAAATTTAATCTCAGCTTAGACTAAATCGACTTTTACGAATTTTTTTACAGAAAATGCATGTGCGGTTACGCTGAAAGGCACAGCGCGCGGGCGAGCGTGGATGTCGGTTTCCTTGTCGTGTCCCCATGTCCCATCCGCCCTCTTGAACGTGGAGGTGTCACGGTCCCTCCGCGCCGCGACGCGCTGCCCAGATTCCTAATTCCTGATGCATTCAGAGCGGATCTCCTATGTCCCCTGCCTGGCCGATCCGCCTAAGCCGCCCCAGTGACACGGATGGTCGAGGTGACGTGTTGCGGCCGCAGTTCGGCTCGAGTGGAGTGGGATTGCTAGATCGGCAGTGTGGTGGCAGGGTGCCCGGTCGCGGCCGGCGGGTGCAGCTCGCGTGCGCCGCCTGGCTCATCCCTCCGTGCAACGTCAGCAGCGCCCCTAGCTGCCTTCGCCCGAAAGTTAACTTTGGACTTTGTAAACTACACCACGGCTCCGGCTGCATGCTCGCTAAGCGGGTCGGGCGGCGGAGTGGGGGATGGGATATGTACGTACGCGCATCGGCAACTGTGTTAGCGCGCCGTGTGTGTGGGTTGTGCTCATCTGAGCGGCAGCGTTGCGGGGGGGCTGCAGCGTGTACTGCGATGCGAGCATGGATGCGAGCGCGAAAGCCGCTGGCATCGGCGACGCGTTGACGTGTCGCTCCGTCACAGGTGACTTGACGCGAGGGGGGGGGGGGAGGGGGGGGCTCGAAAAGTGTGTCGAGGCTGTCTGCAGCACGCTGGGGGGCTGCGGCGAGCCCCGTCCGGCCCGGTGTCCTGCTCTGCGGCCTGCGCGGTGCGGCGGGCCGCACTGCCGCCCGATAGCTTTGTCGCCGTCCCCATGATCCCCCTCACGCCGCACCACGCCGGCCTCGCCGTTTTTGTGCGCGACGCGCTGAGCGCCGTGCGGCTCTCGCGGTGGGGGACAATGCGTGGCGCCGTGCCGTGCCGTGCCGCACCGTGCCGTGCCGTGCCGCGCCGTGATGAATGAATTTGTGCACGCGGGGCTCGACGCTTGACGCGCTCGACGCGCTGCGAGCTCGTTACGCCGGGCTGTCTCGGCCGTATGAAGGGGAATAATTGGAGTGGCAGGTGGGGCTCTGGCTGGGCGAGGCAGGCCGTGGAGCAGGCCCAGAAGGCCCCCGTGGAGCACGGCGAGCAGCACGGCGAGCACGGCGCGGTGGGCCCGAAAGAGGGGGGGTTGCTTGCTGGTCGGGCCGAGTGGCTGTTGAATTGAAAACACGCTGCTGCTGGCTGCACCCTTGCCATGCTGCGCCCCAGCGAGGCCGCGCAGGCCGCCCTGCTGAACGCGCCCCGTGTGTTGGCGCGGCGCTCTCTTTCACTCGCTCGCTCTTTGCCGGCCGTTCGTTTCCCCGGCAAAGGATCGCGGGCCTTTTCTCTCCCGGTCGTGTTATGCTGAGTGCAGCCGGCGGGCTGGTGCGCCGTGCGGTCTGGCGCTGCGGCGCCGGTAACCGAATCAAACCCCCTTCCCCCGCCCCGCCGGAGCCCGCCACTTGCTGTGACATGCGTTTGATCTTGTTAACGCCCACGCACTCCCACCCCACTTTCGGTTGCGTGGCGCGGCGTGGCGTGGCGTGGCGTGCGGGGCGCCCGTTATTCGCGGACGTGGCGACGGCTGCCTGCGACTGCGCTGCGCCGCCGTTTTACCTGGGATTAAAGTCCCGGCCTCGGCGTGCATAACCCCACGAGACGCCGCCGTGACGCGTGGCCCCGCCCCTCCGCGACCTCGCGCACTGGCCTCGCGGCCCCGCCAGCCCCGACGCTCTCCTGTGTTTAAGTTTGGGCCCCAGACACGTGAGACTGAGGTCAGGCGGGTTTGGACGACCGCCGCCCGCCCCTCTGCGGAAACGCCGGAACGCGGAGGGTGGAAATCGGGGTTCGGGTCGGTTTCATGGCCGTTTGAAATGCCCTGCGGCTTGCGCCGGCTTGCGCCTCGCGGCGGCCACCGCCTTGCCTTGCCTGGACGAACTCCGGTCGCGGTGAGGTGCCGCTTTTACGGTCCATGCCGAAGGGAAGGACCCGCAAATGTAACGACCCAACAGGCCAGGCAGTGCACTGCAATGCCTGCCATGTCGAGGGGTGAATCACTAGTGTACTCATGTGTACAAATTTGCCCGTACTCAGTGTACTCACAGGTTTAAAAAGGACGAAATTCTCTAGTATTACGACCGATTTAACGTTGAGTGCCGTTAAAAACGCTAAATAAAGCCTTAAAAAATTTAAAATTATGAAATTTAGGAGTAAAGCAAGGTGTACTCACCCGTACTCCTGTACTCATGTGTACACCAGAACGCTGAGTGATTCACCCCTCGTGCCATGTAGTGCCTGCCAGGCACCGGGTCATTTCGGACAGTCACTTCGTCGCTCTGTCTCTGTCGGAGGCGTGTCCGTGGGGGCGCGGGAAGAGAGCGTGGCTCGGCAGGCACGATCATGTTTGGCGATGTGTGGTCTAGCCCGTAATGGTAATGGTAACGGCGGGATAGGCAACGTGGTGGACGCGCGCGTTCGGCGGGCTTGCCTACCCGGCCGACGGCAGGCGCGCCCTGCTCCCGCTCGGCAAGGCCGATACCGCTCTGAACGCTTTCCGACCTGTATCGTCCCGAACCGGGACCCCGGATCAAAGGCACGATGGTTCCTATAAGCCAATAAATTTGGAGGGCAATCCGGCGATGCCGTCACACGACCGGCGGTTCGAGTCCCTTTTCAGGAAAGCGGAGCTGAAAACGACGTACCCAGTGGAGTGCGCCTCGAGCAGCGCGCTGCTGCTTGCTGCCGGCTGCCCGCGAGTGAGGCTCGCCTACACTGCATGCGCCGCCTGACTCGACGGGCGCGGCGGCCTTTGCGGCATTGTCCGAATCCTCTAATGTATGAGGGCGGCTCCTCCCCTCTTATCGAATCCATATCGGCCCCTCCGCCGCGCTGCCCCTTGCCCCTTCGCTCCCCGCGCGCCCCGCCCTCGCGCACCCCTTCACTCCCTGCGCGGCCGCCGCCCCTCCGACTTGGATGGAATTGTTATTACATCAGCCAATTCCAAAACGGAACCTATTTTGGCTGGATATGAGAATTGCATATGCGGCTCACTTGCAGGCGTGACACGCGCGCGGCCGGTGCAGGTGGGGCTTCGGCAGGGCGGGGTGGGGTGGGGCGGGGCGGGGTGGGGCGGGGTGGGTCCACTGGGTGTGGATCCCTTTTCCCTGTGGGACGGCCAGCCGCGATTTATGGGAAGCGTTAAAACTACACGGCGTGCGCACATCGCACAGCAGCACATCGGGGAGTGCCAATACCTAACAGACATTTCGGATCTAGCGTGTTTTTAACCACGCCTCGAGAATGGTGAACGTTACAAAAACATTGTGATTAATGCATAGAATGTCAAAATAAAAAATGCGAATCAAAAATTAGATTTTTTTTATTCGCTTTGCTTGGGCTTTCATCCTTTGATGAGGTAAACGACTTTATAAAACATGTGGAAGTCTGACATTCGAGTACGATGGGCCGCGGCGATTCCGGGAGTCGTTTTAGTCGCTCTGTCTCTCTCACACTCATGGGGCGTCCCCTGTAGGTGCAAGTGAGACAGAGCGACGAAAACGACTCAGAATCAGTCTGCTGGGCCTTTGGCCGCGGTGTCGTGTACTCGCCGCGCCTGGAACGCGTTCGGTTTGCGCGCGAACCGACGACGCGGCGAGTTAACCAAACAGCTGACGGCGGTGGGGGGCGGACGGACGGAGCCGTAGTTTGCAAGGCTGCGGCGAGGCACGGGGAGTCGTGCTATCCCGCCGATACACTCCCCCCCCCCCCCCACGGGAGCCCGCGCGCTCATGACTTTGTTAACGGGCAAGCGCGCCTCGGATCGCTCATGCATTTCTTATGTATATCACACGCGGCGACGCGGCGAAGCACGGCCCCGGTGCTCGTGCGAGATGACCTGGCGTGTAAAGCGGATATCGAACAGAGAGCGCGGGGGCGGGCCGGGCCACAGTGGGCCAGAAGACCGGTGGAAGCGGACTAAACTCTAGACACACTTTGAGCTCCAGTTTCGCTTAACAGGGCTCGACCCGAGCGTGTGATCCCCACCAATGGATTCCTCGTTCGGAGAGCAATCCATTGGTGGGGTCACACGTTCGGTTCGAGTCTCATTCAGCGCGACTCTGGAGCTCAAAACGCGTCTAGAGTTTTGTCCGCCGCCACCGTTCTTCTGGCCCACTGTGCGGGCGGGCCGAGGCGTGGGGCGGCCCGGGTCACGGAATGACGCCGGCTGCCGGCTCCATATTTGATGGCGGTGCGTGCGAGTCCGCGCCGAGGCTCTGCGATCGGCCTCGCCCGGCCCGCATCTTTCTCCGACTCGAAGCCGCTCCGCTCCTATGCAATTAGACCGCTGCTACTGTGCGTTGCGCGGCATGGCTGCTGCGCTTGGTCGCTGCGCTTGGTCGCTGCGCTTGGTCGCTGCGCTTGGTCGCTGCGCTTGGTCGCTGCGCTTGGTCGCTGCGCTTGGTCGCTGCGCTCGGTCGCTGCGCTTGGTCGCTGCGCTTGGTCGCTGCGCTTGGTCGCTGCGCTTGGTCGCTGCGCTTGGTCGCTGCGCTTGGTCGCTGCGCTTGGTCGCTGCGCTTGGTCGCTGCGCTTGGTCGCTGCGCTTGGTCGCTGCGCTTGGTCGCTGCGCTTGGTCGCTGCGCTTGGCCGCTGCGCTTGGTCGCTGCGCCCTCCGCCGCGATCCCCGATAGCGCGCCGTCCAAAACAAGCAGCACGCAGTCCTTTTTATCGCACATCTTCCCTTCCGGACGGACCGGGCGAGCCGAGCCGGGCCGAGCCGGGTGTCTGACCCTGCGCGTCGAGGCGAGCCAAGGGCCGGCCAGCCGGGGCCAGCGCAGCGGGAGCAGGGGCCAGCAGGGGCCAGCAGGGCCAGCAGGGGCCAGCAGGGCCAGCAGAGGCCAGCAGGGGCCAGCAGGGGCTAGCAGCGGCCAGCAGGGGCCAGCAGGGGCTGAGGAGTCGGAAAGCGGACTGGAGAGTCGCCCTTATCAGATATAGGGCGTAATGGAGAGGCTCGGGGCGAGGCGGGGCAGGGCGGCCAACCCCCCGGCATCGTAAATTCAATCGCTAGTAAAAGCAGCGCCCTTAAAATAGCCCGACCCCAGTGCTACCTCGCGCTGCCCCGTCCGGCGCATGTTGGCTCTCGTCTTGGCGTGGCGGCGCGGCGGCCCGGTGGTCCCGTTTTGCCGTTTGCGACTGAACAGCCGTGAGCGGGTGGTTACTGGTTAATGAGTGGCCATTGTACTGCACGCCGTCCGTCCACAATGATTTCTTAATGAGTCCCATTGACACAGCACGCCGCCCGGACGCCCCCGCCTCAGGCCGCCCCTTCCGCCCCCTGCCGCCCCCGCCCCCTTCTGCCCCGAGCGAGGCAGGCCCGGCCCCAACTGCGTGCCAAGTCAACCAGGAAGCCGGCCTCCTCGGGCGTCCAGTCGGCCGGCCGGTCAGGCAGTCCGCCAGGCCAGGCGGCAGTCCCAGGAGATCCGCCCGGCGTCCTTATTGGTTACCTCGTCCCTCTAAGCGAGCCTCTGGGCAGCGGGGCACAGTGGGCCAGAAGACCGGTGGGGCGGCCAAAACTCCAGACGGGTTTTGACCTCCTGAGTCGCTAAATGGGACTCGAACCGAACGTGTGACCCCACCAATGGATTGCTCTCCGAACGAGGAATCCATTGGTGGGGTCACACGTTCGGGTCGAGCCCTGTTTAGCGACTCTGGAGCTCAAACCACCTCTACAGTTTCGACCGCCCCCACCGGTCTTCTGGCCCACTGTGCGGGGTGCGGTGCTGCATGCTCCAAAGCCGGGGTCCTGCACGAACGGCATCCCCCTCTCAGCTCTGCGCCGAGGCATTTGCAAGGTTAAAAAGTCGACTTGAAAAGATCCCTTAAACTAGATTGCTGCCGGGAGCGCGGTCAGCGCGGTCCGCTCCATGCAGGCGCCTCTTTTCTTACGTCACGCTCTTAATCGCTGCCCGAGATGCCCAAAGCTGTCCAATGTTTGCGCTGACCTAAACGCAGATCAGGCCGGGGTGGCCCTCCATGGCCCATAAAGCCTTATTGTTGGCGGAGGAACACTTACGTTCTTGGCTGACCTCGCCTGAGAGCATCTTTGTGGATGGCCGTTTTTCTTTTGCATCGCGGCGACACAGTGTCCTGGCCCGGCATGACACAAAATAGCCGCTCTCGTTTCACGACCTATTTTCTGGCCTGCTTCGATGTTCTGTGACGATACTGAACAAACACTTCATTTATATGTTAGGGGTTTGTGAAGACATCGACCCAAAACCATCGTAACTATTGGTTTCTTTCCTTTCTTCCTCTCTTTATTTTTAAAATGTGAGCCGGGAATCGGGGTGCGCCTTGCAGGGCGGCGCCGAGGAGTGATTCGTGGAGCGGGGATGCTGAACGTGGCTCCTTCATTATGGATCAGGGGCCAAGGCGGGCCGAGGCGGGCAGAGGCCACCCAGGCTACGGGGGCGGGGCGTGGGGGGGCGGGGTGGGTTCTGCGCGTGGCTGCAACACAAGCCAATTAAAGTTCTAAGACGCCTGCCAGGCCGCTGTCCGTCACACTGCCCGTCACGCGTTGGAGGCATCATGCGATGCCATCGATTAGGCGGTCGATATTTCGCGTTTCGCGCTTTCGGGTTGACGTCATCCACGAGGCCTGCCCGGCGTGGCGGCGTGCCCGTCCCGGGCAGCCGAAGCACAGTGGGCCAGAAGACCGGTGGAGGCGGCCTAAACTCCAGACGCGTTTTGAGCTCCACAGTCGCTAAATGGGACTCGAACCGAACGTGTGACCCCACCAATGGATTGCTCTCCGAACGAGGAATCCATTGGTGGGGTCACACGTTCAGTTCGAGTTCCATTTAGCGACTCTGGGGCTCAAAACGCGTCGTATTTGCCGCCTCCACCGGTCTTCTGGCCCACTGTGCGAAGGCACCCACGGAGGAGGGGCTCTGCCCTGGATGGCGCTGTGTGTGTACAACGACGCGGTCCGGGCGCGCCGCTACGCCGTTGGAGCTGGAACGGAGGGGCCGGCAGAAGGGACATGGCGCGGCACTTTGAAGAATGCCCGGCGATATCGGTGGATTCCTGCGCTGTTTTCGGCCAGAAATTCAATGAATGTCCATCAGTGGCTGCCGCATCGGACGGCTCTGGACCGCCCTGGACCGCGTGGCGGAGCCTGGACCCACCCGATGGGGCGGGGTGCGGGGTACGGGGCGCGTTGGTCCGACCAGGACGGCGACTGCCCTAGCCCTCGGACTCGCCATGGCGGAGCCGAATCTCCGGTCCAACTTGCGAATAACTTGGAGAATGAGGCTGGCCTGCGTCTGTGGTGTCGGGCCGGCGGGGCCGCGGGGCTGCTGATTGCGCAGCGTCCCCCGCCACCCCGCACCGTCCTCCGCGTCGCCTCCCGCCTGCCTGCTCCCGCACAGTGGGCCAGAAGACCGGTGGAGGCGGCCAAAACTCCAGTCGCGTTTTGAGCTGCAGAGTCGTTAAACAGGACTCGAACCAAACGTGTGACCCCACCAACGGATTGCTCCCCGAACGAGAGTGGGGTCACACGTTCGGTTCAAGTCCATTTCAGCGACTCTGGACCTCAAAACGCGTCTAGAGTTTCGGCCGGCTCCACCGGTCTTCTGGCCCACTGTATACCACCCGCCCGCCCCCGCCCGCTGCCCCTGCGCGTCGCCGCATCGCCGCATCGCTCGCTCTGTCCGATATTTTATTATTTGCACTCGGCGCCATTATGAAAATAGCCTTCTTGCCGATGGTGCGGCCGTCTCGGTCTCCGGGTCGTCGCGACGCCTGCCCGATAAAGTTTTCGCTCCAGAATAATGAAATGTCTTTAATCTGTTTCGCGACTTGGCCGCCAGGGTCCCCGGCCCGGGGTCCCCAGCCCAGGGTCCGTGACGCAGCGAGACGGCAATTAAAAGAAATGACCTTTGGCGGGGTGCGCGGCGGTACCGCCTGTTCGCAATGTAGTGGCGGCGCGGCGCGCGTCGAGTAATGCACATCAAAAACACAACAAGATTTGGTTTCCAAACTAAAGCGTGGCAAAATCGTCTGGAATTGGAGATTAGCCCTCGGCCTTCCCCTTCCAGCGGCGCGGCCGTAAATTCCGTAATTTTTAAAACCCGTAAACCTGGCTTATTTGAGGGCGCCGTTTTACGGCATGCAAATGAGTTTGATTTTATGGCGTCACGGTCGACTCGGCCGTGACGGCGCGCATGTGTCGCGTCGAGCTGCCGACAGGGCTGCCGACAGGCCGAAGAAGGCGAAGTGCGCCGAGAACGGGGACGGCTGCACTGCTAATTTTACGAGCTGCCGAATAAACTTTCCAGTATGTTTCATTTGTTGTTTTGTTTGAGCATTGTGACGCTTTCAGTCCGCAAAGCACTTGCTTCGGGTTGCCTGTCAGCGCGTGCGTGCAAACAGACTAGCCGCTACCCCATATTATAGAGATCAGAAACAAAGTTTTCCGCGTGCGTCAATCAGCCGAGGGGTGACCCACTGTAAAATTTTGTGTACAATGATTGTGTGAATGTGCAAGAATGTGCCAGATTTCTGGCGTTTTTGCCACACATGTTGCCTACTTACAGGCGTTTTTGCCTCCTGAATGTGGAATGTGGTCAAATTTTGTACAACGAATGTGGGAAGCTGTTCCCCCCTCGCAATCAGCCCACTGATAAAGGCGCGCGATGGAGGGGCTCACGGAGGGTAGGCCTCGGCGTGGAGGCCGCGCCGCCGCGATGCGCCGCGACGTCAGGCCAGGTGGGCGTCAGACCCACGCGGAGACCGACTCCAATTGCCGTCTCGCTCAGTCCGCGAGAAAGAGGAAAACAGAGCAGCGAGGAAACGTATCAAAATAGCCATGCCGCTGCTGACTGTCCGTTCAGGCATGTGCCACTATCGCAGCGTGCTTGCGCCGCACAGCTCCGCCCGGCCGTGCCATGTATGTCTTTTAATTAAGTCAGCCGCGCAGCGCCTCGCACTGGCTTATTGACTAATAAATACGCGTATATTAAAGTCGGGGCCGCGCGGCTGCGCGTCGCTGGCGTGCGGAAAACCCCGGCCAAGAGTGCGTAGGGTGGTCGGTGGCCAACGGGCGGATGCTTTATTCGTGCTGTTTGTATCGATAATTACCGGTCTTGAAGACGGCCGGCCGGCAGTTTGCAGTCATCTCTCTCTCTCTCTCTCTCTCTCTCTCTCTCTCTCTCTCTCTCTCTCTCTCTCTCTCTCTCTCTCTCTCTCTCTCTCTCTCTCTCTCTCTCTCTCTCTCTCTCGGTTGGCCCAACCTGCCGCCCCGACCTGCCCCACGCGCGGCTCGGGGCTGTTTAGGCCTCATACATTATGAACCCCGTGGCTCGGACCTAAATGAGGTGTGCCGGCGAGAATGCTGAGAGCGTGGCGTGGCGTGGCGTGGCGTGGCACGCCGTGCGCAAATCAACTCCGTATTACTCAAGCCCCTCTTCTCTCCCCACCCCGCGCTGGCCTAACAACTGCTTCATCTGCTGTACCCACCCCACTCCCTTCCGCTTCTTGGCTCTGAATTTCATAAACTGATTCCTTCCGTGGCGCTGGCTTCTCGTTCTTATGCGTTCTGGCCGAGCCGCGGCCGGGCTGGCGGGCTGGACTGCTTTTCTCATACCGCCGCCCCTGCGTTTGCGCGTTTCCGCGCTCGGGGAGCGTGACGTGATCATTCCGCCGATGAAAACAATATCCCGCCGATTGGTGGGCACCCGGACGGCGGGCGGCGGGGGCGCGGGGCGTAGCGGGTCGGCGGGGCGGGCCGGCGCGTCCGGTCCAGCAGCCGCGCTTTGACGGGTCTGCTGAGCATTGCCCGGCATTGCCCCAGCATTGCAGTTCGTGGCCTGCCCTCTCAACGAATCTCGGCGCAGTGGCCGGCCGAAGCTGAACACAGCTCGTTCGAGTTGAGTTACACATCTTACAAAGTGGGCAGCGCAGCCGGCGTGTTAATTAGCTCCGTCTCGCTCCCTCCGTCGAGCGCGCCGGCCGTAAAAAAAAGCCCTTTCCAGTCCATGCTGCGAATCTGGCGGCGCGCCCCGCCCCGGCCGCCACCCCCTCTGCGACCGCCGCGACGCTCCCGTCACGGCTCGGCGACGCTCGGCGTCGTGCGTCCCCAGGGCGCCATCTGGGCCGCCTCCCGGATCCGCCCCTGTCCGGCACACACAGGTGATGGCCGTGCCATCAAGTACACTCGCGAGTCGGCTCAACTTGGCTGCGTCGCGCCGGTCTTTGCACCACCCCACTGCTTGGCGTTCATGGCTGTGTTTTACTATCCCCATTTGACATGCCATTATCACGGCGTATAGGTCACCCCCTCGTAACTCTCTCTCTCTCTCTCTCTCTCTCTCTCTCTCTCTCTCTCTCTCTCTCTCTCTCTCTCTCTCTCTCTCTCTCTCTCTCTCTCTCTCTCTCTCTCTCTCTGTATGTATGTATGTATGTGTTTGTGTGTCTGTGTGTCTGTGTGTCTGTGTGTCTGTGTCGGTGCGTCTGCCAGTCGATCTCCACGATGTGTGATGCTTAATAGTTCTTGCCAGCGAGGCCTCCCCGCTTGGTACATGTTTGCAGTGAACTGGGCGAAGGGTCTGGATTGGCGGCCGATGGTTGCCGCTTGTCTTTGCGTGACCTCTTCCTGAGGGCACTCGGTGGCGGCCCTGGGCCCCGCCGATGTAGGGGATATCTCCCTCCCTGGACTGCGGGGTGGTGCGCGAGGAGTGGCGATATTGGCCTCTTTACGGCCGCAGAGGACACGGGGACACCTCGCCGTAACGCTCCGCGTTCGGTGACACTTCATCTGAATGGCCCTCGCAGGGAACCCCAGAGCTTGCCGCCAGCGTTCTCTCTCTTGCCTGTAAAGTAAGCAAACGCGGCGACAATGCCCCTCCCTTCCTTGCAGGCAAATTCGGTAGCACCACTGCTTTGGACGGTCTTGAACGTGGAAAAGGGAGGCGATAGGAGTAATGTTCTGATTCAGATCAGTCCAGGCCGCGCCGACTTCAGTTCTAGCGACTAGATTTTCTGGACTTTCCTAACGGGTTCTACACTGAAAAACCAAACGTGGTTTAGACCACCAACTGGTGTGGTCAAATGGGTGCCATTTTCATCGCATCAGTTGGTGTGGTCTAGACCACGTTTGGTGCGTTTGGTGTGGTCATTGCTTGGAAAGACAACACCAAACGTGGTCTAGACTGCACCAAACGTGGCCGAACGTGGTCCAGACCACACCAACTGATACTGTCAAAATGTCACCCATTGGACCACACCAGTGGTGGGGTCTAGACCACGTTTGGCTTTTCAGTGTATTTGACCTGCAATGCGATTCTGCAAACGGAGCTGTACGCTGTCAGGTCACAGCGCAACAGGGACGACGAAATGTCACCTGCACTGACGTACGGGTGGTGCAAACAACCCCCTCCACCTCAGCACGACTTGCTTATTCATCGGGTCGGCTGCGAAGGCGTCTTCCCGCGCGTCGCGGGTACCGCCAACGCCACGGCCGCCACGACCACCGCGCAGTCCGAGCGTCCCGAATAACTTTGTCTTCTCAAGTCGACCCCAGCGGAGCTGTTGGCCTAGAAGTCCAGGCCGGGCGGTCCGCGGCGACCCGGTAGTTTGCCTGCGCCTCATCGCGCGCGTCGCTGCAGAGCCCCGCCTGGCCCCACCACGCCCCGCCCGGCCTCACCACGACCCGCTCGGCCCCACCACGCCCCGCTCGGCCCCACCACGCCCCGCCTGGCCCACCACGCCCCGCCCGGCCCCACCACGCCCCGCCCGCCCCACCACGCCCCGCCTGGCCCACCACGCCCCGCCCGGCCCCACCACGCCCCGCCCGCCTCACCACGCCCCGCCCGGCCCCACCACGCCCCGCCCGCCCCACCACGCCCCGCCCGGCCGCCACCTGCGCCGGGATTTGGAGCGCGCGGCCCCGACCTCAAGGGCAGTCCTGCCCCCGCCATTGAGGAAGGGCACCAAGGGCCCCGTGGAGACCGGACGCAGCCAGCCGGGCGGCAGGGGGCTGAACGTGACTTGTACCCCGCCCCGCACCACCCCGCCCCGCCCCGCCGTGTTGGCTCACGTTGGCCCAGGACCGAACCGCAGCGCCGCGCAAACACGAGGAGGGGGCGGGCGCTCGGTCGGCTCCGTATTTGGCCATCAACGGGGTGCCGCGCACACGGTGCACCTGCGGGGGAGTGCCGGTACGGCGGCACGGCGGTACGCACCGGTCGAGACCGGCGGGGCGTGGAGCGTGTATGCACTCATCTGCAGGGCTGGTGGGAATGGCGATGCAAAACGCCCCCTCCTCCTGGGAGGGGCCACGCCACTGCGCCCTGTTGGTGTTGGCGGCTCTGTCTGTTTCTGTGTTTGTGTGTCTTTCTGTGCCTGTGTGTGTGGGGGAGGGGAGTGAGGGGGTAGGCGCGGCTACAAGGACGACGTGAGCTGCGTGTGGGATTCTCGCGTGTGGCGGCCGCGGCAAGTTTCTAACTCGGCACCGCAACTTTGTGTTCTCGTTTACTCGCCGCCCCGCCCCGCCCCGCCCCGCCCCGCCCCGCCCCGACGCGTCGTCTCTCTGGCGCTCGATCCCCGCCTCTCAGCAGGTGGCCATTAGTGACGCGTCCTGCAGCGTGTCCGCCAGAGCCATGCACATTGACGGCGACCTGGACGGCGACCTGGACGGCGACCTGGACGGGCTGCCATCGCGGCGAAATGGTGGCACGACGGACGACATGTCCGAGCCGCCTCGCCTGGCCTCGCCGTCGAGCCAATCACGACCTCCTTAGCTTGCTCTCCATTGTCACGGTGGAAAGACGCGGAGTGCTAGTCCGACCGGGCCGCAAGCAGGGGGTAGTGGGATACCGCCTCCCCCCCCCCTCTCTCTCTCCCTGTCTCTCTGTCTCTGTGTCGGTCTGTCTGTCTGTCTCTCTCTCTCTCTCTCTCTCTCTCTCTCTCTCTCTCTCTCTCTGACGTACCGACGATCGCGTCGGAAAGCCGGCTCGATAGCTGTCCCGGTGATGGGCGGGTTGGCAGGCAGGCATCAGGCGGGCCGGAGCGGGGAAGCCCTCGAGAGCCCCGCAAAGGCCCGGAAGGAACCTTGGGAAAGGGGTACCGCCACCGACTCCACTCCTTGCAGCAAAGAGGGGGGGGGGGCTGGTTCGGGTTGCGCCCGGGGTGAGTTGGTAACCACTCACACACCACACACCCACACACACTCCTTCCCTTTCTCTCTATCACGCACACTGCACACTAACGCACGTGACCTCACTCGTCCGCTCTCTCTCTCTCTCTCTCTCTCTCTCTCTCTCTCTCTCTCTTTCTCTCTCCCCTCTCCTCCCCCCGCCCCCGTTTTCCCCTTGCGCAGACGATGAGTTATCTCGGTGGAGCGAAACTCTCGGCGGCGAGTGAATGCGATGGAGAGTCTCGTTTTAAAACGATAAACAAAAGGCGCAACATGGCGGCAATTAAAACATGTCTCGCCGTCCGTGGCGCTCGGCGTCCTCGTTGCGTGGCTGTCCTGCGCGCGGCCGGGCGCCGAGCGCACCGCCAGGGCACCGCCAGGGCACCGCCACAGAACTTAAAGGCACATAAATTAACGTTATCTGAGTGAGTAAGCATGAGCGCGAGTGCGTCCCTGGATGGGCCTGGCTGGCCGGCCGGCCGGCGGGCCTCCCGCGGGAGCGAGGGAGATGGAGATAGCCCAGATCGACGGGGAGGGTATGGCCGAGCGCCTCCCCCTCCCCTCCCTGCCGTGGGGCATGCGGAGGGCTGGTAGTTTACCCCGAGAAGTTGGGCCGGCGGGCCGCGCAGCCGTTCGGAAAGAAAGGGCGCGCACATGCCGACGGCGCGCACCTCGCGGCCTCGGACGCGGCGCGGCCTCCGCCACGACCGCGACCTCCGCGATGTGCTTGGAGGAAAGTGGCGGCCGGGATACGACCTCGTGAAACTGGCGGCAAACTGCCAAAGTCGCGCCATTAGGACACTACAACTGAATGACGCCGTCAAAATTATGCCCGCCAGCACGCGGCACGCGGCGGCACGGCACGCACACTGTTGTCGAGGTTGCGCATCGTGTCCGTCCGTGTCCCCTCGGCGCCGCGGAACACTTTACCCCGGTGCTGTAAAGCCGGGGAAGAACAACTCGCCCCTCCAGCCCTCCGTCGAACCTTGTCGCCATCCGCGCTGTGCTGCACCGCCCCTCAGCCCGACAGGGACGCACCCAGCTCGGCCTGCAGCAAGCGGCGACCCCGGACCCGCTTGCCGGAAAGTAAGCAGAGAGAGCAGGGATTCCGAAGGGATGTTCGAACTTCTGACAGGCGCCATTTAGCAACAAGTCCGACACTCGAGTGTGGAAATGAATGGAGGCGACGCGAGTCAGACGCCAGTCCGATGCCGTCGCCCCGACCCGCCCCGCCCCGCCCCGCCTCGCCCCGCCCCGCCCCGCCCCGCCCCGTCCCCGGGGACGGATTGAGACGCCTCCCCGCGCGCGGCGCGCTCCGCGTGCTGTTTGAGTGGCGTCGCAGTCAAAGTGTGCCGTGGGGATCGTCCTTTATTGGCGAGCGATAGCGAGCCCATGCCGTGTTTGGGGGTACCAAAAAGTGACTGGTCGTGCGTCTGTCTGTCTGTCTGTCTGTCTGTCCGTAACTCACTCACGTTTCTCAGCAACTACCGCACAAATAGTTTCAAAATTTCGCACCGGAAGGCTCCTAAATCTCCCCCAGGGGGAGTTTATCTTATATTCACGATTACTATTGTTTGAAATATTCAAAACATCTTTTTGAATTAGGTTCTTAGCGTAGTTAGGTTGGCAGTGCTTGGCAGCTCGTAGCAATTTTTCATACTTGCGGCCGCGACTCTTAAATACGGGACCTGTCAAAACATTGGCAAATAAAACAAACTAAAGAGCAGAAGGGCTTAGAAGTGAGTACGGTCATAGTTTTTCGATATTTTAGAATGATTGAAACCCCTCCGGAGAGTCAACTCAGTGAAATACGGAAAATGAAAGTGACAATTATTACGCGTTTCGTCCGTCCGTCCACCCCCTCCCCTCCCCCACTACAGGGGAAATGTTTTAGTCAGTGGAGTGTGTTTGATAATTGCAAGAATGATTTGGTCTTTTTAACCTTTGTGAGTGTATTTCCATTTATATTCTCAGACACTATATTTTTCAGTTGTTTGCTTTGCTCAATAACAGTTAGAAAATATATTAATACATTCTATGAGTACAAACCAGATGCTAATCTTGCCAAAATAAATAGTCTTTGGCACTGATTCTGGGAAAAGGCTTCATTGCAATGCTGTGAGTTTACTATAGTACTAACCTTAAAGAAAACCATGTGATGAGTGAGTGTAGCGCATTCAAGGTTTGACATTGACATCAGATTCAATGAGACGATTCACTGACTTGGTCATATGATTTCATGAGACGATTCTTTTAACTTAATCATACATTGTCTGCGACAACTGGTAATTTGTGTTGGTCATGGTTTGAGTTTGCTTTTTTTTTTTTAATTTACTCAGAATGTTAGGTAAATACTTTTGCTAAACTGTTTCAAAGATTATATAACACACCATGACTATCATTATCAATAAGATAAACTTGCATTTAGCAATAAGTGGCCTCGACATTGGATTCTATGACACGATTCATTGGATCTGACAGAAGGTCTTCTCCGTAAAGTAGTTGAAATCAGCCTGCCTGTAAATATGTCTCTTTTTAATTAATGCAGATAAATCAATATAGTTAAATCCACTAGTTTAAACTAAAAGGGAGAAAGGCTATTTAGGTATTACTAATAACATTGCGTATTCATAAGTTCAGTAACAAGGAGATATCGAATGGTAATTGAAGTATTTGTGAATCGTATTAAGCAATTCAATGCTGGCTGTTAAATGTTACTCGACTGAGTAACAGGGTCAGGGTTCGTGGCATGACACTATGAACAGGAAACGCTCTTAAGAAACCTAACAACTGAAGACCCATACTTTCAACTAGAATTACATGATTTGCGACCAAAATTTCCTCGGTGTTTCATTGCTTTCTGCAGTATTTGGTGTGCTGATCACAAAAAATGACTTCCAATGTCATCCCAGACCTTTACTTTTCCAAATATTTACCAATTTTGGACCAAAATTTTTACATCGAGTTTTACATAGTTTCCTGCAGTTTTTGGTGTGCTGATCACGAAAATGACTTCCAATTTCATCTCAGACCTTTACTTTTCCAAATATTTACCAATTTCGGACCAAAATTTTTACATCGAGCTTTACATAGTTTCCTGCAGTTTTTGGTGTGCTGATCACGAAAATGACTTCCAATTTCATCTCAGACCTTTACTTTTCCATATATTTACCAATTTCGGACCAAAATTTTTACATCGAGTTTTACATAGTTTCCTGCAGTTTTTGGTGCGCTGATCACGAAAATGACTTCCATTTTCGTCTCAGACCTTTACTTTTCCAAATATTTACCAATTTCGGACCAAAATTTTTACATCGAGTTTTACATAGTTTCCTGCAGTTTTTGGTGTGCTGATCACGAAAATGACTTCCAATTTCATCCCAGACCTTTACTTTCCCCAAAATTTACTAATTTGTGACCAAACTTTTAAAATTGAGTTTCACATTGACCCTGTATTGGCCTTACTTTGCATATATTCTTCACCATCTTCTACAAGAATACAGACGCATCGCTCGCCTACTACGCGCCCAAACAAAACGGCGCGTACCCCTAGTTATTTAGTGCTCGCAAGGCAAGAGACACAACCTTTTGGTTTGTCCCTTTCGACGGCTGCTGTAAAATTGAGGAGCGTCACTGCGCCGCTGTTGACACGGCCGAAGCGAGCCGAAGCGTGTCGCGGTTTGTGACGTCCGCGCCGCTGCTGCAGACAATGCCGATGGCTATCGGCTCATGACGGCGCATTCACTTTTAACTCTGTTTGCCGATATCGAGCCGCCGTCGGTGTACTCAAGCCGTCGCCTCGGCGCGGCGGGGCTGGCGGGGCTGGCGGGGCTGGCAGCCAGGGCGTGTGGACGTCACGCTGCTAAGAATGGCGGCACCTCTGCGCCTTATTCATGTCGGTGGACGCCGCGGACGCGCGCCTCCGCCGCTTCCCGCGGTCAACATGGCATCGACGCCAGCGGTCGCGACGCTGCCTAGGATATACCTCACAGCCCGTGCGTTTCTTCGTTCCATCAGTGTAGTGTCAAAGTTTGCCGTGCTGTCGGGGGTCCGGAGGCGTCCGGAGGCCCGGGTCGGGTGGCTGAGTGCCTGGGGGCCTCCTTGGCCGCGGCCCGGTGCGGTGTGGTGTGGTTCCCGGAGCCGAAGGGCTGAGGCTGAGCACGCCGGGGCGGGCAGGCCGAGGGCAGGCCGTCGTCCCAGAGTCCCAGGGGCCGCACCGCTCGGCGCCGCTGGGGAGGGGTCTGCGTGCGTCGGAATCGCTGCTGAGTAGCCTCGGCTCGCCTCGGCCCGACCCTGCCCTGCCGCCCGCGCGGTCCGGTCCCTGCTCCCTGCCGGCGACTGGGGACCGCCGTCCTGGTGCGCGCCGCCCTGGTGCCTCCTGGTCCCCCGGGTGGCCGTCGGGGCCGAGGGGAAGGACAGGCGACCTCGACCCTCGCAACGCCGTAATCGCGGCCCCTGAAGTTGCCGCTGTAGTGGCGCCGCCCCGCCGGCCTCCCCGAGGTGCACTTTGTGGCAGCCTGGCCCAGTCCAGCGACTGGCCCAAGCAAGCGGCATTGCAGTGCCGTGGCGTGGCGTCCAATGGCGAGGGTCATGGCCATCATGGCGCAGGGCCGAGATGATCGAGACGGTCGAGCCCCTGACAGCGATCCGCGACAGCGCTGACAGTGGTGGCGGAGCGGAGTCGCGCTGCAAACACTCCAAAAGGCGATCCGTGCTGTCACGAGTATCGCTCCGGTGCTATTTTAAGACTGAACGGCCCAGAACGCGCCTGCAGTGACAGTGGCCACCTGAACAACCACCACTGCCGAGCGGCGCGCGGGGCCACTGGCGACACGTCCCCGTCGGCGGCCAAGCGTGGCAGCGCCGGTCGACTGCCGCGGATCAAGTAGCCGTCGGCACGTTCGCGCCAAAAAATGCAGAGTCAGCGAGTCATCCCCGACACCGACACGTGCGAGGGCGGCCGGGGGCGGCTGGGGGCGGCCGGGGGCGGCCGGGGGCGGCTGGGGGCGGCCGGGGGGCGACACGACACGCACGCACCGCCTCCCCCGGGCTGGGCTGCCCGCCACCGACATGCAGTCAGGCAGCGATAACTCGATCAAGACGTCATTTCGAGTTGTCATCGCGACGTGGGCGGGGCGGGGCGGAGCAGGGTGGGGCACTGTCAGCGAGTCGGACGGACGGACGACCGGGCGGCACCACCAGCACTGCCAGCACCGCCAGCGCGACGTGACCGACCATGTCGCCTGCCTGGCCTGCCAACGCGAACGGAATTCATTGTCGCACGGCGCTAGCGGCGATGCACGGCGGCCAGGAGCGACACGCACCGCGGTGGCGGCGACGCGGCGTCGGCGGGAAGGAGGGAAGGGTAGCGGCCGTACACGCGTTCGTTATTGCCCCCGGTGCCTTGCCTCGGCGGCGTCCTTGGCGGGCTCGGCGAGCTTGGCGGCGCCACTCGACTCCTCCAGGCGCTTGATGCCCTTGATGGCCCTCTGGGGGCCGCGCACGTACTAATCACACACGGGCAGCGCGGCAGCCCTGGCGGCAGCCTTGGCGGCAGCAGCAACACACATCACTTACGCGGCCCGGAGGGGAGCAACTTTGAATTTAACGGTGCCTGGAAATAGCTCGCCTCCTTTCATCAGCATCTTTCCGCCGAAGTGCTTCTCTGGGGCCCTCGGTGGCGTGCCGGGGCCGCCGGGCCGGGAAGGAGGCTGCCTGCTGGCGTGCTCGCTGGCGGGCTCGCTGGCATATTAAATGTTGGCGGTGACAAAAAGCGGCGGGGCGGCCGCCGTGTGTCTTTGAGCCCGTCGTCATGGAGCGCGGCAAAAACTGCAAAGACGGATCGGTTTAATTTAGCGTCGCAAGGTTGGCGTGCAAGAAGTGGGCGGCCCTCCGCGACGCCAGTCTTATTCCCGCTTCCGTCCGGGACGTCGCCAAGGAGCCCCAGAAGTTGGACGACGCGGCGACACTCGGCAGCGAGGCGGCAGCGAAAGCTGCAAAAACCGAAGCGCCTAGGCCAGCCTGCTGAATAGCGACTCATTGCCAGACCTTTGCCGGCGGGCAGAGTGGCTGGCCTCCAGGCTCGGCCTCCAGGCTCGGCCTCCAGCCTCGGCCTCCAGCCCGGCCTGTGCAAACGGAGAGCTTGTTTGCTCCAGCCGACGGGGTGGCCTCGGCGGCCTCGGCCGGCCACCTGGCGGTGCAGCAGCTCGGCCTTGTCCTGTCCGCTCTCATCAGGGCCTCGCGACTACCGCCGCGCCGCGTCGCCTCCGCTCGCCGTCCTGACGGTCTAATCCAGGAGGACGCGCGCCCCGTCCAGCGCCGTCGGCTCGCGTGATGCCGAACACGGGGTTGAAAAAAAAAAGAAGCAAGATTGCAAAACAGAAAGAAAAACTGAAGCTGCTGTTTGTATAAAATTTCCAGTGGTCGTTCCAGGAAGGACTGGACGCTTTGCCCGGTCAGCGCTGTCCGAGCGCTGCCCGCTTTTCTTCGTCGGCCGGGTGATTCCGCGCGTAGAGGGCGTTTTCGTGTCCACACCCTCCCCAGAGCGAACTTATTCGAGTGCAGTCCATTTATACACTTAAGAATCTTGTTTGGCACTAGAATAGCTTGTTCCCTTTGGATACGGACTTTCAAAGCTAACATGTGACGCGGGAGAGGGGCCAAAAGGGTCGATTTTGTAAGTTCCGTCATGTCCATTCGCACCTTACACCAACTTTGCGGCTCTATAACCCTGCGTTCCATTCAAATCTTCGAATTCCACACACACCCATCAAATCTTTAACTAATAGTGACTATCTTGCTTGAATGTGAAGATCGTATATTGATTGGAACTGTACTTTCAGAACGCGTACTAAATGTCCACCGTACTCCGACTTTTACCTTAGCGGTTTCAAAGTAAGCACCAAAAAAACTACTAGGAGTGCTTCCTGCTCAAAACCACCGCCGTATTCAGAATCAGCACGGTCTGTTTACCACATGAACGAATTTCGGTGGTGAAAAAGTGACGGGGGTGAGTGTGCGAGTGGAAGTTGTGTGTGTAATCGGTGGGTTGTAACAATTGGTGTAATTTCCGTATGCCCCTCTCGCTCCTCGTCTATTGGGTTTTGAAAGACATCCTACACGTGAAAAGATGTGTCTTGACGTCGAACTAGTGTGCCAAACTTATGGCATATTTCTGTGGCGATATGCAGTTGCAGTGAGCCAGAAACACCTGTTTGTAATTTCCGTGAAGCGTAATTTCCGTCATATTTTCAGTTAATTTCGTCATATTTTATAGGGGGAGAAAACGAAAGTCAACTTTTAGCTCGCCCACGCGCAGAGTGTCTTCCTGGGGTTCAATTGATGCCATCTAGGCCAAATTCCGGCCGAACAAGCAGGATTGATTACTTGACTTTCTTAGGTGGCTAAAACGGCCCCTACGCACGGAATCACCCGGCCCCAACCAATCGCGCTGTTCAATCAAATGTCAGCGCGGACGTGCCGAGCGGTAATTGCAGCGACCCACCTGAATGGGGACGCCGCGCCACGCCCACGCCACTGTATACTCATCGTGCTTCTTTCTCTTTGCAGGCCTAACGGCGCCGCGGGACGGGGCGGCCTGACGCAGCAGATATGCCTTCGTGTAAGTATACACCCTGGTTCACCCGCCAGCGGTCGGGGAGGCCAGCTCAGGGGGAATCAACTGCTTTTGCACTCCATATATAGGAACGAATCAATATAGTGATGGGGTACATGTGTATGATTCGAGGGGGCGACCACATTGGGTGTGTGTGGGGACACAAGATTTCGTAAGGCTATAGCGATTCCGTCGGATTTCGCAAGATTTAAACTGATATACGCCCAAAATTTACTTGTTTTTGGCCTTTTGGGGGGACAAGATCTCAGATTTTAAAGATTTCAAGCGCTCAAGGGGTTGCCCCGTCGGTATGATTCCACAGGGCAATCCGTTTGGTGCCATTGTGTGCGGTTCGAGCCCTTTCAGAGCTGAAAACATGCCCTGTGTGCTGCGACTCGTTCTCCTCCGTTTTTATGGTGGAACGGCGGCGCTAGTTTTACAATCTGCGCGAAAGCGCCGCCGTCTCGCAAGTTTGGCGGTAACGAGCGGGCCGCCTCGCGACTCGCTTCGCTGCCTCGCCTTGCTCGCCGCGGCCCGCGCGCTCTGGAGCAAGCGCTGGAGCCTCCAGCCAGACTGGAGGGCCGCTTGGCCGCCTCCAGGTGCCGCGCCGCCGCGCCGCCGCCCTCGTCTCGGCGCGGCCATAAATTTGCCATTCCGGTTTTGGGCGTCTCGACTTTTTGCCAACGTCGGCACGGCAGCGCGGCGGCAGTGTGCTGGCGGCAGGGCGCTGGCGCCGGGTTTTGGTTTTGGTGCAACTTGAGCTGCCGCTGCACCGTCCCGCTGCTTTGCTGTTTAGCAACTTGCGGCAGTTTCCAAGGCCGCCTCCCTGATCACGCCCCCGCCGCCCCCGCCGCCCCCGCCGCCCCCGCCGCGCCACACTACCGCCCCCGGCGTGCGAATCCTGCCAGGTGAAGCTTTCAACGGCGATCGATCTAAGCAGCGGAGAATCTTTTCCTGCCGCCCGGCCTCTCTGCCGCTGCGAGCCGCCCGCCCCGCCCCGCCCCGCCCCTGTAGCCGCTGACCCCCGCGGTCGCCACAGTCTGGCAAACTCATCCCACAAAGGGACGCCAGCCGCGCGGCATACGCGCTCCGCCCCGGGCCCCCGGTCGCGAGGCGCACTCTGCTTGCCAAGGCGTCCCCGCCCGCCCCGCCCCGCCCCCCCGCCCCGCCCCGCCCCGCCCCGCCCCGCCCCCCGCCCCGCCCCCGCTAGATACCGAGACGGCAAATATTTGTGGAGGAGATCTGACACGCTGCCGCCGAGGGGAGAATTGGCTGCGGTGCCCTTGCGTATACGGGGAGGAAGAGAGAGGGTGGGCCGACGGCGTTGCAGCCCCTAGCGCCGCCAGGGCCAGGCGGCCCCACCCCAGCGCGGCGCAGCGCGCACCTTGCAGTGCAGGCACGGCGGTGCTGGGCACGGCGAGGCAGGGCGCGCCGCGCCGCCGCCGCGGCCCTCTGAACCATAAAACTAACCGCATCGGGCAATGAATGGAATTCAATCAGCCCAATGGATTGACCGAGCGCGCCGCACCCCGAGCCGCCCCGCCGCCACCGAGACCCGCCCCGTGCTCTGGGATTCCGACCACGCTTGCACCTGGTGTGTGCGTGCGTTGGAGCGAGAGGGAGGGCCGAGGAGAAGGCAGAGAGTAGAGGTTGCCGCCGCTGGCCAGCGAGTCCGCTTGGTTGTCGGCGACCCGACACCGATCGCTGAATGGACTGGAGCGCGGCCGACCCGCATTCAGGCGGCCGTGCCCGTGATGATCGCGGGGGTGGCAGGGCGGGGAGGGGCGGTGCACAGTGGGCCAGAAGGCCGTGGAGGCGGCCGGAACTCAAGACGCGTTTTGAGCTCCAGAGTCGCTAAATGGGACTCGAATCGAACGTGTGACCCCAACCAATGGATTGCTCTCCGAACGAGGATTCCATTGGTGGGGTCACACGCTCGGTTGGAGGCTTGTTTAGCGACTCTGGAGCTCAAAACGCGTCTAGAGTTTTGGTCGCCTCCATCGGTCTTCTGGCCCACTGGCTGAGGGGGCGGTCCACCTCGCAGCGGCCAGGCCGCCAGGCCAGGAGGCCGTGAACGTCCCTGCCGGGGATTTAGCATGCACCATTCCACCCTGATGAAAACCGGCACGGCGAGCGCGGCCTGTGCGCAGCGCCGCTCTTGATGGCGATGGCACTCTTGCGCGCTACACTAGGGCCTCGGACATTCCCCCCATGCTGCGTGGGCCGCACCGCGCTGCGCCTCGCCGCGCCGGGCCGGGCCCCCTTTAAGAACACAATATCACCTCTCCATAAATTGCAGCGCCCCCACCCCCTGGCGCGCCGCGCCACTGCCGCGCGCTGCTGCGCAACGCTTCGCCTCCGCCCACGTGGCCAGGCCCGACCTGGGGGCCCGGCCGGCCCGCGCGCACGTGCGCCGAACACGGCAGCACTATTTCACCTTCCTTCGCGCTCCATACATCACGGCCTAGTCCTCTGTTTATCGCCTCAAGACGATCGCCATCAGGAGGAAGAGAGGGAAAGGAAATCGCGTCACAAGCGGCTTACGCTTTCCGGGACGCCGCCGCCGTCTGGGACTCCCGGACCGTCCCGGAGACGCCGCCGCGGCCCTCGTGTATCTCGCCGTCGCAGGGACGCTCGGCCGCCCCCCCCCTCAGGCCTCTCACTCCGCGCTCTCAACACACCACTCTGTTCCCAGACTTTCGTTACCGTTTCCAGCAACTTTGCCGCAACACTCCTGTCAGGAGGTTCAAAGGCGAGGGGGTACATACCCTAACACAAAAACCGTACATTACCATTACGCGTCATTGTAATACAATTGTTGGGATAAATGTGCCAAATTTTGGCATTGTACAGTGGCGGGGCAGTGGCGGGGCAGTGGCGGGGCGGTGGCGGGGGTTTGGGGGGGCAGGGGGGGGGCAGTGGCGGGCGGGGGGGAGTGGCGGGGGAGTGGCGGGGGGCGGGGGTGGGGCGGGGGGGCGGGGGGCAGTGGCGGGGCAATGGCGGGGCAGGGCGGGGAATGGCCCTGGGGGGATCCCCCGGGAAAGGGGGGGGCAAACGGCCGTCCCGTGGGGGGCCCCCGTGGGGGCCCCTTGGGGGGGCTGGCGGGGCTGGCGGGGGGGCGCCATTCGGGGGGCCGGTTTAACCCCCCCTTCCCCGGGGAAAGGGCGGGGAAAAGGGCCCCCGCTGTTTCCCTGCCCCTTTGGGGTGGGGGGGCCGGGGGGCGATTGCCGAAACCCTTTTGGAAAGGGTTGGGGGGGGAAAAATTTGGGGGAAAAAAGCAAAACGGAAATGCGTGGCTGGCGTCCGGAACGAGCCTGTTTTCCGATTCGCTGATAGCCTGTCTCCGTTTTACTGCTTTGCTCCCCCGAAAAAAAAAACGAAAGCAAAGAAAAGAAGGTTTGTGGTTGACCTGTCTGCCTGTAATCCATTCGGGGCTGTCTTCCCCCACAATTTACGGAACGCCGGTCCGGAGCATTTTAAACACGCCCTCCTCCCTCTACTACGTGGCGAGCGCGACAACATAGGCTGACTGCGAAAAGTGGTTTTGTCGCTTCACTCATTGGGCGTCCCTGCGGTGCGAGAGAGACAGCGATGAAACTACTCTCGGGAATCGCTCGGCTGGTCGCTTCGCACTGCCCGCACTCCATTCCCCGCACTTGGAGGACTCCAAGTATGCATGCAGGCATTCGGGCCCCACACCTCGAGGCGCCCTGAGAATCTTCGCCGGCTGTCTGCGGCTCGCTGCGGCCCGGCTCGGAAGGGCGCGCGGCTCGGCACAGCGCGTACAGTCCGGTCCGGGGTGGAGTGGATGTGCCCCTCTGGCGGGCGGCGGTCCCGCGTGGCAAGCTTTTACGCGCCCGTTTGAATTATTCACGCTACTAAGCAGGGGGGGCGGGGGCGGGGCGGGGCGCCCAGTCTAGTCCTCGGGCCACTCCTTGTAGCGGTGGCGTGATTCCGAGCGCGTGCTGCCTGCTGCCGAGGAGGCGGCCGAGGCGGCCGAGGCGCCGCTTCGCCCTGCAGGGCGCGTGGCGTGCGGACGGGTGCCGGCCGAATCCTCGCCCGAGGTCGATATGAAAAATCCATGGTGCGCGGGGCGCGGGGTCAACGTCGGCCAACGCCGTTCGGAACGCCTTTGCCCCGCCAACTGGGGTTCGCCTCGGTCGTAAAGCTGTGTGCGAAGAAAATAATAAACCGCGAATCGCAGAGGAAAAGCTCTCCATGTTGCACATGCACTGCGAATAGCGTGTTGCGAATCAGATGCATTCTGAAATAGAACACTTAGGTCTCCGGTTAGCCTCACGTCAGTGTGCCGCGGCTTCCTCCGCGAGAGAGAGAGAGAGAGAAAGAAAGAGAGAGAGAGAGAGAGAGAGAGAGAGAGAGAGAGAGAGAGAGAGAGAGAGAGAGAGAGAGAGAGAAGGCTGCGAGCAGTGCCGGTCACGACACTCGGCCTGCATGATGCACAGCTCGTGCACATCCCACTCATTACTAAGGAAGCGCGGATGTCCCCACGCTGGACCGCGGAGCCTGTCGCTGCAGTGGAGCCCGCGGCCCGCGGCCTAGCGCTGCTCACCGGGAGAGTCCCTCGCGCCGTAAAGTGCCAGTGGATCTTCTCTCTCTCTCTCTCTCTCTCTCTCTCTCTCCTCTCTCTCTCTCTCTCTCTCTTTTCTCTCCTCTCCCTCTCTCTCTCTCCTCTCCTCTCTCTCCTCTCTCTTTCCCCTCCTCCTCTCCCTCTCTCTTCCTCTCTCTCTCTCTCTTTTCCTCTCTCTCTCTCCCCCTCTCTCTTCTTTTCTCTTCTCTCTCTCTCTCTCTTTTCTCTCTCTCTCTCCCCTCCCCTTTTTCCCCTCTCTCTCTCTCTCTCCCTCCCCCTCTTTCTACCGGTTCTCCACCTGGCCGCTCGCAGTGCTCTCCCGGGAAGGCCCCATCGTTATTTCGCGGCACTGGCCGGCACGCCACGGCAGGAGCCCTAGCCATGCCACGCCAGGCCACGCCGCGGCATCCGCTGAGGAATCTCGCACCTTCTCTCTCGCTCGGGCCGCGGGCCGCAGCGCTCCGCATCGGCTGCTCACCTCGTTATCGCCGCCCTCTTCCTCCGGCCGCCAAACGCCATAAATTTCTCAAGCTTTCGCTGAAAGCGTATTCCCGATATGAGCGGCGCGGCGGCGCGGGCTTGAGGCCCTTTCCTTGTCCTCCCTGCCGGCCTGGGCTAGCCCAGCTCCTGCCCCCCCCCCCCCCCCCCCCCCCCGTTGGGTTTAAACTGCCTGCAGCCCTTGCATTCGGCGACCTTGATAGCCCTTATCAGCCAATAGGGCTGGAGGCGCGCGCCGCCCGTTTTTACGACGAGCGCGATAGCGTTCGACTTGGGAATGACGACGGCCTCCTCGGTGTGCTTGCAGCTCGGTCAGGTCGCCACGACCCGGACGGGCGGCTGCGGTCGCTGCCGCGCCGCCAGCACCACCAGCAGTACCACGGCCAGCACGGCCAGCACGGCCAGCGCGGCGAGCACCACGCCCAGGCGCAGTACGCCGTGGCCGTGCCCGTGTCGGCCTACCAGGAACCCGTCGACGCGCCGCACCACACCTACCAGCTGCCCAGCACCGTCGGCATCCTGGGCCGGCCCGGCTCGCCCAGCAGTGACAACAACTCGGACGCCACCCTCACCGACTCGGAGCTCGCCCTGGCCAGGGACTCCACGCTGCTCGTCCACAATGGTGAGTCCTGCCTCCGCCTTGCTGTTCGTGTTGACGTCATCGGCCGTGCTGGCGCATCCCGGGGGGCTCCTCTGACAACTCAAAGACACCGATCGCGCGCCTCCCCGTGCGCACAGTGGGCCAGAAGACCGGTGGAGGCGGCAGAAATTCCAAACGCGTTTTGAGCTCCAGAGTCACTGAATGGGACTCGAACCGAACTTGTGACCTCACCAATGGATTCCTCGTTCGGAGAGCAATCCATTGGTGGGGTCACACGTTCGGTTCGAGCCCCATTCGGCGACTCTGGAGCTCAAAACGCGTCTTGAATTTTTGCCGCCTCCACCGGTCTTCTGGCCCACAGCGTGCGCCGGTTTCCTGGAAACAGGCTCCTCGTCCTCGCGCGTCAGCCTCTCGCAGCCGACTGCCCCCTTCCCGCGTTGTCGCGCGCCGCAGCGCGCCGCGCCCTGCGCCCCAGAGGGCCGGATGTCTTATTAAAATGCTGGTGAATTTGTCGGGACCTCCAAGGGCCCATGGCCCATGGACCGTGGGTGGCGGTGGGGCGGGGCGGTGGCTTTGGTCGAGGTGACACGCTTTGTCGCCGCCCCCGCCTCCCCCTGCTCCCTCTCCTCCGCCCCCTCACCCCCATTCCACTCGCACTCATCCAAGCAACGAGTCAAGCTGAGGCCCATCACGAACACGGAGCCATGCGCCCTGCTACGCAGTCTCGTTTTAATTAATTAGAATTGAAGTTTGTGGAAGGTCATTGTTTTCTCTTTTTTCTTGGCCTCTTCTGCCACTCTCCCGGCTTTCTCGCTGTCTCACTTGTGTGCTCGCTCGCTCGCTCCGCCCAAGCCTCTTGCGAGGCGCGCTGCCTGGCCCGGCCTGGACTCGAAGCGGCGAGGCGCTGCACAGTGGGCCAGAAGACTGGTGGAGGCGGCCAAAACTCTAGACGCGTTTCGAGCTCCAGATTCGCTTCATGGGACTCGAACCGAACGTGTGACCCCACCAATGGATTGCTCTCCGGGCGAGGAATCCATTGGTGGGGTCACGCGGTCGGTTCGAGTCCCATTTAGCGACTCTGGAGCTCGAAACGCGTCTAGAGTTTTGTCCGCCTCCACCCGTCTTCTGGCCCACTGTGCGGCCACCAACCTCTTGGCCTTCTTTTCCGGGCCGCTGCTAAATCCCAAATTGCGGACCGGTATCGCCGAGGCCGCCGAGGCGAGGCAGTCTCTCAGGGAGGGTCGTTCCCTTGATCCCGGCTGTAAAGTGCGGCGCGCTACGCTGCCCGTCTGCCCGGCCATGTCGCCGCCGGCCGGGACATAATAAGAACCGCGGATGAAGAGCCAGCGCAGCGCGCAGCACGTGTAATCTTGTCATTGTAGGTGTGTCTCCTAGAGGTGAAGCTTATGTGCCAGGGCCAGGCCAGGCCAGGGCGCGGCAGGCGGGCGACAAGGAACACGCCCCCGCCCCCGGCCCCTAAGTCAGCCCCCACCCCGGGCCGCCGCCCCCTACTCCTTATAAGGACCACTCTCCAGCAGCTGGCTCTCGCATTATGGACCTCGGTCCTCCAGCGGCCGGGCCGCCCTCTCCCCAGCTCCAGCGGCTCCAGCGCCCGGAGAACTTGCGGCGCGCCGGCCTGCCGGCCCTACACTGGAAGGAAAGCCTCGCGTCGGCCCGATTGGCGTGCCGTGGCCGGGCTGCAGTTTGTGGGCGCATGTGCGGCCAACGGCCTGCCGCCCTGCCGAGGCTTGTGCTAAATGAAAGGCCCTGCGCGGCCTGCCTGGGTCGCCGCGCGCAGCGTGTAGGGTGGTTTGTGTGTGGACACGGTTTGAGCTCTCTCGTCCAATCAAAGTCACGGTGCCACCGAATGGTTTCCTCGGCGCCCTCAAGCTGCCGTAGTCCATGGACTGTGCCCAGGCTGCAGGCGCGTCTGCACGTACACGCCTTTACCTTCCACGCCCCGGGCGGTAGCGGGCGGTAGCAGTGTTCTGCTAAAACTCGGGCCGTAATTTGTGCCGATGATTTAGCGCGCCACTGTTTCTCGCTCAGCCACTCCACTCTCGGCCGGCCGTGGCGCTGCGGCGTGTTTATTCTTTCGCGGACGGCGCGGCTAACGGACGCCGGAATATGTTTCATGCCCGGAAATGTTTCTCACTCTCATAGTCACTTTCTCAAGTTTATGGAAACTCCCCAATCTTTTCTCCCTCGGGGCAGTTTTGTTCCGGAGACGTTTGCGCGCGCGCCGCGGTCGGCCGGCCGCTCGCTGGCAGGGAAGTGGGAGGGGGAACTGGCGCGGGGGTTTTCAGTAAACTACAAAGTTTGGGGTCTTGAAAAAGCGCGCGCCGTAATGTCTGCGCAGGCTGCCTCGCCGTGCTGCGCCGTCGTGGTAATGACGGTCTTGTGCGCGGTGCGGCCGGCGGCTCGGACTCCGACTCTTTGTCGCGCGGGCCTCGGCTGCCCCCCACAGGCCCCCGAGGCCCCCGAGGCCCCCAAGGTGTGCGCGCGTAATCTCGCTGCACGACCTGCCGCGCGAATAAGGCGACCACTTTATGGCGGTGGCAGCTGCGTGCCAGCCTCTCTCTCTCTCTCTCTCTCTCTCTCTCTCTCTCTCTCTCTCTCTCTCTCTCTCTCTCTCTCTCTCTCTCTCTCTCTCTCTCTCTCTCTCTCTCGCTCTCTCTCTCTCTCTCTCTCTCTACGTGTGTGTGCGTGCTAGCGTGTACAACTTTGTTTTCGCCTGGTGCGCAAGGAGGTTGTGTTTGGCCCGTGTTCGGAAATTGGCGTGGTGGGGCGGGGCGGGGCGGGTACACTGTGCCAGATGCCTGCCGCGGCTGCCGCGCTCTTCCACACTTCGCCTGGCCTGGCCGTTTGATTTCTACTTTACGCCCCGTGATGAGGCCCGCCCGGTGCCTCCTCTCTCTCCGGACCCGCCTCTCCTCAGGAGGGCTGGGGTTCGACTTCGTATTTCCGTGTCGCTTTGGCGGGGTAGGTGGGAGGAGGTGGGTACCTTTGCTCCTACAAGGGTTGCCGCCCGGAGCGCGCACAGCACGGGGTAGTTTTCCTTTCCCTGTCCTCTTTTATTGACTGACCCTTCAGGCGGAGCCGACTGGCCGATCCGCAAGCACTGCCGCCGCGACCCTCGGGGCCCGGCAAGGCAAGGGCCCGGCAAGGGGCATGAGGCTGCCCTTCGCAGTCGCCGCGCCGCACTGAGCACCAGCCCTCCCTCTGTATCGCGTTCGGTCTGGATCAGTGCCAGGGATGCGCAAAGTTGCCGTAAACATGTCGCAAACTCATCGAGGAGGTCGCCCTGGATTCATGACTCCATTCATAACACCCGCCTCCCCGGCCTCGCCCGAGCGCCCTGGCCCGGCCCGCCGCCCGCCCGGACGGCACGCAGATAGATTTATAGTAAAGGGACACAATCCTGGGCCATTAAAGTGCCGTTTGTCGTCGCGAAAACTCGTTCGCGCTTGTTCATTCTTCAGCGGGGTCCGAACGGAAGCGAGTTTTAATCACCGGATGCGACGAGGGCAGCGGCGGGGTCGGCCTCGCGCGGCGCGTCCACTGCCAAAAGCAACATGCTGCAAATTACGGCGCAGAACCATGCAAGTCTTCGGTGGGGATGCTGGCGGTAAGGTCGCATGGGAACGAGGTCCAGTCTTCGGTGCGGTGAGGCTGGCGGAGGGGTGGGGGACTGGCCCACAGTGGGCCAGAAGCCGGTGGAGGCGGCCAAAACTCTAGACGCGTTTTGCGCTCCAGAGTCGCTAAATGGGACTCGAACCGAACGTGTGACCCCATCAATGGATTCCTCGTTCGGAGAGCAATCCATTGGTGGGGTCAGACGATCGGTTCGAGTCCCATTTAGCGACTCTGGAGCTCAAAACGCGTCTAGAGTTTTGGGCCCCTCCACCGGCTTCTGGCCTACTGTGTGGCCCGCGGTTCGTCAGGTCCAGGTTGGGAGCAAGCACCCCGTCGATGAGCCACGTGCGCGTGCTGGCGCCGAACAGTGCTCCGTCGCTCTGTCTCCCTCGCGCTCCAACAGCCCCCACGAGTGCGAGAGAGACAGGGCGACTGCCCTGCCGCCCTCCCCGATCACGTCTGCAGCACTAATGCCCACGGCGGGCCGCGCCCATCCGCGCCGCGCCGCCCGGAGGCCCGGAGGAGGACACTCCGGAAATTGGGAGAAAGGAGAGATCTGGGCCATCGGCTGGAAGGAAGGGGTGCCGGCCTGCCGGCGTGCCACGGGAGCAGAAATTACGAGCAAGGATTGCGCGACAAAAATTGGTCGAGGAGGGAAACTTGTTTTGGCTGTGGCGGTGGAAAGAATCTATGCATGGCAGTGGTGGTTGTGTGTGTGTGTGTATTTGTTTGTTGCGGTCGTTTGGGGGACGCTGCACGCGCTGTGCGCATCGCCCCGCCCCGGCTCGCCATATTCATTTTGTGACGCGGTGCGCGAAGGACCGCCGCCGGCGAGGGTCACAGTCGCCAAAACGTCGGCATAAATCTGATAAAATACGGGCAATTTCCTATTGGATCGCTGTATTTTTGACGGGGCTGGCGCGTGGGGGTTTGGGTGCACGGGGACCGGCCGGGGACCCAGTCCGGAGTGGAATCTAGATAAAATGACTCCGCCTGTTACGCGGCGCTACGCGGCGCGAGTGCCCGATGTATGCAAATTGTGACCGATATCTGCGTCGTTCCATCAGAGGGCTCCTCTCCTGTGGGTGCGGTGCGGCGCGTGGGCAAGCCAGCCAAGTCGGTCCCGGTCCCGGCTGGGCCCCTGCAGGCGGGCCACGCGCTGGGCGGCGCAGGCACCGCGTTGCCTACCCCGCGCACGGCAGGCGCTCGCCGGGCCGCTCCTGCTCATGCTGCTCGTTACGCTCGTTAGGGCTCGGCTCGGCCTGCAGCGAGACTTCCTGGCGGACACGGCTCCCCACTTATCGGCTTTAATTATTGCCGCGCGCTGCCGGGCACCGTGCTGGCGGTGGCCGTCGACACGGAGACAGCGCGCCGCGCCGTGCCAGCGTGGGCTTTGCATGCAGCGTCCAAACGATTCGATCATCGCCCTAATGCGATACTGATGAGCCAGCAGGAAGGGGGTCAATGCGAGGCGGGGCGGGGTGGGGTGGGGCGTGGCGGGACGGTCGGGAGCGGCGTCAGGGGACACCGACGACGGCCTGCCTGCTCCTCCCCGTCGCTGCAGCGCCGCCTCGAAGCTCTGAGGCAAATATAAACATGACGGCGCTAAATGAAGTCCTGGAGTGACCGACCAGCAGCGGGGCGGGGTGCGGCGGGGCGGGGCGCCGCCTTGTCTGCCGAGCAAACACTGCTAAGCAAGCCTTTCCCGCCGCGGCGCCCTCAAGCCCAAGCACCAACAGTGCACCGACACAGCGGCCAGGCCGGGACCGCCGGGACACCGTGCTGCGGTGCTGCGGTCGGCGGGGAGGTGCAAAAAGACGGCGGCCCGGGCGGCCAGGGGACTCGCAGCGCACAGTGGGCCAGAAGACCGGTGGAGGCGGCCAAAACTCTCGACGAGCTTTGAGCTCCAGAGTCGCTAAATAAGACTCGAACCGAGCGTGTGACCCCACCAATGGATTCCTCGTTCGGAGATTAATCCATTGGTGGGGTCACACGTTTGGTTCGAGTCCCATTTAGCGACTCTGGAGCTCAAAACGTGTTTAGAGTTTGGTCCGCCTCCACCGGTCTTCTGGCCCACTGTGCAGCGCCTCGAACAGTGAACGGACCAGACCCATTCTTGGCAGTGTTTCGAGTCGGCCGCCGCGCTGCTACTCTTGTCCCCCTGTTGACTCGCCTCGTCTTGCACACAGTGCGCGCGCACCCACGCTCGCCGAGCTTCACCTTTGACCCGTTCGCTCGGTGGAGCCGGAAAAACAGCAGGTCGGGGCGAAGCGGAGCCGAACCGCGCAGTGCGACGGGGCCGGCTGCAGCGCGCCGCAAACACTCCGCCGTCGCCACACGCGACGCCGCCGTGCCGCCGTGCCGCTGCATTCTGCTCTAATTGCGGAGCAAACGAGGTGCACGACGCGGAGGCCGTCTCGCATGTGTGAGTCGCGGTGATGAATGGTGGAGCCACCTGCTGACGTTTCATCTCCTCTGCGTCGCTGCCAGGACTGCCAGGAGGCATGCTGAAGGGTGCTAATGGCAGACTTGTCCGTCCGTCCGTCTGTCCGTCTGTGTCTGTGTGTGTGTGTCTGTCTGTGTGTGTGTGTGTGTGTGTGTGTGTGTGTGTGTGTGTGTGTGTGTGTGTGTGTGTGTCTGTGTGTGTGTCTGTCTGTCTGTCTGTCTGTCTGGTCGCTAGTCAGGCTGTCTGACCGCCCCGGCTGTCCTCTCCCCGCCACAGAGACCATTGCCGGCAACGCTTGCAGTGTACACGCACTTGTCGAGCCACCTGTGTCGGGGCCCTGCTGGAGTAGTACAAGGCGCGGGTTCGGTTGGTGTGCGCGCGGCTTCGGGCAGGTGTTATTGAACATTGCGGGTGTGTGTGCGTGCGGGCAAGGCAGCCAGGCCGTGCGTCCACATGGACTTTATTTCCACAGTGCGGCCGCCCCTCGTTCGCCTTGTTTCGTTTGGTGCAGGCCGTACGTCGCCGCGCTGTCCGATTCTCACAGGCCGTCCCGTTTCGGGTTCTGCCCTGGTTCTGCCGTGGCCCTGGTTGCCACGCCGCGGGAGTCGTTTCACCGGAGAGTCGCAACGCAGGCATCGCGAGGGAAGGGGGGTCTTGGTCGCCCACGGAACTTCCGCGCCCCGCGGCGCGCCCCGCTGTCTCTGCTGGTGACGCGACGTCTCGCCGCTGCGCGGCCTGCCGACGGCGTGCCGGTGAGGGCGTGCCGGTGAGGGCGGGCCGGTGAGGGCGGGCCGGTGAGGGCGGGCCGGTGAGGGCGGGCCGGTGAGGGCGGGCCGGTGAGGGCGGGCCGGTGAGGGCGGGCCGGTGAGGGCGGGCCGGTGAGGGCGGGCCGGTGAGGGCGGGCCGGTGAGGGCGGGCCGGTGAGGGCGGGCCCCGCGGGGGGCGGCGGCAGCGGCTCATGCGCGATAAAGCAAAATGGCAATATTGGGCCGGTGCACAGTGGGCCAGAAGACCGGTGGAGGCGGCCAAAACTCCAGACGCGTTTTGAGCTCCAGAGTCGCTAAACAGGACTCGAACCGAAACGTGACCCCACCAATGGATTCCTCGTTCGAAGAGCTGTCCATTGGTGGGGTCACACGTTCGGTTCGAGTCCCATTTAGCGACTCTGGAGCTCAAAACGCGTTTAGAGTTTTGGCCTCCTGCGTCTGTCTTCTGGCCCACTGTGCGGTGGGCCTCCCTGGGCCTCCAGGAATGTACCGTGATGCCGCTCGCAGGTTGAAAGCGCGGCAGGACCGGCAGGACGAAGGTGTCGCGACACCCCCGGCCACTCGGCCCCGCTCCGCCTGCTCCGCCCTGTGTTGCTCTGCTGTCCGACTTCCAGCCGAGCCACGCCGAGGCCGCTCAGCGCCACTGCTCGCTAGCGCGCTGGCCCTGCGCTGGCCCCCGGGGACGGGAACGGGGCAGCCTGAACCATGGGGCGGCTCGGTCGGTCCCTTCACCCTTGGGCCCTTCCCCCGAAGGGCATCGCCGGGGCTCAGGCCCAATAATTCTTTGGCTTCTCAATAAAAATATATTAAGCCCATAGCAGAAAGCTGGCCCTCCAGCCAGCGGGGTGCAGGGAGGGTAAACGCCGGGCGGCCATCGCAAGGCCCCATCGCAGCCCCTATCGCCGGGGCCTATCGCATGCCGGCCGCGGAATAGCGCCAAATGTATGGGCTCTATTAGGCGGAGATGGACAAGGCTGGACGGCGGCGGTGCACAGTGGACCAGAAGACCGGTGGAGGCGGGCAAAACTCTCGACGAGTTTTGAGCTCCAGAGTCGCTAAATGGGACTCGAACCGAGCGTGTGACCCCACCAATGGATTGCTCTCCGAACGAGCAATCCATTGGTGGGGTCACACGCTCGGTTCGAGTCCCATTTAGCGACTCTGGAGCTCAAAACTCGTCGAGAGTTTTGCCCGCCTCCACCGGTCTTCTGGCCCACTGTGCGGTGGACAGAGGTAGTGGTGACGCCATGCAAGCCTCATGAGGCCCCTCTCCACGACTCTGCGCATCGCCAGTGGCAACGCGGCAGCCGATGATCCAGTTAGACGCGCAACAACAAGCCGTGTTCGGCTTGCCGTGGCGCCTCGAGTCGATACGCCTGGCGGCGGGCAAGAAAATACCCTGCATTTTTATGAAGTCAGATCGATCGCGGTGCATAGGTCGGGCACTCACTCCGTCGCCCTCTGCGCGCCCCGCCCGCCCTGGAGGAGTGGCTCCCGACCATCGCGCCGACTCGCTGCTTGGAGTAACAACTTTATGGAAGTCAACAATAGAGGGTAACTCTAGATAAACTGAATATCGCTCTGCTGATTTATTGTTGTGACTTCTTTTTTTTTTGGCGCGTGTCCTGCGGGAACGCGGTGTAGTGCGCCCGCACGCAGACCCGTTTTGTTCCGTTTAATTCAGCGGGTGCCTGGAGGGAGCTTTCATCTGCAGGTCCGGGGGTTTGTTTTTCGTGATGTGGAGGCGGCCGCCCACCAAGAAGCGCGCCACCTTTGGTCCTTTGCTGCTGGCGGTATTAATTACTGCTGGCCAGCCCTTTCCTCGCTGCCCGGCCCAGCCTGTGCTGCTGCACCGCAAGCTCCCCTTCTCGGGGGAAATAAAACGAACATCTCGGCTGTCCCCGGCCGGGGCCGCGGCACAGTGGGCCAGAAGACCGGTGTAGGCGGCCAAAACTCTGGACGCGTTTTGGGCTCCAGAGTCGCTAAATGGGACTCAAACCGAACGTGTGACCCCACCAATGGATTGCTCTCCGGACGAGGAATCCATTGGTGGGGTCACACGTTCGGTTCGAGTTCCGTTTGGTGTCTCTGGAGCTCAAAACGCGTCTAGAGTTTTGGCCGCCTCCACCGGTCTTCTGGCCCACTGTGCGCGGCCGGGGCCCTGGTCTGCTCGTGCCGCGGCCAGCCCCGCCCCGCGCCCTGCAAAACGTATCGCCGCCCGGCCGGCCAGCGCCGTCCCATGATTATTTTTCATTGTTCATTCCGGCCCTTTGCTGACCGTGGAGGCCTTGGAGGCCCTGGTGGAGGCGTGGCGGCGGGGCCCGTCCCGCCCGTCAGATCTAATTATACGCGCTGTATATAGGGCGACCGGTGCGTCCCTTTCCGAATTCCCTTTGAAAGGGAGTGGGGCGTGGGAACGCAACCAGCAAGGCGCCGGCAACGCGTCGCAGGCAGCCAGCCCTCCCGGCACGGCGTCGGTCTCAACGTGCCAATCAGTCCCACCCTGTCAGCGCAGCTGTGTCAGCGCAGCCGTGTCAGCGCAGCCCTGTCAGCGCAGCCGTGTCAGCGCAGTCGTGTCAGCGCAGCCGTGTCAGCGCAGCCGTGTCAGCGCAGCCGTGTCAGCGCAGCCGTGTCATCTCAGCAGTGTCAGCGCAGCCGTGTCATCTCAGCCGTGTCAGCGCAGCAGTGTCAGCGTATAGCCGTGTCATCTCATAGCCGTGTCAGCGCAGCCGTGTCAGCGCAGAGCCGTGTCAGCGCAGCCGTGGCAGCGCAGCCATGTCAGCGCAGCCGTGTCAGCTCGTGGCAGCTCTATTGTCAGCTCCAGAGCCAGCATCGGCCGCTCAGTCCGTATAAAAAGTATGCTAATCGGCGAATAACGCTGAATTTGGGTCGCGGTGCTCGCTTCGCTCCGGCTTGCTTCTCCCCTCCCTTCGCCCTCGCTCTCCTCGGGCGTGTTCATCCTAGCTCCGTCGCTCCTTGGCGTTCCGAAAGCCGCGGGGACCGGGGGAAAGGGGGGGGGAGGGAAGAAAGGAGAAAGGGAGAGAGGTGAATTTTTACGCCCCGGCGCTGTCTTAGGTCGGAATTGGCTCTGCGCTCTGTGCGACGGGCGGGGCGGGGCGGGGCGCGGCGGGGCGGGGCGGGGCGGGGCGGCCCAGGAATGTGGCTGCGGAAGGTGGAATGCGGAGGAGATGGCCGAGGCCGGCGTCGTCGTGGCGTCGTGGTTCTGGCCGTGGTGGCGCGTCGAGCGTACCTGCGGCTATGGATGGCCTGGATGGCCTGGCGGCAAGAGGGCTGTTTACATTTCGCGAGCGTTCGGCTGCTGTTCGGCCACTTGCAGTGCAGGCCCGGGCAGCGAAAGAGGAAAAGTCGGCGCCCCGAACGGTTGGAATGAAATTCTTTGGCCAGAATTAGGCTGCCATTGCTATGCAGCGCTGGCGCCCAGGGAATGCATTGCCGGCCATTCGCGTCCATCGGCATGCAGTCCATGCGGTCTCCGACCGGCCGGCCGGGCCAGGGAGAGGCGGGTAGAGGACAGGCCTGAGAATCGCCGCGACAGCCAGTGGCACTTTTTCCTCTTGGTATGTGGCGCGTCTTGGACGCGGTGTGCAAAGCAGTGCGCCTGAAAGCCACGAAAAGCGCACTTGTGAAGGATTCCAGGAGGTGCACTAGCTGAAGCTGAACCTCGTGTGCAATGACGCGGTTTGGCTGGCCCCAGTTGACAAAGAGGCATTTTTTTTAAGAAGTCCGATCGTGGAACACGACCGATGCCGATTTCCTCCACTTTTTGGTCAAAGGTAGTCCTTGTGGGTCTAAGAAAGGCCACAAATTTTTTGGGCCGAAATATGCACCGTTCAGATTCTATGGGCAATTTTCGTTTTCTCTGACAACTTTTCACATAATATGGCCAAAATTGAAAAATCACCTTTCTGAGGCCTCTATGCACTCGATTGAGCTCAATATGTGGTATCTTATGTAAAATCACGCGAGGAACACGAATCCGGTGCCCGTTTGTTGATAGGACAACCCAAACAGATGTTATGACTGTTTTTCAGGTTTTGTAGTGGTTTTTACTTTTCTTGGGGTTTTGGTGTTCGGCATCGATTTTCGCCAATCCGATGAGTGGATTTTATAGATAAAGGACCAATCTATCATACTACGAGATAAAAAGTTTGTGTACGCCGCGTGAAAAGCAGTGGCGCTGCAAAAGTTGAAAAACCGTCATTTCTGGGTAGTTTTAGATCAGATAAGCCACCTTTCGCGTGACCGTCTCCGCCCCATATTCAGTCTAAATATTGTCCCAAGTGATGTCAGAGTTGGTGTGAAATTTCACCGCTGTAGCTCAAGTAGTTTGGAAATGGCAGCTTTCTAAAGTTTTGCAATCACGTAAGGCATTTACTTTAAGTAGAATTGCGGTAAATGTGAAGACTTGTCACAGATCGGGCAATAAATGAGATAGATGAGTGCGTCAAAGTTCTCTAAGCGTAATTTTGGACAAGGAATCCGATTTTGCTGGTACGAAGACCCTAGGCGAACTCTGAAGTCGGAAAAAAGGCCATTTTCATGTGGTTTGCACGAAAACGTAGTTTTAGAGTACACCTAGGGTCTTCGTACCGGCAAAATCGGATTCCTTGTCCAAAATTACGCTTAGAGAACTTTGACGCACTCATCTATCTCATTTATTACCCGATCTGTGACAAGTCTTCACATTTACCGCAATTCTACTTAAAGTAAATGCCTTACGTGATTACAAAACTTTAGAAAGCTGCCATTTCCAAACTACTTGAGCTACAGCGGTGAAATTTCTCACCACCTCTGACATCACTTGGGACAATATTTAGACTGAATATGGGGCGGAGACGGTCACGCGAAAGGTGGCTTATCTGATCTAAAACTACCCAGAAATGACGGTTTTTCAATTTTTGCAGCGCCACTGCTTTTCACGCGGCGTACACAAACTTTTTATCTCGTAGTATGATAGATTGGTCCTTTATCTATAAAATCCACTCATCGGATTAGCGAAAATCGATGCCGAACACCAAAACCCCAAGAAAAGTAAAAACCACTACAAAACCTGAAAAACAGTCATAACATCTGTTTGGGTTGTCCTATCAACAAACGGGCACCGGATTCGTGTTCCTCGCGTGATTTTACATAGGATACCACATTTTGAGCTCAATCGAGTGCGCCTCAGAGAGGTGATTTTTCAATTTTGGCCATATTATGTGAAAAAATGTCAGAGAAAACGAAAATTGCCCATAGAATCTGAACGGTGCATATTTCGGCCCAAAAAATTTGTGGCCTTTCTTAGACCCACAAGGACTACCTTTGACCAGAAAATGGAGGAAATCGGCATCGGTCGTGTTCCACGATCGGACTTCTTAAAAAAAATGCCTCAAAGCAACCGCACCAGAAAAAACGCAGGCTGATGGGATTTTCCTTTCTGGAAAGCAGCAATGTTTGTTTGTCCCTAGTTGCGGTGACGCCGGCACCGTGCGCTCCGGCAACGTATGATCACCACATCACTGGCGTCACGCAGATGGGCCGCGCACGCACGCCTTTGGCCCTTTGACCCGTCCGTCGGCTACGCGGCCTCGCGGGAAGCGCGTGCGACTCCCGGCCATGCATGACGCCGCCATGGTTGACGTTGAGTACGAGCCGTATCCAGGTACCGGGCCATCAGCGTGATAGTCGGCGGGCAATCGGGACTGATGGCGTCTGCCTTAGGCGGCTCCAAGTTTGGCGCGCCGCGTCGGCCGCGTCGCGTTCCGCTGCACAGTGGGCCAGACGGCCGGTGGAGGCGGACAAAACTCTAGACGCGTTTCGAGCCCCAGAGTCGCTGAATGGGACTCGAACCGAACGTGTGACCCCACCAATGGATTACTCTCCGAACGAGGAATCCATTGGTGGGGTCACACGTTCGGTTCGAGGCCTGTCTAGCGACGCTGCAGCTCCAAACGCGTCTAGAGTTTCGTCCGCCTCCACCGGCCTTCTGGCCCACCGTGCGCTGTTTTGCCGGTGTAGCGACGCGCAGCGGGGCCTTGGGGGCCTTTGCCGGAGGTGCCGCGGAAGGGCAGGGAAGTCGCTGGTTGTCGTTCCGCCCCGCCGCCCCTGCAGTGCAGGGCCTGTGTGCAGCAGCGCGGCCTGGCGGGCCTTTCATCCGCCAGGTGTGTGTTTTGATTTGAAAAGGCGCAATCAATGCCACCCTCGCCATTGTTACTCCCCCCGCCCGGGCCGTTGCTGCCGTGCCGTGCCGTGCCGTGCCGCGCCGCATCGCCTCGACTTGACTGGCTGTCGGCGCGGCCTTCGTTTCGCGGGGAATGCCAATAGGGGCAGGAGGCAGGGCCAGAAGGGCCGGTTTGGCGGTTACGAACTCCCGGGCCCGGTGTCGACGGGATGTTTTACCCCCCGGCTGCCCTTACCCCCGGTACACTGTGCCTAGGCATGTTTTACCCCCCCGGTAAATTGTGCCTAGGCACATTGTACCCCCCACCCTCGAGGGTAGGGGGTACAATGTGCCTAGGCATGTTTTACCCCCCGGTAAAATGTGCCTAGGCACGTTTTACCCCCCACCCTCGAGGGTAGGGGGTACAATGTGCCTAGGCATGTTTTACCCCTCACCCTTTGTCACCGAGCTGTGTGACACAGCCGAGACGAAACTTAAGTGCTGACCCGACCAATAAATGACTGTTAAACCCGTTGACATCAGCTCTGCGGCAAACAGGTGATGGATTCCGAGAGTCGTCGCTCTTTCTTTCCCCCACTAAGAGCGCCCAGACTGCGAGAGACGCGGAGCGCCCGAGGTAAAACGTGCCTAGGCACATTTTACCGGGGGGTAAAACATGCCTAGGCACACTGTCCCCCCTACCCTCGAGAATGGGGGTAAAACATGCCTAGGCACATTTTACCGGGGGGGGGGTAAAACATGCCTAGGCACATTGTACCCCCTACCCTCGAGGGTGGGGGTAAAACATGCCTAGGCACATTTTACCGGGGGGGGGGGTAAAACGTGCCTAGGCACATATTACCGGGGGGTAAAACATGCCTAGGCACATTGTACCCCCTACCCTCGAGGGTGGGGGGTAAAACATGCCTAGGCACATTTTACCGGGGGGGTACCCGTTTAAAAAAGATCGTGCCGAGAATGTGTCGAAATGATGTCGAAATGATGCCGAAGTGTCCGGCATGCCCTGAATGATGCCTAAATGCGCTCGGCAAGCCCGAAATCCACCCGCCGCCGGCACGCGGCAAGCCCGAAATGAGCCCCGCTGTCGCGGGCGGCCCGGAATCGTACCGCGACCCCGACCGCTGCCCGGCCGGGTGGATTTCGGGCGTGCCCGTGCCTTTCGGCATGATTCCGGGCATGCCTGGGCATGCGCCCCGCATCGAGACCCTAATCAAAGAAGTGTCAAGTTAATGTCTTTGACCTGCGCACAAAATTGAAAAGTTAAAATAATGAAATTCTTTCTTAAGTACCAAGTCTATCAAAACCGGCGTGAAAAATTAGAAAATTCCGTGCAAACGAGATGTTTGTAGGACAATTTTGAATTCTTTGACTGAACAAACACTGTTAAAAAAATCAGTTGTAATTTTCATAACATTGGTTGGCATTTTTTTTCACAAACAATTGTTATGAAAATTAAAATCACAAATGATTGTAAATTGTTTTACAATCACGATATGAAAATTCATATCATGTTATGAAAATTAATATTCGCGTTTGCGAGGTCATTTTAGGGCAGTTAAACAAAAGGACAACTAATTGTTCATGTATATGAACACCGATGCGGCCTTTTGCCATTTATTGAACCGATTCTACTTTTGATCAGCGGGTTTCGAACCCGGGATCTTTGACTTGTGGTGCACGCTCTTTACCGCTGTGCTACCACGTCCCACGGGAGGCGGAGGGTCAGCTACCTGATGACTCTACCAGCGCCCCTTGGCCAGGCCCCTTGAGCCAGTTATGAAATTTACAATCGGATTCGGAAAATTACTATTGTGAGCTCAAAATCAACACTTAAGATTCGCAATTTTCAGAACATGGTTTGAAAATTACCAACAATTGTCAATTTTACGAAATTGTTTCGAATTTTCGCATCAAGTTATGAAAATTGCAATGTTTGTAAAATTCATATCCGTGTTCGGAAAATTGTCATCAAAATTGCTTTGAAAATTCATAACTTTTTTAACAGTGAATCTACAATCAAATTGAACACTTTGATACGGGTACTTGAATGAATGCAGTTGAATCCGTTGAGCTTCTGATGCTTAACAGCCTTAGCAGTAACTTTAGCTTGCATCCTAAAGAAAAGGTCTATAGGGCTCTCAATAAAATGAGCCGCGGGGCAAGGGTACTTCGTGGATTATAAGGAAGCGAAGAACCGGGTTTGCGTGTAAGAGCCAGCACCCCAATAACCGGGTTTGGGAGCCTCAGACCTGGGTTTCCAGTGGGCCTGGATCCGCGGGTTGACTAGTCCACACGCAGTGCTCCAGTACCTACGCTCACGTTCACTAAGTCTGTTGTTAGATCCAAGTGCCCAGCTCAACCCACGCACCCTGTCCAAAAGTCGAGGGGCTCTCCGCGACTAACCCAAGAGTCTCGCGGGGGTTACGTATTCGTCAAGACACAGGGCTCGCCGCGTGCTCCTCCGCCAGCAGCGTGTCTCCCCCGCCCCCTCCAGTGCCGCTCGGGGTCGAGCGAGCTCGCTGGAAGGCATCGGGAGCCTGAGGCCTCCTCCCCAGGTCTCCTCCGTGGTGCAGTTGGCAGCGTCTCGGTCCACAAAGACGGTCGTCCTGGGTTCCAATACTAACCAGTGTTTCTCCTTCAGCGTTCTGTGTACGTGTGTGTGTATGTGAGTGTGTAAATGTGAGCCTGTGTGTGTACGAGTGTGCCTGTGTGTGAGACTGAATGGGCACCGCCATCCAGGTACCTCCCCCTCCCCTGCAGCTTAATGGGAGGGACGGTTCGGCACGTTTTCGGCATGCCCGGCAAGCGTCCGGCATTGCCGAAAATCGGTTTGTTTTCCAACAAAATGATCATTTTTCGGCAAGCCCGGACTCCTGGTGCGGGGCGGATTTCGGGCGTGCCGGCCGGGCATGCCCGAAATCCTGCCGTCATCCGGCACGATTTCGGGCAAGATCATTTTTAAACGGGTAAAACATGCCTAGGTATGATGTACCGGGGGTAAAAAGCTCCAGGGGGGTATAACATACCGGTTACACCGGAACACGGGGCATGACTCCTGCCTTTCATGGAGGCGCCGCCGGGCAGAGCCCCCGGTAGAGCCAGGGCGCGGCGGCGCGGCATTCCGCGTGGACCTGGCCCGCCTGACCGCCACACCGACCTCGCCAACGTCCCTGCTGCGCAGTGCCGAAAGTTTCACCTTCTTTTGTTTTCGAAACAAAGCGAGGAAAAGTTGTTGGCGGCGGGTACGGCTGTGTAGGCGCAGCGTGCATCGCGATGGCCTTGCCAGGTGCGAGGCAGCGCGACAATGACGTGACGCGTCGGCCTGGTTTGGCCGTGACGGGGCGTCATGGGACGGCAGCGGCGCGTCAATGATTGTGACGGGCTGAATTGCGTTAGCGCCGTCAGTGGACCAATATGAGTCGAACAGCAGCCTAGCGGCGTGCTGCGTACGTCCCTGTGGCGAGCAACGTGTGCAGCATTCCCCCAAAGAACAGAAAAAGGTCACGATGATGTCAAATGATTAGTGACAAGATGACATCATTGCCGACGGTCAAAGTTAGCGATTTTTGACGTCAAGTGCATGTCAATTGATATCCTTTTATTGAATATGATATCTTATGATGTAAATTTGACACAAAATACCGAGTCAAATTCTAGTCATGAGGGGTCACTGATGCAGAGCGTGACTAAATTTTATCAATTTTAGCTCACTTGACGTCAATATGACCTTTTTCTGTTCTCTGGGCCGGACTTTTTGTCGAGAAAAACAACGAGACTTGCTTTCCGGCTCAAAGGGCAAAAACTACACTCGACCGAACTGCGCGCACGCCCACATCGCTCGTTATCCTGCCGGAATTAATTTTCGCCCTCTCTTTGCTCTTTCTTTTTCGTAATAACGCCGTTTTTTCCTGTTTCCAGGTGAGTTGGCCTATCGCTCGGCGGATGATCCCACGCCTTTTTGCCCCGGCCGCGCCGCTTTTTTCCGACGACACCGGTAGGGCGGCGGCCTGCCCGCCAGGCGGTTTATCGTGACGTCGAAATTTGTCGCCGCGCCACTGCGGGTCGGAGGCGGGCTGGAGGCGGGCTGGAGGCGGGCTGGAGGCGGGCTGGAGGCGGGCTGGAGGTGGGCTGGAGGCGGGCTGGAGGCGGGCTGGAGGCGGGCTGGAGGCGGGCTGGAGGCGGGCTGGGGCGGGCTGGAGGCGGGCTGGAGGCGGGCTGGAGGCGGGCTGGAGGCGGGCTGGAGGCGGGCTGGAGGCGGGCTGGAGGCGGGCTGGAGGCGGGCTGGAGGCGGGCTGGAGGCGGGCTGGAGGCGGGCTGGAGGCGGGCTGGAGGCGGGCTGGAGGCGGGCTGGAGGCGGGCTGGAGGCGGGCGGCACGGAGGGACGAGGGGTTCCGCCGTGGTTCCGCAGCTCGCAGCAGTCCCGGTTGAAATTGCGATTTGATTCAAGAGCAGGTGGGTGCCGCCGCCTGGCAAAACACGGCCCGCTCCGCTACGCCCCGCCGCGCCGCCGCGCCCCGCCCCCCAAGCATGTCACATTTTTGACATTTATATTTACCGCAAGGCTGGCTCTGCAGAATGCAATGGCCAGGCGGCACCACTGCGAGCACTGCGAGGGAGGCGCGCGGCCCGCGCGGGGCGGCCGACATTAAAATGCCATTTCCACGCAAAAAAAGGGAGAGAGAGAGAGAGGAAGGGAGCGTCAAGAGGGAAAGAGAAAATGAAAAAGAATGGCGTGCTCATCATGCTCTGCGGCGTCGGCTGACTTCGCGAAGCGCGACCTGGCCGGGGCGGGCCGATGCACGAGAAGACTAGATCTGTGCAGTCGGCCGCCAGTCCGGGCACGCCAGCTCGGAGCGCTGCCGCCACCAAAGGCCACCCAAATCGAACACAGAATGGTACTGCCCTTCCTTTTCAATGAGGGGTGCTTCAAATCCTATGTGAGAGCTCTGAAACGGGCCTTGAGCCCGCCTGCCGCCGCCTGCCCGGGTATGCCGGCGTACTGCGTGGTGACTGCGTGGTGACTGCGTGGTGACTGCGTGGTGACTGCGTGGTGACTGCGTGGTGACTGCGTGGTGACTGCGTATGGTGACTGCGTGGTGACTGCGTGTGGTGACTGCGTGGTGACTGCGTGGTGACTGCGTGGTGACTGCGTGGTGACTGCGTGGTGACTGCGTGGTGACTGCGTGGTGACTGCGTGGTGACTGCGTGGTGACTGCGTGGTGACTGCGTGGTGACTGCGTGGTGACTGCGTGGTGACTGCGTGGTGACTGCGTGGTGACTGCGTGGTGACTGCGTGGTGACTGCGTGGTGACTGCGTGGTGACTGCGTGGTGACTGCGTGGTGACTGCGTGGTGACTGCGTGGTGAATGCGTGTGGTGACTGCGTGGTGACTGTGTGCGGCAAGGCCTCCCTCGTCCTCGCCGTCCTCGTCCTCGTCGCGTCACCGGCCCGACTCGGTCCGGCGTCGCCTTGCACTTTGATGTGTAGTGGTTATTCAGAGCCGTCGCTCGGCCCCCGCACTCCGTCGTTCAAGCAGCCACCGCACGCCTCGCCTGTCCGTCCGTCTGTCGATCTGTCGATCGGTCTGTCTTTCTGCTTGTCTGTCTGCTTGTCTGCCTGCCTGTCTGCCTGCCTGCCTGCCTGTCTGTCTGTCTGTCTGTCTGTCTTTCTGTCTGTCTGTCTGTGTATGTCGGTGAGCGCCGTACTCATCGTGCCTTTCCCGCCAACACTGTGACAAGCACTCTCGCCTCTCATATGCGATGCGCTATCAAACGAACGCACCCCCCCCCCCTCCCTTTCCCCTCCCCTTCCCACGGGTCCCGGTGGCTCTTTCGGCGCTCCCTGGTGGATCGGTCGGACGGGATCCGGACGCCAACCGTGGCGTCCAGGTGGCGTCCAAAATGTTTCAAATAGGACCGTTTGTGGACTGCGTCCCTGCGAGGTCCACCGGCGTCCAATTATCGTCCAGTACGTCCGCGCAAGGTCCATAAAGGGTCCACAAAGGGTCCATGTGGGTCCGTTGGGGTCCGTGGGGGTCCGTGGGGCGTCCGTGCTAGGTCCGTTGGGGTCAGTGTGGCGTCCATACTGCGTCCGTTGGGGTCAGTGTGGCGTCCATACTGCGTCCGTTGGGGTCAGTGTGGCGTCCATACTGCGTCCGTTGGGTCCCGTAGGGCGTCCGTACTGCGTCCGTACTGCATCCGTTGGGATCCGTGGGGTGTCCGTACTGCGTCCGTTGGGATCCCTGGGGCGTCCGTACTGCGTCCGTTGGGACCCGTGGGGCGTCCGCGATGCGTCCGTTAGGGTCCGCACGGCGTTATCTAACTGGGGCCCAAAGGGCTCTTATAGGCGCTTATGGACGCTAACGGACGCACTTCGGACTTTGGATGTGTGGACCCATAAGGACGCACTTAGGACCCTGGTTGCGACCACTCGTTGGAAAGGTCTCACCAAGACCTGTTCGAATCTGCAATAAAAAAAAATTGTTGGTCACCCCCCTTTTTTCAAGATACTGATTTTTTAACTCTATTTTGAAAAAAGGGGGGTGACCAACAATTTTTTTTTTTTGCAGATTCGAACGGGTCTTGGTGAGACCTTTCCAACGAGTGGTCGCAACCAGGGTCCTAAGTGCGTCCTTATGGGTCCACGCATCCAAAGTCCGAAGTGCGTCCGTTAGCGTCCATAAGCGCCTATAAGAGCCCTTTGCGCCCCAGTTACATAACGCCGTGCGGACCATAACGGACGCATCACGGACGCCCCACGGGTCCCAACGGACGCAGTACGGACGCCCCAGTGATCCCAACGGACGCGGTACGGACGCCCCACGGATCCCAACAGACGCAGTACGGACGCAGTACGGACGCCCCACGGACCCAAACGGACGTAGTATGGACGCCACACTGACCCCAACGGACCTAGCACGGACGTACCAGGGACTCTAAGGCAAAACTCAAGCGGCGTCGCACTTCGGACCACTAGCGGACCTTTGGGGCGGACTGGACGGACGCACTGCGGACATATCCTGGACTTCCATTTTTGACCGGCTTCGGACCCAAACGGACTTACCAGGGACTCTCAGGCAAAACTCTCGCGGCGTCTCCCGCCGGACCACTGGCGGACCCTCTGGTGACCATTCACGGACTTCAAGGACGTATTGCGGACTTCGTAAAGTTTTCTATGAAGTTTGGCGGACGGCAGGTGACCCAATGCGGACGCTTGACAGACGCTGTTTTCTGTGCGTGGACCAAGCAGACGCAGAGTGGACCAACTTCGGACTCGAGTGGACTCCGAAAGGACGCTTGGGACTCTTATCGGACGACGTGAGACCGTGGACGCGCCGGGACGGCGAATGGACTGAAGGCTCCGGACGTCGCAGACTACAGCAGGACTGACTGTGGACCAGGAAGGACGCACTGGACTCAGTTCGGACTAGTTATGGCCCCCCCAGGACCTCACGGACGGCAAGCAGACGCCATCTTTGCGTCCAGATCGGGTCCGAACGATCCACCAGGGCTGTGGGTACATATCGCCGCGAATGGGATTAAATTAAGGTACCCTCTGAAGCGACACGCCCCACTACACCTCCACCGCGCGCACACACAGTCTCTCTCTCACCCACACACACACATAGGATCACTCGATCCCCTGCTACTCGGCCGCTCTCACTCACCCACGTGTGTTCGCCGCGTGTGACAGAGGGAAAGGTCCTAATGTAATAAATATTCCGTGTGATGCCGGACCTACTCTCTCTCTCTCTCTCTCTCTCTCTCTCTCTCTCTCTCTCTCTCTCTCTCTCTCTCTCTCTCTCTCTCTCTCTCTCTCTCTCTCTCTCTGTCTCTCTGCCTCCCTCTCGTTTATCTGCCATCAGCTTCCGGTCACGGCCTAATTGAAAAGGGGGAAAAACGGAGTGAAAGGGGGAAAAGACGAAATGGAGGACGACTGGACTCGGTATGGCCAGTTGCGGAAACGCGACCGATTCGTGCGCTCTTCCTCATTGATGCATGAACACACGGCAGACAGCGCAGCGCACTTACAGTGGTGACATCTTGGCGTCTCGACGTGGCGGCCGTCGGCAAGCCGTCGTGCTGCCTCGCTGTGCGACATGAAGAGGCCCTGCCCGCCCCCGCCGCCGTCTCCGGCCCATCACAGCGGTCGTTTGCTTTCGCCTCTGTGTCCTTGATGGGCCTTGTTGCAACACGCGCCGCGTGCGTGCGTGTGTGCCCTCTGCGAATAATGACGTGTGCTCTGCTGGCCCTGACGAGTGACCTGCCCCGCCTCCTGTCAGACGCACATCCACCTCGTAGGTCGTCGTGTGCGTAGTGGGTAGTGTGTGTGTGCATAGTGTTGTGTGCGTGTGTGTGATGCGCGCGTCCTTCGTCCTTTTTCGCTACAATTTGGGCGCGTGGCTTGGATGTGTCCAGGCAGGGGAGGGGTTTCGGACCGATGCTTCCCACGCGCATCGTTTTTATTGTGTGTGTGGGGGGGGAGGGGGAGGGCGAGGGGTGTGTGTGGCTTGTCGTGCGCTGCCCGGTGGTGCTGCCTACACTGCACCCGATTAAACGGCTCTTTATTGCCTGTCCGCCACCTCTCGTTCGTTGTTTTTTGCTCTTTCTGTCTCTTTTTTTGTTCTTTTTGATTCCTGACTTCGCCTCCCCCTCCGTCGTCCCTGCCTCCCGGGGCGCAATCTTCAACTCGTAATTCCGGCCCGCTCGTCTTTAGTGCTGGCCGCCGCCTCCTCCAGCCAGCCCATGCACCGCCCGAGTTTTAGGTGGCCAACTCGGAACATGGAAACTAAGATTACCACTATTCAGGCCGCTCGCTCCGTCCCGTCCCCTCCCCTCCACCCGCGCTGCTCTGCACCTCGTCATCTTTACTTATCAGTCCGCGCAGCCTTGGCGCAGCCACCCTCGCCCCTTTCAGCGGCCCTCCCCTCCCCGCCTCTACTTCCGGTACAGACAGATGATGCATGTTGCGTAATCGCCGCCCGATATCACGCCGCCGTCGCTGCACGTGCACGGCGAGACTACTGTATCGAAGGAGGACGGGGATTTCGCGCATGGCCGAGCCCCCCCCCCCTTTAAATCTTCCCCCTCCCCCTCAGGTGGCGGGAATGGACTGGCGCGGTGCTTTCCACGCACGACCACGCGGCCGCTTCTTTATGGACGTCCTTTATCATGACATTCTTGGGTTGTTTTTTTTCTCTCCTTCCTTCCTTCTCCTTTGGGGCGGGAGCGCTGCGCGCGATGAAACGCTATCACTACCTTTATCACGGTGACCCCGGCCGGCCCGGCCGGCAGCGTGTGACCTGCAGAGGCGCCGGCCCGGCGATCCAGTGTGGTGACGCTGCCTTACGTCGTCGTGACGATGACAAACGCCACCGACGACGTCGTCGTCTTCATCTAGGGCAGTGGGGTCGGGTTTCGTGTCCGTCCTGCGGGCTGTCCAGCGGGACCTCCAGCGGGACCTCCACAGCACCTCCACAGCGGGACCTCCAGCGGGACCTCCACCGGTGCCTGTAGCGGGACCTCTAGCGGGACCTCTAGCAGGACCTCCAGCGGGACCTCCAGCGGGACCTCCAGCGGGACCTCTAGCGGAACCTCTAGCGGAACCTCTAGCGGAACCTCCAGCGGGACCTCTAGCGGGACCTCCAGTCCAGTGGGACCTCCAGCGGGACGTCCAGAGGGCCACCGGGCAGGCCGCCCAGGCGCAGCGAGATAGTGGTGGTCACGTGCTGCACGGCCCCACGCGTCGATCATCGAGGCGATAGAGGAGAGTGACGACGGACGGGGAGCGCAGGGGAAGAAATTACGGGCCGGGCGTCCAGCTTGGACAATGCAGCGCTGCGGCCGAGGCCGCGGCTGGGCGTGGTGCTACCTCCTAACCCTTTCCCGGTTGGCGGGGCGGAGACTCTCCCCCAGCCCTTTGGCTGGTGGGCGCTGCCGCTGCCGCTCCCTTTGCGGGTGCACCAGTCCGTGCTGCACCTCCTGCCCTCAGCGGGGAGGAAGGGAGCGGTGGGCGAGGCGAGACCGGCATGCCGATTGCCGCGCTCCTTTTTGTTTTCGTTCCCTTTTTCGCGTGATTCCTCCCCGTCGCCGCTCGTCACTTGCCTGCCCCTTGTGCGCGCTTTATCTGCGTGAAGCCGTTTTGCTGCATTGTCGCGGCCGTCTGAGGTGTATGTGCTGTGTGTGTGTGTGTAGGTGTGTGTGTGTGTGTGTGTGTGTGTGTGTGTGTGTGTGTGTGAGTGTGAGTGAGTGTCCGCGCAATCCCCTCTACCTATCGACGGGCACGCTGAATCCCTAAGCTCGCAAACCTCGCTTCGCTCGTCGCTGCGTCGCGCACCCCTACGGCTGGTTGTTACGACCCCGAGGCCGGGCGGTCGTCCCCAGCGCGGCCCCTGAGCGGCCCCTGCAGCAGAGCAGGAAGTGCGCGGGGATGAAGGCGGCGATCAGGTGAGGCGAGTGGGACCGGCTGCTCCTTGTCCCCGCAGCGTCCCCGCCCGTCCCCGCCGGCCACCGCTGCACAATGGATTTACCACCCTCTGCAGCATCCGGCCGTACGGCTGCCTGTGCGGCACTGCGGTCGGTCCGGGCGGGGTGGGGCGCGGCGGGGTGCGGTGGCTTCAGCCCCCGGGAGATGACGGCCAAATCTCGCCCAGCGCCTCGACGGCCAGAAGGGTGAAGGAGATACGTGCGCGGTTTACGGCGGGATTTCAAAAAAATGGGATGGCGACATTTTTCTTTTCAATTCGGCTTCCGCGACGCTGGGCTGCGGAGTATGCGGAGGGTGCGCGCAGATGCGGGCGGCCGCGGCCAGGGAGGCGTCCGTGGAAGGCTGATCCACGGCGAGAGTGCTAGCCAAAGAACAGATAAATGGATTATGAGTATGGAATTTGAAGCGATTCTTTGTATTACGAAGAAATCCGACTATTCTTTCCTTTTGTCGCAGTTACGAAGCAAGCTTGGTACGCTTTTTTTTTAGTTTAAAGGAACATGGATCTCAATTTACCAATTCGTAAAATATCGATGGTTGGACTACGCCAACGAAAGCTGCGTTTCTAATACGTCTTCGGAATGACACGGCCCTCGATGCAGATGATAGCCTCCGCTGGTTGCTGCAGGTAACCTGATGACATTCGGTAGCGGTATTGTCCGTAGACCATGACGGGAATGGAGGGCACCGACCAACGCACGGGTGAGTCGGTTTCGTATAAACCCTGCAGAGCAGCGATGAATGTTTAAAAATTTACATTCTGGACCAAATAGATCTCTGTAACGCTGCTATCTTGTCACTAGGAGGCACGCAAACTTAAAGATGCTGTAAAGTGAAACTAGCATGTCCTAGAAATGTTTGTCACAGGAAGATCATTTCGTGGTCAAAATTCGAACAGTATTATTAGATGAATTTATTCTCAAAGTTGGGGACCCCAACTCCTGTTGGTTTCTGAGTTATGGAGGTTTACGTAAACTTTTAGTCGTTTCTCCCAAATTCTCCTCATGACAAAGGATTTCAGATTCTGGCAATTTTATCTATTAATGCATAGAAAAAAGATGGCGTTGGCAGGTTTGAAGATTTCAGCCGAGAAGAGGCTGTAAAGGCTATTTTACCGGGCCTATTTTTCTTCAAATTTGAGAGATTTTGCACCAGTTTGGACTTGTTTTTGGTTCTTTTTTTAGGCACGAAGTAGCCTTATAGTATACCCAGGATTCAGCCGGCCCGAGATTCAATTTGTGCATTTCGGAAATTTTCTATACGATTTTAATGAGACTTTGCAGACTTGTAGAACTTTGAACGCTGATTCTCATGCTGAAATCTGGTTAAAAAGTTGGTGGCCAATTTTGAGAAATTTGCTGTCAAAATCGCCGTTTCCATGGCAAAACTCGACTCGTCAAAGGAAAAAAAAGGGAGTGGGGGGAGTCCGAGCCGGGGCGGACCAATAGCCGAGCTTCTTTTTGGGTCTGTACAGCTTACTCCAAAAGCTGAAAATAGCACGTTCGAAATGAAAAATTTCTTTGACTGCAGGTAGACAAGATGCAACAATAGAATCGGTGTCGGTTCGAACGCAGTTTTTCGGTTAGAACTATCCAATAATACTTCTTGATCGGAGTGCTTTTGGACATGCGCAGTAGGTTTGCAACCTGTTTAACAGTTTAACCAACTGTAGCATTTGAAATCTGTATTAATTTTGCTCTCTTACTTGTTTTTCTTTGTTTCCTGCTTATGAAAATTCATATAAAACAAATTTTCAATTTTTATGTGATGACTTTCTAAAAAAATATTAACAGAAAAATAGCAAAACAAAAGTTCTTTTTTTCTGACATAAAGTTTCTCAAATATTACTTTTTTTTTCTGTCAATAAAACAATTTTGTTGTTGTTGTGATTCAGTTAGCACTAGGACCACTTCGCTCCACCTCGCGACTTGCAGTGCTCATGTTCCTCGAACAAGACTCACCCGCGTTTTGAAACCATCCCTCCCGAGTTTATGAAGTTTGTCAAACCAACCGTCGTGGTGTTGATACGTTGTAAGGGAGAACTATTACTCAGAATTAAAGAAACATGACTAGAGAACCATAGCCTTTTGAAAAAAAGCCAAACAATTCAACGCCAGCAAAATGGAGGGGCATTTTTTTGCGCGACTGCTTTTGCTTTCAGCTTCGCGATTTTGCAAGGGCGCAGACGCCGAGAAAATTGGGGCCAACCCGTAAAAATTAATTTACTGCCTTCTTTCTGCCAAGACATTTTAATAATGATGGACTTTAAGGATTTTCCCCTTGTCAGAACACTGCGGAGTACATTAGCATTGGAATTTTTTGAATTTACCACATTTTGATTTCTTTTGTCAATTTTAAAAATTTCGACGGGTGGCCCCATCGACCACATTGGTACCACTGCCTTTGGGGTAGCCCCCTGAGCCACAACTTCACACACCACTTCTTTTCTTTCTCCACACTCTTACACAAAAATCAAATTGACTTCGTGACTCCCAGGATTTCTTAAAATTTTTTTTTTTTTCAGGAAACTAAGGCACATTTTTAAAAAACGGGCTACGCATCTTTCTTTTTCCCAAAGGGCAAGGTGGGTTTTGACCTCCAAAGTGACAAAGGGGACTCGAATCGGACGGGGGACCACACCAAGGATTGCTCTCCGAACGAGGAATCCATGGTGGGGTCACGCGCTCGGTTCGGGTCCTGTTAGCAATCTGGAGCTCAAAACGCGTCTAGAAATGTGGCCGCCTCCACTGGTCTTCTGGTCATTCTGCCTTTACCACGGGTATGCAGGGTGAAGTTTTTCGGGCCCCCGGGGGAAAAAGTGCTGCAGGACATCCGGCACGTACTTCCAGGCTACCGAACATCCATGGTTGTTGAACTAAATACGAATGCTTTTCCTTCCACATGTTGTTGCTCCAAGCGTCTAAAGCTACATGCATCTTAAAAACAGAAAACGAAAAAGACGATTCGGTAAGGAGAACAGTGTCGTAGAAATAATGACTGCTTGTTTCCCAAATCCCGTCCCTTTGTACAACGAATGGAAGTCTTATTCGTTCGGATGAGAATTTTGTCTCTTGCGTTTAAATATAATTTAATATTGGTTTGAATATTGATCCTCTCTAAACGGCCCTGTCACATTCAAACTAGAGCGACACAATTAATGTTATAACGAATGTGGCGTCCCAGTCCCATTCGTTGAACAGCAGTGTAAAATTCGTTAAAGGATTACCGAGATACGAGTATGGGTTAAGTTTGCCATCTTGAGGTGGCCGTGGCTTCTCACGTGGAAACCCTCTATTTGGGAGCATTTCTCACCCGGGGGAAATTTCGCATTGTGGCTATTGCGTACAGTATGTTTCCAATACGCGTCTTACACCTTGCTGACTATTACGCAAGAATCACGCGCCCTTTACAAGTAGCCTTAAAAAGAGTTCAAGACATACTGTCCAGTTAAATTCACATGCAAGCAATCGCGTGAGTCATTTTCGCCTGATTTCAGTGTATTATTATTGTGTCCCTGTCAGTGTGAGAACTGCCCATGGCCTGGGGGCCTGGAATTTTTTCTAGAGTAGCATACCCATGTGTCGTCTGTCATGGGAGTAGGGCGTTAAACCCAACCTCGTGCGTGTTGCAATTCTGAAGGCCTGGCAGGGTTGTAGTGAGAAAACCTCATACTCACTGACCAGTTGTGTTTCGCCCCGCAGTCATACATCTTTTCAACGACAACATTCCAGGGCCCCCTAAAACAAATAATTCTTAGACTCTGACCTGTTCGCTTTGAGAAATGACTTAGGGACGAACAGTGCGGGGATAAATCGATCAAACACGGCAGTGGTGAGGTGGGGAAAAAATTAGATGATCCCCGAACTAGATTCCCCCCATAAAGACTTGATAACTTTCATAGACGTATGACGAGGGTGTGGGTACGAACAACCGTCGAGAGTATTTCCGGTTATCTAAGAGTGGAAAAACAACGGCCAAAATTGGCCCCGAAATAAAAGGGAAATTTTATCAATTTGCGACTCTTAGAACACGCTTTTACGCACATTATCACCTGCGGGCAAAAACTCCCGGGGTTTAATTGGGGAAATCTCGGTGTGACCCTTGTTGGTGCTTTATATGCCTCATCGTACCGCGTAGGAGTTAATTGCTTTCCATGGAACCGAAATGAGGACAACGAAATAGATTCAAACGCATTGAAGATGAAGGTTCGAAAAGATTTCTCCATTGGGTGCCATCCTCTTGCACACTGCGCATTGCAAATTCAAGCGAATAAGTGTCACGGTGGCGTGGTTAAACAAGTTGATTCTGTTCTAAACAGACTACTGAGATTCCAAACGCTATAAAATAGCACGTATGGTGCGATGCACTGAGATAGCGCACCATACGTGCAATACCTCAGTCATATTGCACTCACGTGCAATGCGTCCCCAAAAAGCCCCATGCTAATGCATGGGAAGGGAAGGCATTGCACTTCATGTGCAATGCTTTTGCATTGTACCAATTGACGCTTATTCATAACGATTAGAATATCAGTGTTCTTATGCATGTTTCAAAAGTGTTGCACCTTTTTTCAGAATCACGGCATGAATATGTGATACTTTCAGTTTCTTTACCTCAATTTTCTCTAAAGTTTTCAGATCGAATCTAATGACCGTTTTGGGACCCCGTAAATATCAACATTGAACACGACTATAAAAATTTGATATGCTCGAAACCTGTGGGAACGGATTTCCATGTCGAATCAGTACAGATTCGATTTCGAACAAACCAGTCTCTAAAGCGATCACTTACTTGCCTTTTCGAGTGCAGGTCCCGGGATGCAACTGACAAAGAGTCGAGAACAGGCGGCCACGGGACTGCTTCTCATTGTGATGGGGCCGGGGTTTCCCCTCAACAGCTCCACGCTAGTGAATTTTTTCTTAAATAACAAAAAGGAATCCATTTTTTACGTTCTGAGCTTCATGGAAAAACCCCAACGGCCCACGGCAGCAAGTGTGATCTAAACAGGCCTCGTATTACGGTGTTGATCAGTATCTGGCAGTTCAATGTGATCTCGTGTCACGGCGCATTCATTTTGAGAAAAAAAGATGGGCCTCTGAAACATTTTTTGACCATGTCCCCCAAAATTTGGCACTTTTTGGTAACTTTTGGCCTTTTTCGACAATATCTCCTGAAGAGCTGTAGCTACATTCCGGGGACAGTTTTGGATTCCTTGGATCATTTTACGTTTGAAAAAAATCTATCTTTTCTAATAAAAAGCAAAACTGGAAAAACAGTAAAAAGTACCCAAAATTTCCCGTAAATTATTTTTAAAAAAAAGGTAAAACTGCCCCCGATTAGGCAATAAATTTTTTCCGGACCTGCTACTGCGGCTTTTAGCATCTCGGGCAGGGTACTTGAACTCCCACCAAAAAAAGAGCCCCAAAACGGAGACGTGAAATCCAACCCCCCGTCACCTCTTAACACCTTCGCGCCGAAGCCAAGTTTTGGGGGAAAAGCCTAGATGCCCAAGGTGCAACTTCCGAACCTTACGTCGCAACCACATGGCACATGGATTTCGGACTTGGTATGACCACCCAAACACCATGCGCCAAAAAACTCCTATACGAGAACCATGTTCTCGTGTCGGCGTCTGAGCCTTTGCCGTACGAGAACCATGTTCTCGTACCGGCTGAAAGGCCACAATTGGTGGTAAAGGGATGATAAAATTAGAACTAAAAAAAAAAAAAAAATAGACTCAGCCTCTTTACACCGGTGCGAGAACATGGTTCTCGCACGACAAAAGCCCAAATGCCGATACGAGAACATGGTTCTCGTCGCGACCTTTTTTTCGTTCAAAACCTCAGAAAAGATGGGGGGAACTCGGATCGAAAAAAACGATGTCATATTTGGGGACGAGAACCATGTTCTCGTGGCGGCAGGAACGGATCGCAAACACGAGAACCATGTTCTCGTACCGGCAGGAACGGATCGCAAACACGAGAACCATGTTCTCGTACCGGCGGGAACGCCACTTCACCAAGGTAAATTCACAAAAGTACGAGGACCTTTTTTGTAAATTTTACCTTGGTGAAATGGCTTTCCCCCCCGGTACGAGAACGGGTTTCTCGTGTTTGCGATCCGTTCCTCCCGGCACGAGAACCATGTTCTCGTCCCAAAATTACATGCTCGAGACTTAAATTTTAGCCGAAATTTTGGGAAAATTTTACGCAGTTTCCCAAATATGGCATCGCTTTTTCGATCCGAGTTACCCCATTTTTTCTAGAGGTTTTGAACGAAAACAGCTCGTGACGAGAACCATGTTCTCGTATCGGTTTTTGGGCTTTCAGCGTGCGAAAACCCATGTTCTCGCACCGGCGCAAAGGGGTTTTAAATAATTTTGCTCACTAAAGTGCGGGCCCCCGCCCAAGACCCGGCCGGCCCGCGTCCCGCGTTCGATCCGCATTAACTTTTCCCGCCCTCGCTGTTACGGCCCCCTCTAAAGAGGTGCCACGTCCACAGTGGCCAGAAAACCGGGGGAGGCGGCCAAAACTCTAGACGCGTTTTTAGCCCCGGAGTCGCTAAATGGGGCTCGAACCGACCGTGTGACCCCACCAATGGATTGCTCTTCGAACGAGGAACCCTTGGTGGGTCACACGTTTGGTTCGAGCCCCATTTAGCGACTCTGGGGCTCAAAACGCGTCTAGAGTTTCGGCCGCCTCCACCGGTCTTCTGGCCCACTGTGACGTCGGGAAAGTTTTGGCGCCGAGGCCGGCAGCGCAACGCAGCGCGGCGGCGAGAGGAAGTGCTGGCGCGGCTACGTCGGGCTACAAACTTGGCCGCAGGTTGAGCATCGCCTTCGCCCCGCGAGAGGAAGTAAAAGAGTGTAAGAAGCTGAATGTCGGCGCCGTGCCGCGCCGCGGGCCCGCTGGCCGGCGCCGCGCTTCGACGCCGTCCCCCGCCGGGGCGCGAGTGACATGCGGACGCCCGCGGCGGATCGCACGCGGCCACCGCGACGTGTTTGCTTTTGCTTTTTTTATCGTGGTTGTTTTTTTTTTCGCTCGGGCCCCGGGCAGCGCGGCAGCCTGCCTGATGGCGGCCGCACGCGCGCATCCGAACACACGGTACCGCTTTGGCGCTCCGCTCCGCCGCGCTGCCGTGCCGCTCCGCGTAATAAAACAAAAAGCACGTCAAGGCCATCACGCCGCGCCGCACAGTGGGACGAACCCCAAAAAACAGGGTGAGAAGTGGATTTTTGAAAATTTAGCGATGGGGTCCAACGAACTATCAGACATTTGCAAAAAAGGGTCTGGGCTACACGGGACACTGCTTCTTTCGTCAATATTTCACCGTGTGAGCCCTGGGGGGGCGCCGAACTTGGTCTTTTTTTCCGGTTTTTTTCGCGCATTACTGTCAGGGGTGTACTGTTTGTCCTCTAGGCCGTGCCGTTTTAAATAACCTCATCATGTTATATATTTTTGGAAAGCTGAGAACTTGACGAATCTAACGCACTCCTCGGTTTTAAATTTTTGAGTAACCTATCAGAAGTAACAAGCCAAAGAAAATAAATAAAATCGTGTCTTGGACGATTTTCACGTTGAGATAAGTCGATTGCGCACATTTGCGCACGGGTGGGAAAAAAGTCCGTGACAGAGCAGCTTCTCTACTTTCGGGCCCATACCGCCGAATGCTCCGCAATGCTCCGCGTTTTTATAAAATCAACTTTAAAAATGCGTTTTTTCGCGCGCCGCCGCGCCGCCCGGCTCGGCTGGCTGGCCAGGCTGTGTTGTTTACCCCCCCCCCCCCTTTTCTTCTCGTTATTTTTTGGTCTGATTTTGTCAGAAAGGGTTTTTCCCACCCGAAAACCCCCCATAGTGATTTGGTAGCGATAGTCGCACGCGTTCCGGTTTACCCCCTATCGATTGCCGGATCCGCCCCCGGCGGTACTTTTTCGGTCTGTTTTTTCAGAAATGGGGTTTTTCGCACCCCAAAACCCCCCGGGTAGTGATTTTGGTAGCGATAGTCGCACGCGTTCCTGGTTTACCCCCCCATCGATTGCCCGGGTCCGCCCCTGGCGGGACTTTTTCTGGTCTGATTTTTTCAGAAATGGGTTTCTCGCACCCGAAAACCCCCGAGTGGAGATTTTGGCATTGATTTGAGCACTTTATAATTATCACCGCGTTTTTGGCGTTTCGTCCCACTGTGCGCCGCGCCGCGCACCCCGAGAAAGCCATTAAAGAGTGAAAGTTTGCCTCCAATTACGGGGAGTCTCGGCGAGTAATTGTCGGGCCGGCAGCGAGCGAGACAGCGAGAGGGTTAGCGGGTCAGCCGAGTCCCCCGACTGATAGATTTCCCGCCCGAAATTAGCATGTGTGAAGGGCGGCGTTAATTGACTGGAAGAGCGCACAAACACAAAGCAGCCCAGGCAGGCAGGCAGCCAGGCAGGCAGCCAGGCAGGCAGCCAGGCAGGCAGCCATCCCACCGAGCGAGTTTAGTTTGTTCAAAGGCTGGGCCTGGCGGCTGCTGAAGTTTCGGGGCTTGTCTTGGAAATATCCTTGATTTCGTGTCGCGTCTGTGTGCGTGTGTGTCCCGCTCGAGTCTCGGCGCGGCCACGCCCGGGCGGGCTGGGGGAGACACTTGGTTGTTCCTTTGCGGGAGATGCGTATCGGAAAATAAAAAGATTCCGCCCGACGAGCGGGTGGGCGGGCAGGCGAGGCGGGGTGGCGACCAATTTTGTGTCTGCAAACCATTCCCGCTGGCGTCTCAATTTGTGTGTTGCCCGTGACGGGGCGGGCCGGCGGCGACCCGCTCTGCCGGGACGGGCGGGTCGCCAGCCAGGCAGCCAGCCAGCCGGGCAGCCAGGCCGAGGAGCCACCCCTTTCAGCAGAGAGGGAACAGAGGCGACCGGCAGGGCGCAGGCCGCGCAGGAAGGAGGGCGGTTGGTTGTAATGAGGACTGGGGGCCGATCGCAAGCAAACCGAAGGCAACCTGGTGCCGAGCAGTGCCGAGCAGTGCCGAGCCGCTTGGAGTGGGACTCGAATCGAACACATAATGGTACCTCGCTACGGGCGAGGGGCGATGTTGTGAAAGACTCGGGAACGGCTCCAGAGTGTTCTCGTCTTTCGCCTTGTACGGCACCAGCACGTGCTGCTGGCCGGGCAGGAAGCGGCGGAGCGGCGAGTGGCCTGGGGAAGGCAGATTAGCGCTCCCGCCGCTGCTTTTCCAGGAAACAGAGTAACGTCACGAGAATGCCGCGCGCGCCGCGCCGCCCGAGCGGATGACGGCGCAAACTGAACAATTGCGACTGTAGTCGCAGCGCACCGCGTTCCCGGCCCTGGTCGCCCCTGGTCTCCCCTTTTCAGCCCTTTGAGCCCTTTCAGCCCTTTCAGGCTGCCGGGGGCTTCGGGCCGCCATCGCCATCAGCGCGATGAGGGACCGGCCGGGCCGGGCCGGGCCAGCCCGGGTCGGTGGCTCGCGCCTGATTGGCTATCCATCCAGCCGGGCGCCGCCGCTGGCGGAGCTCCGTCTCGGTCTTTGAATGATGTGGCGATGGGGGCTGTGCGGGTGTAGCTCGGCAGGGTCCCTGCTGTCCACAGGACCCCACCTCGAGGTGAAAGCGGCCGCTGCCCGCCACACCCAGCACGGCCAGGCGGGCCAGGCAGGCCAGGCAGGCCTCGTGCCACCCGCTGGCGCCCCGCAACGCACCCTTTAATTACAACACAACAGCCGCTATAAGTCACTTGCTAGTCAGGGCCGCGCGGCGGGCCGCCCCCTTCCCCCCACCCCACTCGAGAGCTCTCGGACAGCGTGGCGGACACTGTAGTTTAGCATCGCCCATCGCCCGGGCGGCGCGTTGTTGCCACCATCCCCCGCCATCCCCAACTGCATGCTTCCAAAAGAGAGGTGCTTGTGTGCGTGTGTGTGCGTGTGCGTGTGTGTGTGTGTGTGTGTGTGTGTGTGTGTGCGTGCGTGTGCGTGCGCGTGTCCGTGTGTGGACGCGTTCGCCTCGATGGTGCGGGGTTCTGTATTGACGCCGTCCATGGTTCCATTTGCCATCGCTGTCCGACTGTCCGCGGTCCGCCTGTCCGTCGCGACGACAGGCCTCGTCGACTTGTATGCATATTAGCAGCGGGCCGCACCCCCGGGCGCCACGCCCTCCCGTCGACGGCGTCCACGCACCGCCACACCGCCGCCGTGGAGGCCGAGGAGGCCGCCGCCGTGCCACGCCGCGCCGCGCACCGAAGCGCCGCTTTATTTTAAACGAGGCTTGTCGTATCGCGTCACGCCCACGCAATTATCGCGGCCGCCATAAATCGCGCGTCCGTCGGCCGGACAGCGCGCGGCCCTGCACACTGCGAGTCGCCACGGCCACGGCCAGGCCACGGCCAGGCACCGCCTCGTTCTTTACACTTCCCGCGACGGCGACCTTTCACCCGTGTCCGCACTACCGCCGTGCCGTGCCCTGCCGTGCCCTGCCGCACCGTGCCGTGCCGTGCCGTGCCGTGCCTTGCCGTGCCGTGCCGTGCGGCTCCCTTGGTTGCCCGGGGAGTTGGGGCTCCGGGCGGCCGTCCCCGCCGTCCGCGACCGAGCATGCCTCGGGGCACTAGATAAGGTGTACAACTAAATTCCAGGTGGTGGCGAGGCCGGGCCGCGGCCGTGGCGTCGTGGCGACGACGAGGGTCGTCCTGCTATTCACACCGCCGCCCTGCGATCCATTCCCGCCCTCGGCCCCCTCCCGGGCCGAACCCCCCTGCTGGGGCCCTCGACGCCCGAGCTGCCCGTGTTCGTAATTTAGGGCTGGTGATGCAATATTTCCGGTATCTCGTCCTCGTTAGAACTGGCGTGGCCGCGTTGCCCCGGACCACGCCCTGCGACGCCTCGACGCCCGGCGGGTCGTTAGTGGCAAGGCGGGCCAGGAGTCCTCGATGGCGCACAGTGGATCAGAAGACCGGTGGAGGCGGACAAAACTCTCGACGAGTTTTGAGCTCCAGAGTCGCTAAATTGGACTCGAACCGAGCGTATGACCCCACCAATGGATTCCTCGTTCGGAGAGCAATCGATTGGTGGGGTCACACGCTCGGTTCGAGTCCCATTTGGCGACTCTGGAGCTCAAAACGCGTCTAGAGTTTTGCTCGCCTCCGCCGGTCTTCTGGCCCACTGTGTGGCGGTGGGGAGTGACGCGGTGCCGCTGGTCTGCGGCTTTGCTGGCTCCGCTGGCGCCGCTCTGCTCGGGGCGTTAACAGGTGAAATGAACATCTCGGGTGGCGCCGCGCTGCTGGCGCTGCTGGCACACTGCTGGCGCGCTGCTCGCCTCCCAATGGCGGCCATTATCCGCACCTCAAAACGGTTACGCCGATCGCCGCCTCGGGTAATGAAATGCCGGCCGAGCTGCTCTGCACCGCCCTCTTGGAACCGATCCGGCGCGGTGCCGTTCGGCCTCTCCGCCGTTCCGGGCGCGGTGTGCGTTCGCGTTTACAAATCGTTCCGGGGCGTGCTCGGGATTCAATTACCATTTCATTTGGAGCGCGGCGCGCGAGGACGGCGGCGGGGCGCGGCGGCCGCGGCTACCTGGCCTGCCTGGCGGGGCCAGCGCGCCGTGCAGGTAGGCAGCGCGCCGACGCGGATGCCTCCGGTCTGCCTACCTGCTTCCGCAAGGGGCCCGCGCCCCGTGCCACAGCGGCGACGCACTGAAACACCAAACGTGGTCTAGACTAGGCCACACCACTGGTGTGGTCAAATAGTTGCCATTTTGACCGCACACGGTGAAAACGGTTCCTGGTTTTCCCAGGAACCTCCTGGAAATTGCCTATGTCTTCGCCATAGGGCTCCTGGGAATACCAGGTACCGTTTTTACCGTGCATCAGTTGGTGTGGTCTAGACCACGTTTGGCCTCGTTTGGTGTGGTCTAGACCACGTTTGGTGTGGTATTTCGCACCAAACGTGGTCTAGACCACACTAACTGATGCGGTCAAGACCACGTTTGGATTTTAAGTGCGCCAGCGCGTATCAGGGTTCGAGGTTCAAGGTTCCTCTGCATTCCATACTCATATTAGCACCAGTGTATTCGCCCGCGAACGGCGAATCGTTTGCATTGCACTGTGTTGTGCTCTAGTGGTATTTGAGCATGTGGGGCCGAAGCGTGTCCATGCAACTACAGTTGGGTGCGCTTGGACTGGCCCTTTGGTGCAGGGCGGCGGCGTGGCGATCTGTGCGTGCTTTGAACGGCCCTCGACCTACATACGCGTGATGACGAGGGCGTGATTACGTGCGGCCTGCGTGGTGCGCCCCGCCCCGCCCCGCTCCGCCTCACCCCGCCTCACCCCGCCTCACCCCGCCTCACCCCGCCCCGCCCCGCCCCGCCCCGCCCCGCCACGCCCTTCCACGCGAGGCTGCCCTGGCCTGCCCTAATCTGGGCCCCTACTGTTGTTCTTTCAGTTGGGCAACTCGGGGATTGCTACTCGCAACTACGCGCGACTATGATGTAGTTGGCTTTTCGCGAAGTTGGCGCCCGCGCCGCCATGCTTTAATTTTGTTATTTCGCGGCAGTTGTTTATAGTGGCGGGGATGAGGGGCGATTTAATTAAGTAAGATGCTTTTGCCGCGTCGTCTTCGGCAAATCCCTTGAAGTGAAGGGCCGCCTTTTTTCCGGGACCCGTTGTTCCGCGGCCGCACCCCGCCAGGCGCCACACAGTGGGCCAGAAGACCGGTGGAGGCGGACAAAGCTCGAGACGCGTTTTGAGCTGCAGAGCCGCTAATGGGACTCGAACCGAACGTGTGACCCCACCAATGGATTCCTCGTTCGGGGAGCAATCCATTGGTGAGGTCACACGGAAGGTTCGAGTCCCAATTCGCGACTCTGCAGCTCAAAACGCGTCCGGGGCTCTGACCGCCTCCACCGGTCTCCTGGCCGTGCGCCGCGGCGCGACGGCGTAACCCTTTGAGCTGTGGCAAATCAACACCGACACGACGCGCATGCATGCATGCGGCCTGTTCATTCTTTCCGTGGCTGGGCGGCGCGGCTGGCGGCGCGGCGGCCGCGGCTGTGCGTCGAGGGGAGTGGCGTCGCTGGCGTCGCCGCGGCCGGCCGCCAGAGGGCTCCGCCGTCACCCTTCCTCCCCCACAGGCGAGCCGCGCAGCCGAGCCCGCCGCGCCGCGCCGCCAGTGTGGGTGCAGCCTCCGTCGCATCGGGCCGAGCCGAGCCAGCCGCGCGGCCAGCACGCGTTTCTCCGCCTTTCGCGTCTCGTCGCGTGTGCGTGCGTGTTTGTCTGTCTGTGTGTGTGTGTCGTGCGTCAAGTGATTGTCGGTGTCCTCTCGCGGTGCGGCGTGCTCGTCTCGAAGGAGACCGCGCCCGTGCGCGTCACGCGGGCCCGGGTTCGACTCCCGCCGTCTGCTCGCGGTGGGGATGAGTGCGTAGCAGTGCGTAGCCCTCCTGCGACTGAGTGCAACCGAGTGCTTGCCGCGCTGGTTCCGGGACATGGTGTCGGCAGCGAGTTGCCTGTGAGACTCGTCGCCTTCCACGGCCCGTTCGATGAACGTGGCATCAATGACACTGGACTAACACGATCCACCAATGGATTTCTCGGATGAAGAGTTCTACGATGACATTCTGGATAAACTCTCGGACCGTTCTGACCTTGGTATGTATGCCCACACGTCTCTGGAGCCTTGTCTGTTCCTACGCGGCAAGGAGTGCCGACCGCGATGGGTTTTTAGGGCCTTCAAAGTTAGTTACACGAAAGTTGGGAACAGTTAAGGGCGTACGGGTGGCAAAATTTTTTTTTTCGGCATTTGATAGTGTTGGGTGTGTTTTCTAATCCTGCCGAGCGGTTTTCCTCTGTGACGCTTAGTTTGGGCGTAACGATGCCTACAAGTTCGAAAATTGTGCGTTTTTCGCCATTTTCGGACCCAGGTTCCGGGAGAACCAATGGGAGGAGCATAGTGAAATTGCGCATGCTTGTAGAAGACAACCACAGGTATGATGTAAAGAAATTTCGCGGTGATCGGGTTCAAGGGAAGACTCCTGGAACGCCTTGAAAATGGACAGTTTTGTGAAGTGCGCAGCGACTAAACTACAAGAGTGAGGAGGTTGAAAAACCTTTACCTCACAGCCACGACTTTCCTCTATTGATTGCAAAAAGTTCCAAGTCGCTGGAACAAACGGTTCATCCAGAACCTGGGTCCGAAAATCAAGTAATTTGCTGTCGTTTCAACAGAGAGAGAGACAAGCGATGTCTTGTCTTTCTCGCATCGACTTGTTTCCGAAGCAGCCCCCGCTGCAGGTAGCCACCCGGGGGAAACAATGCGAGCCCCAGACCCTCGCCGCCGCGTGCCGTCTGGGACCGGACTGCAGCCAGTGCGGAGCCATCTCCAACTTTTGCAAAACGGGAGGTCAAAGCTTCGGTAAAAATTGTCGCAGGACTATTTTTCAAAGTACCATTGGAACCGCGATTTTGCGAGAAAACCATTTCTGTCCGATTGGACGCTGAAAAACGGGCCGTTCAAAAAATTTCAGTCGGGGGTTGGGGGTCAATAAATCCTCCTGTCACCATCCTCGCTTCGGTGCGACGAGCCGCCGGCAGTGAAAGGCCCTCGACACAATAGACGGGGGGCGACTACCTGGCCTAGTCCAGAGAGTCAAATTTCTAACGCGTCGCTTGACATGTTTGCAACGATGCCCAAATGCACGCGGGACAAAATTCTGGATCTATTCATGCAAAATTTGAATTCGAGCGATCATTTTGACGAAGCAGGACAAACTGCATTTCACACCTACACTGAAATGTGAACCGTTTCGTGACAAGCATTTTGGTAGCGTTGTCAAAAATTGTCATTTACTATGAACACGGACTTAGAAAAATTACAGCCGATTGGCCGGACAAGCAAAACTGCTCGGCTGCTCATCGGAGCCCAGCTCCGGAGGCGAGTTGCCGTTGCCCCCCCCGGTCGGGGGGGAATAAAAGCTATTGTGCTGTAGTGTCTGCGTGGGCCCCGCCTGACCCGGCTGCAGTCTGGCGACGCCTGACGGGGCCAACGCTTATTCGGAAAAGCCTTCTCGAAATGGACCGCCACCCCTTTCGTCCTTTAAATGTGGCGAGTAGCGCGCGCGCCACATCTCCCCCCCCCCCCCCCCCCCCCCTCTCTCTCCTCTCTCTCTCTCTCTCTCTCTCTTCTCTCTCTCTCTCTCTCTCTCTCTCTCTCTCTCTCTCTTTTAAAGCGTGAGCGACTTTTCCCGTCGAGGTCATCCATTGGCCAATGCTGTCGGAGCAGTCCGACCAGCAGCCCTCGAGGTCACTGACTCTGGACCGCAAATAACCACCGCAGTGCTCGGCCCCGGCCCGGCCCCAGCCCCTCCCCTCCCTCCTCCTTGATACATGTTCGACAGTGTTTTTACCCTCGGTATGTGGTGCCGATACACCAGCCGAAATGCCCGGCCGGTCGCCGCGCGGCCAGTACAATGCTCTTCCCCCCATCCCCCCTCCCCTCCCTCCTTCCCTCCCGTCCTCCCTTGTCTTCAACCCTTTCGGGCCGCGTAGCAGCAGCAGCGCCCCACCATTAGTCAGTATAGGTAATTAGTGTTTGGAGTCAGTGTGCCAGCCTTTGGGCCGACCGACCCGGACCGGAGGAAGGCAGCTAGACAATTTCAATGGAATGAATTCAGCGCGCCGGTCCGCACCCTTGTTTTCAGCCGCACACTGCAAAAAAGAGGTTTCTTTTTTCTTTCGTCTGCTTTTTCTTTTGTTGCTTGTCTCTGCTGTATCCGTCTGAAGAGCGCTTGCTGGCGTGCCGATGGCTTCCGAATGTGATGGTGCAGGGATTGATTCTCCTTTGAGGGGGAGTCGGGTGGGCGCGGCGCGAGGGCGCTTCTGTTGTGCCGTTGCGCCTCTCCGAGGGGAGCCCCTGCCCCGCGCTGACAGTGTAGTGCCAGCAGCGCCGCGGCCCAGCGTCCGACAACCAACGGCATTTCGAAACATTTCGCTGGCAGCACGCCTGGGGGGCTGATAATACTTTTTTGCGCCAACGGCAAGGTAGAAGTCCAGCAGGATTTCGACTTTTGTTCGTCTCGCTCGCGCCGCCCCACCCACCAAGTGTCGTTTAGGCCCTCGACGGGGTCCGTCATGTCAACCCTTTCAGGCGCGCGGCCCGGGGAGGCCCGGGTGGCCCGCGCGGCTGCAGGACAATGGTCTCGGCAACACTGGCGCGCGCGGTTACATGTGCTGTGCTGATTGTGTGTTCGGAACACACAATAAAATCCGGGGAGGGGATGCCGCGGCGAAATAAAAGCACAGGCGCGGAGGGAGGCGGGGAGGGGGTCGCCGACTGAGGCCCAAAAAAAAACAAGAGAAAAAAAATAGAACGGGGGCGTATTTCATGTTTGGCGGCGCGTGTTTGCCTATTCTGTCCCGATGAGGACGACGGCCACGACGGCGCGGGGGAGGAGCAGGAGGACGAGCGGGAGGACCCGCTGACAGGCAAAGTCGCAGATTGGATGTGTTGGGAGAATCCCCTGAAGGGCACGCGTGGCGGCTGCTTGGAGAACTATAACAGAGTTGACGGGGACGCCGCGGAAAAGGTAATCTGTACACGCACGGCTCCCCTCGGCTGCGCACCTCCGCCACCCCACCCCGCCCCACCCCCCCCCGCCCCACCCCGCCCCAGCCCCGCCCCCCCCCCCCCGCCCCGCCCCGTGTTCCGATTCGGCGAGGGGTCCCTCCCGCGTTCCGGCAGAATCACCCCGCCGCTGCAGCAGGTCAGCTGGTCCTCGGAAAGTTTCCTGCAGAAATAACTTCTCGTGGGGAGGGAGCGCCACCGGCGCGTGTCTCCCCGACAGGGGTTGTGCCTCACTTGGCTCTTTGTGTGTGTGTGTGTGTGTGTGTGTGTGTGTGTGTGTGTGTGTGTGTGTGTGTGTGTGTGTGTGTGTGCGGGTGTGTGGGTGCGCGCGCGCGTTCGGCGTCCCTCAATCATTTTGCACTTTTCTGCCAAGATAGCGGGGGTTGATGATGGCGCTGACGGCGTCCTCCTCTTGGCCAAAAGTTCCCCGTGCTGGATTGGACTCCGCCAGCGAGTCTGTCCGGACGCGTTGGTGTCCGTGTCCGGGCCGGGCCGGTCTATCGAGGACCATCACTCGTATCAATGGCGGGGTGGCGAGGGGCCGCCTCCCCCCCGCATAATCCCACCCCGGCTTCGCATTAGTCAAGGTCGGGCCGGCCGCGTGAACACGCCGCGTCGACACGCACGCACGCACGCACCGCCCACGTGGCCTCGCCGCCACGCCGCCACGCCGCCGGCGGTCGTTTTAATATGTTTTTCATGGGCTGGCACCCGTCTGGCGCTGCTGTGGGAACCGGGGAACCTGCAGAGCCTGCGGCCTGCAGCCTGCAGCAGGCCTGCCGCCGCGCCTCGTCGGCGTGCCTCGTCGGCCTGCCGCTGGAAGCTCTGGAAGCCATCAGCGCGTTCCAGAGCGACGGCGGGGAAGCGCAGCAGCAGCCTCATTAGGCCTCGGCGACGTATCCAAATAGCGCGGCCGTCTGGGAGGAAAAACGGGTCATCCGTCTGGCAGTGCCAGGCAGCGAGCACTGCACGTGTGGGCTGGCGGGGCTGGCGGCTCCTCCTTCCCCGAGGGCCTCCCCCAGCGCTGCAGCGCCGTGTTCAGCCGATTCATCGTAAACGCCCCCCTAGACGGCCGGAGTTATGCCCCTGGGGGGCCGGCGGGGCGGCGGCGGGGCGGGGCGGCGCTGTGCCACCCCCGAGTCCGCGCCGCCCCCGCACTTACAGCTGTGTGCGGTATTCCCGGCTTCGGATGCATCATTAACTCCCTATTACTGCCGCTCCCGGGGGCCCGTCGCCCGCCTGGCCCGGGTGTGTGGCGCTGTGCTTCTTCTCTCGGTGACTTCGAGGGGAGCCCCGGCTTCGCCCTCGGCGCCCGGCCAATGTTTAAAGTCGTTTTGTCGAGGCCGCCGCTGTGACGCCGCCGGCGCCATCAGTCTTGCTGAAGAGCGTCGAATCCCCGAGTAATTTCTTTTGTCGCGATTCATCCCCACACGGTAAAAACGGAACCTGGTTTTCCCAGGAACTCCCTGGAAATCGCCTATGTCTCTACCATAGGCTTCCTGGGAAAACCTGGTTCCGTTTTTACCGTGCACCTGTCTTGAAAGGAAAGCGCAGCCAGTCGAGTGTTTGTTTTCATTTTCCAGCCGCCGGACGGAACGACGTCGCAATGACGTCCGAGTGGCTGCCGCCTCGGCTGCCGCGACACCCTAATCCGCACTGCAGGGCCTCTTGTTGTTGTTGTTTGCTCGACATTAATTTTTATTGACCGTCGTAATTGAGCACTGAGCTCGCTGCAGCCAACAACAACAATAACAACTTGCAGCAGGCAGCCCGGGGGCTTTTACGCTTTTCCGGGTTGTTGATTAGAGCGCACGCTGCGCGCGGAGCTGCGGCGCGGCGGCTGATTTTTCACCCTCCTCGACTGAAACCAGACCACCACCGCCGCCATGGCGGGCCACCCCTCTGAGGCTTGCCACTTGGTTTTTCTGCCCCGACGAGCCAACTCGGCAACTCGGCCAAGAGGGCCGCGCGGCTTGTTCGTGCGCCGCCCCGCCCCGCCCCGCCCCCCCCACCCCGCCCCGCCCCGCCCCACCCCACCCCGCCCCGCCCGCCCCCCCCCCGCCCCGCCTCGGCCAGCCTCGCCGCGACGAGTGCAGCGGTGCGTTGGACCGGAAGTTGTGTTTACGACGGCGAGGGGTGGGGGAGGGGAGCCGCCCGGGCCCGCTGCAATCAGGATTCAGAGTGCATTCATCGCAGCGTCCCCTCCGTGCTCCGTACCTGCGCACTGATTCTGAGAGGCGTTGCGTCGCTCTGTCCCTCTCGCACTGACCGGGGGACGTTCCATGAGTGCGAGAGGGACAGCTACGAAACGACTTTCCTCGGAGTCAGTCTGCTGCTGCAATGCTCTCTCTCCCTCTCTCGCTCTCTCTCTCTCTCTCTCTCTCTCTCTCTCTCTCTCTCTCTTCTCTCTCTCTCTCTCTCTCTCTCTCTCTCTCTCTCTCTCTCTCCCCCTCGGCGTCCCGACCGGCCATCGGCTTGCTCGTCACGCCCCTCGCCCCGCCGAGGCGGCCGGTGCTGTCCTGCGTCGAATGATAAGCCCCGTAGTGTTGGTCAGGGGAGCCTCTTCTTTATCAAAACGGGAAAAATGGAGCCTTGTCGAAGGATGCTCGAGACAAAGAGGATTATTCCTCTCGAGCCGCACGCCATGGGGCGTGGCGTGGCGTGGCGCGGCGACTCGCTGCGCGAATTCCCGTCGCTATTTATGGTCGCGATTACACGCGAAGTGGGCGCCTCGCCGCGCCTTGGCCGCGCCACGCCGCGCTGGCGGGACTCGTCTTGATGTAACAAGCCTGTTCCTTCGCCCACCGAGCGCCCCGGGGAGCCGACCTCCTTATCCTATTCCCTTCTTCCCCGGCCGGCTGTCCTACATTCGCCCGACCGTCTGAATTTCCCGCGGCCGGTCTCTGGGATATACGACTTCGAAAATGAGGTCCCGGTCTCCTCGGAGTTATACATACCTTCGCGTAGCGCGGTGCTGCGGAGCGCAAGCGAGGTGGGGCGGGTGCGGCGGGGCCCTCGCTATCTCCGGTCTCGCATTTTTATTCGGCGTGCGTAGGGAGCCGGGCGGGGCGGGGCGGGGCGGGGCGGGGCGGGGTAGGGCCGGGCGCCGTTCTGTCCAGAGATACTGCTGCGCTGCTGTACGTACCGGAAGAGCGAATTTGCACGCCGCCCCGCGCTGCACTGCGCTCCGCTGTTCCGCGGCTGCCATGCCGCCGCTGTCCTCCGTGACGGGCCACACGTGCTGCGCGCCGCGGATGAGACACTGCCCTCCATAGTGCACGAGGCGCGTCAAGCCGCCACTCCGACCTGGCGCTGTGCTGCGCTGTGCTGCGCGTTGATGGTCATTGCCTCCGTCAGCGCGAGGCAGTTAACGTCCCCGCCGCGTTGCGTGATGAGTGAGTTATGGGCGTCGGCGCGTCGGCGGCCTCGCCAGGAACACGACGTGGAGACGCGGCGTGCCCGAGGCCGTGCCCGACAACACCTCGCGAGTTGGCTCGGCGCTCCGCAGCTCGGCGGCGTGTCCAGCGGGGCGCACTGGCCGGCCAGCTGTTCGCGACAGTGGCGTGGCTCGCTCCACGTGCGTCCTGCTCCCGGTCCACTTAGGCCGCGCGGCCGCAGCGCCCCGGCCATACGTTCCTGTTGATGGCCCTTAGCGGCACGGCCGCGTGGGTGTGTGCGGACCGTTGGGGTGGGGCGCGGCGGGGCAGGGCGGCCCCGAGCGCTTGACGGGTCAGCCTGGGTTCCGAACTCCGGGGAGCGTGTTACCCAGGCCGCACCCCCGACCGGCTCTGGAAGTGATGTGTCGGCGTTAGGCCCCTAAGCGACCCAGCCAGGCGGCACTGCGCGGTGTAGGACCGCCTGGCATGCCCGGCCTGCCTCGCACCAGAGAATCATCGGCAGCTTTAGCGTTGCTGCACGCCGCACAAGTTTGAGGCCGCGGCGGCCGGGGCACAAATTGATGCGGCCGCGCGGCACTGCCCCTCCCGCCGCCGCCCCCGCCGCCCCTCGACTCCCTGCGCTCCCTTATTGCTTCTGCCACCCCCTGCAGCTCCGCTCCAGCCCCGCTCCAGCCCGCCTCCAGCCCCCTCCAGCCCCTCCAGTGCTGGGGGGTGCGACTTTGTTTGAGTGCGATGTCGGTCCCTCGCGTCGTCGAAAGCGAGGGGGGAGGCGCGGCGGGCGGTGGCGGTGCCTCCAGGTGGGAAAGCGGCGGCAAGATAGGGGATGAATCTTGGCGCTCCTCTCCCCGCCGCGCGCCGGAGAGAGAGAGAGAGAGAGAGAGAGAGAGAGAGAGAGAGAGAGAGAGAGAGAGAGAGAGGAGAAGAGGAGAGGAGAGAGAGGAGAGAGAGAGAGAGGGGAGAGGGAGAGAGAGAGGAGAGAGAGCGAAGAGAGAGAGAGGAGGAGAAGAGAGAGAGAGAGGAGAGAAGAGAGAGAGAGAGAGAGGAGAGAGAGAGAGAGAAACTTTGAACCGCGGCACGGCTCGCTGTTTGCACCTGCGACGGGCTGCCGAGCGATCCAGAGACCGGAGGCGCGGCGCCACTTCCTGACTCGCGCAGTAATTATATCCGGGCGAGTCGAGGGCGTCGCGGTGAGCGTCCCGCGGCCGCGCTGCGAAAGAGCCGAGCCCGGCCGAGCACGCACAGTACAGCACAGCCGCGAGGGAAATAACGAACGCCGAAAAGAAGGAAAGGAGAAAGGCGGTAAGAAAAGGCTGCGGAGACGCCGCGCCGCTCCGAGGAGCGCTTGGCCGGCGTGGCTTGGCTTGGCCAGACAAGAAGCGTCGCGCTGCTGGCGCACAGTGGGCCGGTGGTGGACAAAACTGTAGGCGCGTTTTCAGCTGCAGAGTCGCTAAATGGGATTCGAACTGACCGTGTGACCCCACCAATGGATTGCTCTCCGAACGAGGAATCCATTGGTAGGGTCGCACGTTCGGTTCGAGGCCCGTTTAGTGACTCTAGAGCTCAAAACGCGTCTAGAGTTTTGTCCGCCTCCGCCGGTCTTCTGGCCCACTGTGCGACGGTGCTGGCGGCTGCTGTTGGCTGCTGGCGGCTGCTGGCGAGCACCGCGTCGACGAGTGCCGACTGCCTGCCGAGTGCGGCACCGCGGCGGGATGGCCGGGCCCTGCGAACAAGTGCCGTGGCAGACCGGCAGACCCGCTGCCATGAAAATGCGCGAGGAATGCTCCAAAGGGCTGCAGGCTGTCCTAATGGCGGGCCGTGCCGTGCCGTGCCGTGCCCTGCCGTGCCGTGCCGCGGGGTCGACGTCCTGGTGCGCCTGCGTCCTGGCTCCTGGCGTCCTGGTGCTGGGGCTTATCTCCGAATGAAGTATTGTACCGCGGTCCTTTTGGTTTTGGCGACGACTCGACACGTCTGCGTATGAAACTCACTTATTAAAATTTTATGGTGGAGTAAACAAAAAGGGACGGGAGGTTTAACCTTGACAGTGTGTTCCCGCCTACCTTCATTCTTCTTTTCGTGCCGACTTCTTTCTGGCCGCGGAACTTTGTCCGCGCCCTCGTTGAAACGGGCTGAAACGAGCCATTGCGGTTGCGGTGCACCGCGAGCTGGCCGGCTGAAAACTTAACAAAGTGGTGCAGTGCATTGCGGTGCAATGCGGTGCAGTGACGCGCGAGCCCAAACCGCAGCCGCCGAGTGGTTTGCTTTATGCGCACCGCGCACGGCCAAAGCGGCCAAAGCAGGTGGAAGGTGGATCGCTTCCTCTTTTCCCCTCCATCCGCGTTTTCCGAAACAATTTCACTTTATTTCATTCTATTTTGCATCATTATGCGGGGCTTTTCCGGTTCCGTGCCACTCCTTGTCAGAGTGCTGCCCCTGTTTTATTTCGCTCCCTCTCTCTCTCTTTTTTTTTCCGGGCATTCCCTTTTCTGTTTCACCTCGCGGCCCGCGAGTCTCGCGGCGTACAAATGAGCGACGCGCGGCTCCAGAGACAGGCAAGGCTCCGTGCGCCGCCGCCTGGCCGCCCCGGCCGCGTCAGCGCGTCAGCCAGATGGATGAATTCGCTGCTTTCCCGGCTGTCAGCTGTCCTCCGCCGTCTTGCTTCTTAAAATTGAATTATAATGCAAGTGTTGGAGAGGGGTGGTGCGCGGCGGCCTGGCGGTGGACGCGCGCCGCACCAGATCGGATCGGTGATAGACAGCGCAGGGGCATGCCGCCAGGCCGGGCACAGCCGTTAGCGAGGGCAAATAAAAAATGTGATGAGGTGGCGCGCCGTGGTGCGCCGTGGCGGCGGCGGCGTGGCGGTCTCGGGGGTGAGGAGGATGATACTGAAGCGGGCGATAAGAATGCAGCTCGGTGCGGCGGCGCTGCGGCACCCCTCGGCAGGCCCCACCCCACCGCCCCACACGGGCGTTCTCGCGAAGAATGCCATTCATGTCTCCCCGTTGTTTTCAACCTGGAGGATTTGTAGCTGTTGCGCACGCGGCGCCTTGAGCCCCTAGAGTGGAGACTGCGCTACCGCCGTGCTCGTCGTGGTGCTCGTTGCCGTGCTCGTCGTGGTGCTCTTCCTCGTGCTCTTCGTGGTGCTCGTTGCCGTGCTCGTCGCGGTGCTCGTCGCGGTGCTCATCGCCGTGCTCTTCGTCGTGGTGCTCTTTGTCGTGTTGCTCTTCGTGCTCTTCGTCGTGGTGCTCTTCATCGTGGTGCTCTTCGTGCTCGTCGTGGTGCTCTTTGTCGCGTTGCTCTTCGTGCTCTTCGTCGTGGTGCTCTTCATCGTGGTGATCTTCGTGCTCGTCGTAGTGCTCTTCGTCGTGGTGCTCTTCGTGCTCGTCGTCGTGCTCTTCGTCGTGCTCATTTTCTCTGGCCGCCTCTCGTGATCTGTCTGCGGCGCCTTTTCCGCCTCGCTGATTTTGATTTTCCACCGACGAGGCTTGTTTTTGTTTTCCTCTGCTGCTGCGCGTCGGCGTCGCTTCTCGCTCCGCGGGGAGCGCACAGCCCGGCACAGCCGCCTCCAGGTGACGCGCGCTGCGGTCGTTTGCCCCGTGCGGCCCTCAGCGCCAAGTTCCCCGAGGCGGCCGACCTCTTTAAATCCGTGTTCGTCATCATTTGTGGAGGGCGGCGGCGCCCCCCCCCCCCCTTCACCCCTTGTTGCGCCCCTGGCGCCCAGTCAAGGCTAGAGCTGGGTGTGCGTGTGTGTGCAGTAAGTTGAAAGGAAATCAGGCAGGAGATGGAGAGAGTAAGGAGGGAGAGAACGTTGGTGGAGGAGGGGAAGGGGGAGGTTTTGTGTATACGCGTGTGTGTGTGTGTGTGTGAGTGTGGAGTGTGTGTGTGTGTGTGTGTGAGTGTGCGTGCGAGCGAGCGGGAGAGAGAGACAGTGACGAATTACCAGCCTCTTTTCTCCGACGCGTGCGTTTCGCCCCCGCCCCTCTCGCCCCTCTCGCACTGCGGGGGCTGCCACTAGCCACCCCCTCAACCTCCCCCCCACCCCCTGTACGAACCTGCCTGCTCCCTGGAGGGTCGGCTGTGGCGGTGCAGTGCGGCGACTGGCCTCTGGAAGGCAGGAAGTCATGTGAAGCAACAGCGGGGGCTGTGAGGACGACCCCGAGGGGGGCGCCGAGAGGGGACGGAAGGGGGGGGGGGGGTGGCAAGGGCGTGGCGCCAAGGACCCTGGACCGCCGGACTGTCCTCGATGTCCTCTCAGCAGCGACCTGCTGGGAATCATTTCAGGTTCCGAATCTGGCGGCCCGCGGGGCTCGCGGGGCTCGCGTCTCGGCCGGTGACGGACATGGATTGCCCCCCGAGGGGCCCGGCCCCGGCCGCACGCAGCCCGCACACGCAGACCGCGCACGCGATGCTCGCACGACGATCTCGTGATTTGAGGTTGAGGGTGGCGGGCCGAGGGCAGAGGGCCAAGCGGGCTTTGTTGTCGGGTCGATGGCAGCGCGCTGCGCTGCCGCCGCGTCCCCACGAGGCTCGCCGGCCAGATCCGCACAGCCAGCGCAATCTAGAGATTCACTCTGGCAATCAAGAAAGTAAACACAAAATCCAAAGAGTTACTAATGACCGCTTAAGGGTTTCGTTTCGTTGCAGTAAAGCCTTTGTTGGGCCATGGGAACTAGTTTTTGGAGGAAGAGGAGGACGAGGGGGAAACCACTCGCGTGATAGTCGGGTCACCGATTCCTAGTATTACGCGTAATAGTAATAGCGTATTAGCCAATTTTTTAAAAATTTTCCTTATTTAGGGTCCGATTTTAGCCTAAATCTGGATATTTTCGAGCGTAATAAGCCTAGGCCTGTAATAGCGTAATAGAACGTAATAGGGAGAAGTCGGGTCACAGTTTTAAGAGTGATTTCCCCCTCGGAGGAGGAGGAGAAAGAAAGTTTGGATCACCAAAGAAATGATGTCAAGCCTCATACCTCTGCTGTTATTCAACGTGACGTTATTCTTTAGAATTTTGTCACGTGAGTTTAACGCCACATTTGTTTGAGAACTTGATTCGCGTTCAAACGAATGTAACACTCTAATAAAACGGCCGAGTCCCTCTCAGACGAATGTCACATCGCATTCAAATGAACGCGACACAATTCGCTCTGCAACGCGAACAGTTATATAACGACGCAGCAAGCCGTTACCCTTTCCTCTTTTCCCTCTGTTCTTTGAATGTTTTCACTAAACGAGTGTCGCTTTGTGTGTTGCAGGTGAGTACTGTATGCGAGACAGCGAGTGTCCCCCATCCGTCAGGAGCACGGGCCGCGTGAGTACCGCGCGCCCCTCGCATGGCAGTCACTTTCATCACGCACGCGACGCGGCGACGCGCCCACACCGGGAAACGGGACTTCGTAATGAAACGTGGCGTACACTGCGCGCCAGCGCCCCTCTTAACCCTCCGAGAATGCCATTTGCTCTCATTCTCTCGCTCTTAGTTTTATTTTTATTTTACTTGGCCTCCAGACGAATTTCATGATGATGCGAGAAACGCGCGCGCCCCGCCCGCTTCGCCCGCTTGCATAAGCCAGCTGCAGGGCTATATCGACCTTAATCCGCGTCCCCCTCCTCCTTCCCGCCCCGCCCCGCCCCGCCCCGCACCGCCCCGCCCCGCCCCGCCCCGCCCAGCCCTACGCGTAGACAGAGCCATAATTTATCTTACCTCGACTAACTTTCCTCGGGACTCCGCGGTGCGTCGCCCGGGCCGACGACGCCGAGGCGCTGCACCCTGCTTGCGGGGTGGTACTCGCGGACAACGGATGTCCGCGTCCCTCGGCGGCGCGGCCGGGCGCGGCCGACGACGCCGTGATCCAGGTCAGCGTGTCCGTCATCATGTCGCGGACACTGTCTGCGGCCGCGCGGCCACGACGTCGCGCTGGAGGAAATCAACCGCCCGGCCGAGCGGCATCCGGTGGGGAGGGGGAGGGGGAGGGCGGCAGCACACAGTGGGCCTACCTCCATGGCCAGAAGACCGGTGCAGGCGGCCAAAACTCCAGACGCGTTTTGGGCTCTATAGTCGCTAAACAGGACTCAAACCGGACGTGTGACCCGACCAATGGATTCCTCGTTCGGAGAGCAATCCATTGGTGGGGTCACACGTCCGGTTTGAGTCCTGTTTAGCGACTCTGGCGCTCAAAACGCGTCTGGATTTTACGCCGCCTGCGCCGGTCTTCTGGCCCACTGTGCAAGCGGCAGCCAGCGGGAGCATCGCCTCATGAAAAATTTGCCGATTATTCCCTTTCAGCGCGGGCCTGGGCGAGCGAGCGCCGCGTTACGGGGCGGTGCGGTCCGTCGCTTCGGGGCGGTGGGAGGCGGAGGGGTGCGCGACGTGGAATGTGGAACGCAGCGAGGCGCTGATTGATTATTGATGCTAAATCTGTAATTAATCCCCGAGGCGGAGTGTCGTGTCCGCAACTACGAATGGCGGCCGCCGCCAAATCCTCCGCCTTCTCTCTGCCGAGGCCGCCGCGGCTCTGCTACACTGTGCTACGCTGTGCGACGCTACGCCGCGGCCCCAGCCTCCCATTTTTTTTGCGGCGTTGCCCGGCGGTGCCTGTGTCGGGGAGTCGGGGTGGCTCTCTTGCCGCGAAATGATTCTCCCGGGGCTCCCCGCCGCCACGCCTGGCGCTACGCCCCGGCGCTGTTATACAAGCCCTGGACCCGAGCCTGGCCGGACCGGACCGGAAAGCTTGCGGCTCCTGTTGGCTCTCATTTTTTGCGAAACTTTTTATTCCCGCACATTTTTTTGTTTGTTAATTTTTCTCGTTCCCTGGAGCGGCTGTCGCGCCCTCTTATGTTGGTGGGCCCAGCTCGTGCGCATGCCGCCCTTCCTCTTGTTTGCAGTCCGTTAGCGTGCTCGGATTCGGGGCGCGCTATCGGCCAACTTCCGGACTAGTCCGGACCGCGACGCCGCGACGGTGCCGCGACCGCCACGCGACCGCCACGCCGCAGCTATCCCGAGCGCCGCCATCCGGCCCGGTGGCTGTGCGGGGCGCAGTGGTGCTCGCTGCACCGACCACAGTCGAGCGCAGTCGAGCGCAGTCGACCACAGTCGAGCACAGTCGACCTCAGTCGATTGTAGTCGACCACAGTCGATTGTAGTCGACCGTAGTCGATTGTTGTCGACCATAGTCGATTGTAGTCGACCACAGTCGAGCCCAGTCGACCACAGCCGACCACAGTCGACCACAGTCGACCACAGTCGACCACAGTCGACTGTAGTCGAGCACAGTCGAGCACAGTCGACCACAGTCGACCACAGTCGACCACAGTCGACCACAGTCGACCACAGTCGACCACAGTCGAGCCCAGTCGACCACAGCCGACCACAGTCGACCACAGTCGACCACAGTCGACCACAGTCGACTGTAGTCGAGCACAGTCGAGCACAGTCGACCACAGTCGACCACAGTCGACCACAGTCGACCACAGTCGACCACAGTCGACCACAGTCGACCACAGTCGACCACAGTCGACCACAGTCGACCACAGTCGACCACAGTCGAGCCAAGAGTCGACCACAGTCGACCACAGTCGACCACAGTCGACCACAGTCGACCACAGTCGACCACAGTCGACCACAGTCGAATGCAGTCGAGCACACTCGAGCACCCGTGGCGGTCGGGCGGCTGGGGGCGCCGTCGAAAGAGGTCAGTGGGTGACGCCCCTTGCGCCCAGGAGCCAGGCCAGGCCATGCCAGGCCGTGCCAGGCCATGCCAGGCCGTGCCAGGCCATGCCAGGCCATGCCAGGCCATGCCAGGCCATGCCAGGCCATGCCAGGCCATGCCAGGCCATGCCAGGCCATGCCAGGCCGTGCCAGGCCATGCCAGGCCATGCCGGGCCGTGCCAGGCCATGCCGTGCCAGGCCGGGCCATGCCAGGCCGTGCCGGGCCCAGGCCCCGGCATCCCACTCGAGAGCACTCTGGCCTACAAGCCGCTCGCCTCGACGCCCGGGCGCTGCGCCGCGCCGCGCCTTGCTCGGCCTTGCCCATCGACTCGACTCAGTGGCGGCATCGATTAGAACGCCAGTGGCCCTCGGTTTGCAAAGCGGCGGAAGCCGGCGGCAGCGGGGCTTCAGATCCGAGGGCCGCCCGGGGCCGCCCTGCACTCGTAGCCAACGAATGTGACGTCATATTCGTTGGAGTGTAAATTTTGTCACGTTCGTTTGAATATGAAGTCACATTCGTTTGAACGTGACTCGGCCGTTAAAGTATAGGGTGTCACATTCGTTTGGATGTGGATCAACATTCAAACGAATGTGACATCATGTTCAATCGAACGTGACGAAATTCACATTTGAACGAATAAGACGTCACATTCGTTGGCTACCAGTGCACTTCCGTACTATATTTTTCCGTACCATTTCTGTACAAAAGTACGGAATTTTTTCCTGTGCGGGCCAGGCCCGGGCCAGGCCTCGGCACTCGAGGCCCCGGCGGCGCGATTTCGGCGATTCGCAAGCCGATCAGGGCGCCCCCCCGACGGCAACCCGACGGCCTCGCCGACGGCACAATGCGCGTTCGATCCGCCGCCTGGCAGGGCCCAGCCGAGCCCAGCCTAGCCGAGCCTGCGCGGAAGCTTGGGGACGCCGGCGCTCTAGCCGCGACGCGGCGAGCGCAGCCTGCCCGAGCCTGCCTGCACTTTGCACGGCAATTTGCATGATGGATGATCGGGGCGAAATTAATCACGACCACCCCGGCCGACATCATTGACCGGATCCGGCTCGCTTCTTGCGATATTAATGGTGTCCGCGTCCCGTTGGCTCGGCTCGGCACGGCACGGCTCGGCAACAGAGAGGAGGCTGCTGGAGAACAAAGTGTGGCGGCGCAAAAATGGGTCGGGGCTTAAATTGAGCTGGAGCCGGGCAGAGCGGCGAGCGGCATTGTCGCGACGCGCTTCGCAAAGCGGGGGAATTTGGTGGCTCGTCAACAAGGTGGGTGGCGGCGATAGCGGCGAGGAAGGCGGCGGTCTTCCTCTCCTCCTCCCCCGCGGCGCCGCGCCGAGGCAACCTGCCGCTTGCTTTTCGCTCGCCTCCGCCCGCCGCCGCAACGCTCGCGGTGCTGCTGTAGGGATTCTTCGCGTCGCCCGGGAAATAGCGCGGCGGGGGGAGCGGCCCCGGCGCTTGCCGCGCTTGCCCGGCCCGCCGCCTGCAGATGGTAATGAGATCCCGCGATGGCAGACCGGCACAATGGCGGATGAAAAACAGGTGAGATTAGGCGGGGAGTCCCCGGGGCGTAATGAGAATCCGAAGCGCGGGGCGGGGCGGGGCGAGGCGGGGCGAGGCGGGGTGGGCGGGGCGGGGCGTGGCGGGTGGAGGCCGGGGCACTGCGCGCCAGCAGAGGCACGGACACAACTCTGGACACAGCCGCTTTGGGCTCCACGGTTGCTCAAAAAGGACTACATTCAAGCCTCATCCGAAAGGCAATCGATGGCGCCTCGCCGCCGTGTCCCGTATTGGCGAGGGGGCAAAAACTCGCGCAATCATGTGTACACGGCCCCCGAAATCACATGCGAATCATTGAGAATCACGCGAAATCAAGCAATCCGAAATCAACCAAAATCACTAAATTCGACCGAAATCAGGCAGAATCACACGAAACCAGGCAAAATCAGTCCGAAATCATTTCTTTCCGAACACAATCACACACAACCACGCTCAACATCACCCTGGTGCGTCGCGAAATAAGGCGAATCAGCCATGAAATCATTGCGTTTTCCGAATCATGTGTACACGAAAATCCCGAGTTTTTGCCCCCTCGCGTATTGGACGATGATGCAGCTCCAAAGGGGCGCAGAGCCCGGTCCGGTCTCCTTCCTGCCGGCGCCGCCCCGCTGCAGAATGATTCCGAGAGTCTTTTTCGTCCGTCTGTCTCTCTCGCACTCAGGGGGCGTTCCGCATAGGTGCGGCAGAGACAGAGCGACGAAAACGACTCTCGGAATCGGTCCGTTGGCACTGGCGAGGGTGGCGGTGGCGCGCTGACGCTCAGACCGCGCTGACCGTGACGGCCCTCACGCGCGAGATGGACGACGCGCTCCGTTATTTATCGTCGCGAATGAAAGTTTTTGCCTTTGAAATGAGAACAAGTAGTGGTGGTGTTTTGCGATGGGGAGGGCGAGATGCTACAACTGTTCCGTGACAAATTGGAACGGCACCCCGCGCGCGCCACGCCACGCCACGCCTCGCCTGTCGCGAGAAGGAGGGGCGAGGATGGAGACGTGTGCGGGGAAACGGCTTGAGTTTCATATTAAGTACGCTTCAACGAAGAATCGAGGGTGTTGTGGATCCGGGGTGGCGGTGGGCCCCGCGGCCTTGCCCCGCGCGCAGCGCCGCGGTGGTGGCAGGGAGGAAGTGGTTGCGGAGGAGGAAGAGGAAGAGGACGTGGAAGGGGGCGCGGCCGGCTCAAATTTGAATTATTCATGTTGTCTGCGCGGCGCTGCGCCGGTCTACATGTATAAACATTACCAGTGCCCCGTGCTGGCTGCCAGCTCGGCCGGGCGGCGTTTTCCTCGTTCGGCGCCGCGAGCCGCGAGCGCCGCGCCGATCGCCACCGCGGTCGACGAGGCCCTCGTTATGGAGCGAGTAAACCCCTTAGAGCGCATCAGCGGCATCAGCCGCATCAGACGCATCAGACGCATCAGCCGCATCAGCCGCATCGGCGCGCCCCGGTGTCCCCCGCGGCGGGTTGTGTGTGCGTGGATGCGCGGCCCGGGGGCTATGGGGCTGAGGCTGAGGGGTATCGGAGGGGAAAGTGGCCCTGATGGAGTCGGGGGCGCTGCGCTGAGCTACGCTGCGGTACGCTGCGCGCTGACCTGCCCCGCCTGCTCCTGAACCCTTTTAGAGGCAAATGCGGGGGGCGCGAATTCGAGCCCGGGGCCGTCCAGCGCGGCCGGCGCGGCCGGCGCTGCAGGGGGACGGATAGGGGTGTCGGTGGAAAGGACTCAAAGGACAACTGGGTGTCCCCTCCGGGGCCCTCCGGTCGGGGCCCTTCAGTCCGAGGCCCCGCCGGGGGTGGCGGACAGGATTGGAGAGACGTGGGCACCGCCATCGGCTGTCGCCCGGAGAGAGAGTGTTTGTGTGCGGGGGTCGCGGGGGCGGGATGATGGTATGTGTGCCAAAACTCTGGCAAGAACTGCGGCTGTCGAGGTTTTCGCTGTCGCTCTTTGTTATTTCGAAGCGAATGGCGGTCGCGGTGGCCGCAGTGTAGCGCCCCACCTGACCCGTCCGGCCGCGCTGTCGCTCTCTATTTATCAGTGTGCCCTCTCGCTCTCTCGCCCAAGGGGGTCCGCAAAACTGCGGGCGTGGCTCCCCTCGGGGCTGACCGCTCTCGGGCCGCCCAGGGGCCCCACCTTCCGCTCGGGGTACATCACGGCGGCCAGCGCGCGCGGGGGAACGGAACGGAACGAAACGACATGGCTGCGGCCATCGGCCCTCCAAGTTTTTGGGCAGTCGGGTTGCGCTGTGCTTTCGTGGCGCAGATTGCCTTTTTGAAAGGCTCGGCAGCAACGCCCCGCGGCCCCGCGGAACAATACCGAACCTCCAAACACACGGCCGAGGCCGAACACGAGCACGGCGGACGACGGCCCTCAGTGGGCCAGAAACCGGCGGAGGCGGCCAAAATTCTAGACGCGTTTTGAGCTCCAGAGTCGCTAAATGGGACTCGACCCGACCGTGTGACCCCATCAATGGATTGCTCTCCGGACGAGGAATCCATTGGTGGGGTCACACGTTTGGTTCGAGTCCTGTTTAGCGACTCTGGAGCTCAAAACGGGTCTAGAATTTTGGCCGCCTCCGCCGGTTTCTAGCCCACTGTGCGGCCCCCGGCTGGCCTGGGCCCAACAAATAAATGCGTGTTCGCCGTTCAGCTCAACATTTTCCGTAGACGGAACGCTCCTAAAAATGCGATGCTCCCGTAGTGTGTGTCGTCGCGAAACGACGCCACCTCGCTTGGTGTGCGTTTGTGTGCGAGTGTCGGTGTGTGTGCGCTCAGCCTGCTCTGCTGCTGGGGTGATGCTGGTTGCAGTCAGGTTATGCCCCGAGATATGGCAATTGTTATGGCCGCTGCAATGGCGTTGCGCCGACACTGCGCCGCGGGGTTACTGCCGAGCAGGCCCGCCAGCGCCTCGCCCAGCACGGCCTCGCCCAGCACGGCCTCGCCCAGCACGGCCTCGCCCGCCACCCCCTCGCCCGCCACGGCCTTATCAAGGGGCGACGCACGAGGGCCGAGCCTGCCCGCCACTTTGGCCTCCACTCCTAATGGCCTCGCGGCTTTGCTGGGTGGATGGCCCCACCGTACGACGTCCGCGGCTTCGGGGCTCGCCCCGCTTTTCAATCAAATTCGTCGCCGTCCCCTTGCCCGGCCTCTGCCCGGCCTCGCCTGGTCAGGCTCTCTCGTCGCGGAGTGCGGAGGCCACTGCAGTGCTGGCGGTGGGCTGTGCAACGTCGCGACGCTACACGTCGCACAGTGGGCCAGAAGAACGGCGGAGGCGGCCAAAACTCCAGACGCGTTTTGAGCTCTAGATTCGCTAAATGGAACCCGAACCGAACGTGTGACCCCACCTATGGCTTGCTCTCCGAACGGGGAATCCATTGGTGGGGTCACACGTTCGGTTCGAGTCCCATTTAGCGACTCTGCAGCTCAAAACGCGTCTGGGCTTTTTGCCGCCTCCACCGGTCTTCTGGCCCACTGTGCGCCGCCATTCCGGTTCAATTAGCACTGCCGCTGCCGCTGCGGCGCGCGGCCTTGCCCTGCCGTCGTTCGCCGGCCTGCTTTGGCGCCTTGGCCTCGACAATGCCTCGCCCACGCCTCCTCGGCCGAGACCGCGGCGCTCTCCACCGCGTTCTCCGGGTCTCCGCGGAAGGGCCTCGGCCGGCGGCGTTCCCGCGGCGTGGCGCGGCGCGCCGCCCGGTCGAGTTTGCCCTGTATCACCGACATAAATCACACTCCGGCCGCGACGCTACGTCGACTTGGCTGGCGCCATCCTTTCCTTGGCCGCAGCGCCGCCAGCGGCAAGGCCAGCGGCCCGCAGTGCCCGCCTTGTCGTATATTTGTGTTTGCGGCCAAGTTTTGTGACGCGCCGCGCGCCGCCTCGCGGTCCGGCGGCTCCAAGCTCCGGCAGGACACTTTTTGCTCACGGCGTGCTCTTTTCTTCTGTTGCAGGAGGTGAGTGTCTCGGGGCTGCTGCTGTGTTGCTGCTGCTGGGTGTGGTGAGCCGCGCGTCCGCGTTCCGAGTACGCCACTGACGACGGAGAGCTCCAGCTTACAAAGAAAGAACTTCGTAATTCATTGGCGAGCGATAGCGAGCCCATGCCGTGTTTTTGGCGAGCGATAGCGAGCCCATGCCGTGTTTGGGGGTACCAAAAAGTGACTGGTCGTGCGTCTGTCTGTCTGTCTGTAACTCACTCACGTTTCTCAGCAACTACCGCACAAATAGTTTCAAAATTTCGCACCGGAAGGCTCCTAAATCTTCCCCAGGGGGAGTTTATCTTATATTCACGATTACTATTGTTTGAAATATTCAAAACATCTTTTTGAATTAGGTTCTTAGCGTGGTTAGGTTGGCAGTGGTTGGCGGCTCGTAGCAATTTTTCATACTTGCGGCCGCGACTCTCAAATACGGGACCTGGCAAAACATTGGCAAATAAAACAAACTAAAGAGCAGAAGGGCTTAGAAGTGAGTACGGTCATAGTTTTTCGATATTTTAGAATGATTGAAACCCCTCCGGAGTGTCAACTCAGTGAAACACGGAAAATGAAAGTGACAATTATTACGCGTTTCGTCCGTCCGTCCACCCCCTCCCCTCCCCCGCTACAGGGGAAATGTTTTAGTCAGTGCACTGTGTTTGATAATTGCAAGAATGATTTGGTCTTTTTAACCTTTGTGAGTGTATTTCCATTTATATTCTCAGACACTATATTTTTTAGTTGTTTGCTTTGCTCAATAACAGTTAGAAAATATATTAATACATTCTATGAGCACAAACCAGATGCTAATCTTGCCAAAATAAATAGTCTTTGCTGACTCTTGGCACTGATTCTGGGAAAAGGCTTCATTGCAATTCTGTGAGTTTACTATAGTACTAACCTTAAAGAAAACCATATGATGAGTGAGTGTAGCGCATTCAAGGTTTGACATTGACATCAGATTCAATGAGACGATTCACTGACTTGGTCATATGATTTCATGAGACGATTCTTTTAACTTAATCATACATTGTCTGCGACAACTGGTAATTTGTGTTGGTCATGGTTTGAGTTGGCTTTTTTTTTCATTTACTCAGAGAATGTTAGGTAAATACTTTTGCTAAACTGTTTCAAAGATTAAATAACACACCATGACTATCATTATGAATAAGATAAACTTGCATTTAGCAATAAGTGGCCTCGACATTGGATTCTATGAAACGATTCATTGGATCTGACAGAAGGTCTTCTCCGTAAAGTAGTTTAAATCAGCCTGCCTGTAAATATGTCTCTTTTTAATTAATGCAGATAAATCAATATAGTTTAATCCACTAGTTGAAACTAAAAGGGAGAAAGGCTTTTTAGGTATTACTAATAACATTGCGTATTCATAAGTTCAGTAACAAGGAGATATCGAATGGTAATTGAAGTATTTGTGAATCGTATTAAGCAATTCAATGCTGGCTGTTAAATGTTACTCGACTGAGTAACAGGGTCAGGGTTCATGGCATGACACCATGAACAGGAAACGCTCTTAAAAAACCTAACAACTGAAGACCCATACTTTCAACTAGAATTACATACATGATTTAGGACCAAAATTTCCTCGGTGTTTCATTGCTTCCTGCAGTATTTGGTGTGCTGATCACAAAAATGACTTCCAATTTCATCCCAGACCTTTACTTTTCCAAATATTTACCAATTTTGGACCAAAATTTTTACATCGAGTTTTACATAGTTTCCTGCAGTTTTTGGTGTGCTGATCACGAAAATGACTTCCAATTTCATCTCAGACCTTTACTTTTCCAAATATTGACCAATTTTGGGACCAAAATTTTTACATCGAGTTTTACATAGTTTCCTGCAGTTTTTGGTGTGCTGATCACGAAAATGACTTCCAATTTCATCTCAGACCTTTACTTTTCCAAATATTTACCAATTTTGGACCAAAATTTTTACATCGTGTTTTACATAGTTTCCTGCAGTTTTTGGTGTGCTGATCACGAAAATGACTTCCAATTTCATCTCAGACCTTTACTTTTCCAATTATTGACCAATTTCGGACCAAAATTTTCACATCGAGTTTTACATAGTTTCCTGCAGAGCGATTCTCACGTTTCGGGGTAGTTTCGTTTCTTCTGACTCCTGTGCCCAAACGAGCGCAGATATCGACATGGGGTTTGTTTCTGATGTTAGGGAGGGCCATTGCCCACTAAAAGCACACATTTCGAAAAGTTCACGTTCGTTGGTTTGGTCTACGTAGCGTTTGGAATACCCTAAATGTAACTTCCGTGATTGTCCAAAGAGAACATACTCGAACTTTCCGCCCCCAGTGTGGCGGTGTGGTTCGAAAATGCTGCCAACTGTCGATGGGGATTCGAAGCTTGGCATGTCTCGAGCTAATTTCGACCGAAGACCAATACGCCAGACTTCTTTCAAAGGTACTTATGCTGCAACGAAAAATGTCCTCCGTATATTCAATTTCACTACACAAATTTCGAAAAGGCGGCTCTGGACTTCTCCCCAAGCCAAACTTTAAACTTTCCATGACACAAGCCATCAAAGTGGAGTCCCTGGGATAAAATTGCATGGGTCGCGGAAATCTAAGATGCTGTACACGGTCTCAAAGCGGTCTAGAGCATTATAAAATGGCGTGTATCAACAATTACCTGTAACTTCCGTGGCACCCTTTACCCAATGTTGCAGCAGCACTAGGTGAAAAAATTTTCCGCTTAAATGTCGGGCTTAGAGTATCATTTGACCCTGGAACGACTTTTAAGCCACAGCAAGCCCGGGTCAGCCGTTAAAGCCGATTTTCACACTTTGTAACTTCCGTGATAACGTAATTTCCGTGATCAAAACACCCACTAAAACGTATGGGAATACCTTATGGCTCATGTTTTTAGGAAGGTAGTACAAGGTCTTTACTATAAATACCATTGCCATAACTCTAGTATCATCCAGGACCCCAATAATCAGAAAAACTTAATTGGATATTTCTCACTTTCGGCAAATCAGAGACGCCAAAACTACCCCGAAACGTGAGAATCGCTCTGCAGTTTTTGGTATGCCGATCACGAAAATGACTTCCAATTTCATCTCAGACCTTTACTTTTCCAAATATTTACCAATTTCGGACCAAAATTTTCGCATCGAGTTTTACTTAGTTCCCTGCAGTTTTTGGTGTGCTGATCACGAAAATGACTTCCAATTTCATCCCAGACCTTTACTTTCCCCAAAATTTACCAATTTGTGACCAAACTTTTAAAATTGAGTTTCACATTGACCCTGTATTGGCCTTACTTTGCATATATTCTTCACCATCTTCTACAAGAATACGGACGCATCGCTCGCCTACTACGCGCCCAAACAAAACGGCGCGTACCCCTAGTAAAGCAATTCCTCGTCCAACAAACTGACTAAGTTTGTACCTCACATGCCCGGAATATTTCGCGAGGTTTGCCGTGCGCGCTCGCGCTGACACGGCGCCGCGGTGGATGGAACGCAGCGCCCTGCCACTCTGCTGTCACCGCTGTCGACTCGGCTTTACGATTGAATGATCTTCGCCTCGCCGGACGGGACGGCAGCGCTGCACGTGACTCGGCGGCCCGCACGCCACGGCCTGATTGGCCCCGCGGCTGATTTGTTTGCTCATCTGGCGCACCGTGCCCCGCGCTGTCACGGGGCCGCGCGCGGCCGCCCTGTCGCTTGTTGGTGTTTGCCGTTAGCATTTTAGAGCGGATAATGGGGCTGCCATGGCAGTGCCATGACGATGTCATCAGGGCGGGGAGGTGGTCGGCTTGGCTCGTCCGACACACTGTCACTCCGGTGTGGACTCGATCCAATACGACTCTTGATGGCGCGCCGCTATAGGTTCCTCGGTCGAAGGAGAATCACCGTATCGAGTCCCGTGCGATCGATAAGCATTCAGAGCCCAAAACGCCCCCCGAGTTGAGAGTCCGGCGGTCTTTTCCTCGGGCCTGCTACGCGGCAGTGTGCTGGTGCGTCATCGTCGAAGTGCTCGGTTTCTTTTTGCGGTGCAGCCGGTCCGCGACTCCGCGTGAGGGCATCGAGCTGCCGACTAAACCGCAGACCCATAATAAGTGGATGGAGGCTCCAACAGGCGTGCAGTATGTCGAGCTTATACTGAGGATGAGTCACTCACACCCCCGCACGACCCACGCGCACTCTCTCTCTGTCTCTCTGCTCCTCGCACACACTCTCACTCTGACACACCGCGAACTGCACTCATTGCGCGAGGCGTGGCGCGGGGCGAGGGCGACGCACGCTCTGCGTCGCTCTGCTGGCGGCGGCAGGAAAAAATCCATCGCCTTCGGCAACACTTTGGCATGCGTCACCTGTTGTCGCTGACGTGCAGCTCGCCGCACTTGACGACGACGGCGTGTGGAGCACACTGTGGAGCGCGGAGGCGCGGGAGAATTCACTCCCTCGCGCTCCTCTCCACGGCTTTATCCCTCCCGGCAAGCGCCATCATCCATTCCTATGCCCGCCGAAGTCGGGGGTGGGGCGCCCTCCCCTCCCCTCCCCCGCGCCCCGTCGTGTCCCCCGCGCTATTGGCATTTTCGTCATTCCCCGCAGACGCGGCGGCGCGGGCCGTCCGAATGGAAATAACACCGCACAATCGGTCGGCGAGGGTCCAAACGGGGGCGGGCACAGTGGGCCAGAAGACCGGTGGAGGCGGCCAAAACTCCGGACGCGTTTTGAGCTCCAGAGTCGCTGAATGGGCCTCGAACCGAATGTGTGACCCCACCAATGGATTCCTCGTTCGGAGAGCAATCCATTGATGGGGTCACACGTTCGGGTCGGGTCCAATTTAGCGACACTGGAGCTCAAAACGCGTCTAGAGTTTTGGCCGCCTCCACCGGTCTTCTGGCCCACTGTGGAGGGGGGGGCGCCTGGCCTGGGCCTGGCCACGGACCCGTGGGTACGCGGCTACGCGGCGCTGGCGGGCGTGGCGGTGTGGGGGCGCCTCGCCGCCTCGGCCCCGCCGCCCCGTCGGAGCGGAACGCACGGGCTTCGCTCTGCTTCGCTTTGTGCCTGTCTGATGTGTTATCCTTATTAATTGAGAGCGGAATGGCAATTTCCCCTGGCAGCCGCACAGTCAAACTGGAAAGGGGGGGGGGGGGCGCTTTCCCGGCCGGCCTCGCAAACGCCTCTCGCGCCATCCCCCCCCCCCCCTCCCCTCCCCTCCCCTCCTTTCGGACCCGACGCGCTCCCCCCCTGGTTCCATCTCGGCTCCTCGGAGCCTCGGCGGAGCGCCTCAGGGCCCTCGAGCGCCTTCTGCAGCGCGGCTAACGCAGCCACTAGTGCAGTGCCGCGCCGAAAAGCCGCGCAGCCGCGAGGACTCGAACCCGGGCCCCGCCGAGAGGAGTGCCGTCGGGCGGAGCGCGGGACTCCGCCTCACCGAGCGGCCGGGCCGGGCCGGCCGGGTCGGTGTAATGCGATACTGACCGGGCCTTTGCGCGCCGTCCGTGCCGCCCGCGCTGCCCTCCCCCCTCGGAATATGGAAACGGACACTCCGAAAGCCGGGCGGCCGAGTCTGGCGAGTCCTCGACGCGACAGTCCGGTGCTGGAAGCGTGCACGCACTCACACACATGTATATAGTACGCACACAGGACATAACCCCCTCCCCCCTTACAGACACACACACACCTACACACGCGCGCGCACACACACACACACACACACACACGCACACACACGCGCGCGCGCGCGCGCATGCTAGTAGTGCCGAGCTATGCGGCAGCGCGTGCGCCCAATTATTCCAGTAAATCAAATAATAATGTGGAGAGAGGCGCTGCTGGAGCCGGGCGGGCCGCGCAGGCCGTGTGGGAGGCTTAGCGCGGCGCGGCGCGGCACGGCACGGCGCGGCACGGCGCGGCACGGCGCGGGCTGCGCGTATGAAGAGGCCACCCCCGACGCACGCCTCGCCTCAACGCACACGGAGGGGTGGAATGCAAAAAGAGACGGCGGTCTCGGGGAGGACGCGGCGGCGGGGGAGAAAAAAATGGAAGAATTGAACAATAAAGACACAATAATCCTGACAAATCGCGGAAGGAGCGCGGCGGGCGGGGGCGGCGCGGGAAATGTATGTAGTGTAGTGATTGCATAATTATGGGCAGGGGCCGCTCGGCAGGGCCGCCGCGACGCCGCGACCCTCGGCGTCCTGGCGAACGCAGCCGACACAGTGAACCTCTCGGCCATCCATCATCCGCGCTGTTTGCACCGCGAGCGCGCGAGCGAGGCCTCCATTCATACTTATTCCGCACAAACACCGCCATCAGACACATTTACAACTCTTAGGGCGGGACAGCGGCGGGACGCGCCGCGCCAGCTCGGCTCAGCTCGGCTCAGCTCCCGAAAACTCTATAGAAAGGATGAAAAATGACGCGCGAACTGTCGATATCTCCGTGTCCCTTCTCCCTCGTCCTGGCGCCCCTGGCCCGCCGCGCGCTCCAGCCGATGTAGCGGCAGTCCCAATACCACCTGTCTGTGACACGACAGCCGCGCTCACCGCGCGATCCGCCTCGGCGTTGGTGTGTGTGCGTCCGTGTGGGAGTTAGTGTGTGTTTGTGTGTGGCGCGCACTCACCCTCATCCCTTGGCGGCGCGCGCACACACACACATGCACGCACACAGACACACACACAGACACACACGCACACACACACACACACACACATTCTACGCCCACCCACACACGCGCGCGCACATCAACAAGCCCATTTATGTGATGCGATGCACGCTCACGAAGTATTTGCCCACTCACTCCGCCCCAGTAGTGTGTGATCAGCTGCGTGTCGCTGGCATCGCGCGGCATGGCCGTGGAGAGGACGGCGGCGGTGGTGGCTGCGGTCCAGAAGGAGGTCCACTAGAGGAGTCCCGGCACGAGGGCCGGCAGAAGGGGCCGCCGCTGCCTTTTCGGCGAGCTCTTATGCCAGCAGGCGGACTCGGACTCCTGAGAGCCTGCCGGAAAAAAGGGGTTCCGGCCGCCTCAACATGACACGACTGACGCTGGCGACTGTCACATGGCCCAGGGCCTGGCCCTCCACCACCGCCGCCGCTGATGTCCTGTAATTTCCACTCGCGCTGCGCACTTCTCAGCTGCACAAACAAAAGAAGCCTGACACCAGACGCCGCCGCCGCCACCACCGCGACGCGCCGCGACGCGCCGCGACGCCTCGTAACAAATATGGGGTGACAAAAACACACACACGGACCCCACTAATTTCCTTCCCCTTCCCACATGGCTGAATGGGCGGCGGGGCGGGGCGGGGCGGGGCGGCCGGGCCGGGCGTTCTAGAAATGAAAACATGGCCGTGTTTTTACACATGCGCGGGCCGGGGGCGGCGCGGCTGGCTGCCAGGGGCTTTTGCTCCGCGCGGGCCGGGCCGGGCCAGGGCCGCGAGAAGCCTCAAAGCCAGACAGACACGCTGAAAGCGTATACGCCCAGGGCGGGGCGCGCCCCCGGCCGAGGGAGGGCGAGGGGAGGGGGGGGAGCAGGGGGCTTACAGCCCCACTCTGAATGGGCACCGCCTCTGTTCAGTTACACCATGCCCGCCTCGTCCCGCCCGCACACCACTGTGAAAGTTTGGAGCGATGCGCGCCATGCGCGGGCAGGCTGGAAGGGGGTGGGGGTGGGCACATTCGGGGGGCCGTAACTGCAGCGCACACTTGGCCGCGCATTCACACGGCGAGCGAGACGTTTGCCAAAGTGTACGTCAGGAGCACACCGCCCCGCCCCGCCCCGCCACACGCCGCCGCCAAAGTTTACGCAAGCCGGGCGTGCTCGCCTGGCGTGGCGCTCCAACACGGCGCGCCGCTCGGTCGCGGATCGCTGCCTGTCCCTCACGCGCCGCGCCGACTGCGGCGTGTGCGAATGGGGGACGCGGCCGCCACACTGCCGCCTCCGCCGCGGTGCCCGACGACGGCCGACGACGGCGACGACGGGCATGACGTCGACATGACGCGCTCGTCGTGGTAATGACACTTGTAGTTGTCCCGACTCGGCGCCCGCCGCCTGCCTGCCGCCTGCCGGCCGTCGGGTCCGCGTTCCGGTGCGGGATGGGACTTGAGAAACTGTCAAGCGCTTGACGAGGCGGTGCGGGCGTCGCGCAGCGTCGCGCAATGGCGGCGGTAAAGATGTGGAACCTGTCTTCCTCCCCTCCTTCCCTTCCCTTCCCTTCCCTTCCCTTCCCTTCCCTTCCCTTCCCCCTTTCCAGCCCGCACAGACTCACAGAGGCCCACACACACACACACACACACACACACACACACACACACACACACACACACACACACACACACACACACACTAACACACACACACAGTAACACACACACACACACACGCACGCACACACTCCCTCACTCACACACACACACACACACACACATACTTTGTCGCCGGAAGCCAAGTCGTGCAACGCGTTCAGCTCGGTTCAGCTCGGTTCAGGCAGCCCGTGGCGTGGCCTAGTCTCGTCTTCCGCCTCCGCCTCGGCTGCCTCGGCTTCCCCACGGTTAATTTTGCAGCGGCGCCTCTCCGTTCCCCGAGTCCCTCCGGCCCTGCCTTGCCGCCCCTCGGGCTTCAGGCTTCATGAGCCAACGCGCCAATTCGATCCCCACACTTTGGCTTTCCGATTTTTGTGGCCTCTTTTTATTTTATTTTTTTTCCGCCTCCACGTGTGCTGTATTATTCCCCGGCAAAAAGGGAATATCCGAAGTAGTTGTGGGCGGGCCGCGGGGCCGCGGGGCCGCAGTGCGTGCTGTGCTGGCGCTGCGTGCCGCGTGGCGCGTGCTGCGTGCCGGCCCCAGATAAAGGCGAGGGGAGTGTTTGGGCGTGACTCGACGGCCCAGGCGAGCTCGCCGCCGGCGGGGGTCTTCTTCCTTTTCTGGAGGAAATGGCTCCGAAAAAATGGACGGTCTGTCGCTGTATTTTCCTGTTTGGAACGGCCGGGGGACCGCCGGTGTTGGGGGCGGGGGCCGACCGGGCCGATGAGTGCCTGGTGGCCAGGGCGCGGCACGGCGGCACGGCGGCACGGCACGCAGGTTACGTACTGATTTCGCGACGCGCCCCGCCACGCCCCGCAGCATGGCTGTGGGTCCGGGAGCCAGACGCCTGTCTGCCGTGCTCGCTCGCTCGGTTGAATGACACGGACACGTCGACTTGCGCCTCACGCAGTGCGGCCGCCCCGCCCCAGACGTGACGGTGAACGGGAATGGCCACGGATGAGATACACGGCGCGCGGGCAGCGCCACCTGGCCCTGGCGGGCGGGGGGGGGGGGGGGGGGGGGGGGGGGGAGGCTCGACGTGTTTGCGTTGGAAATATCTCCGCACGTGTCTCCTCGAGCAGTGCACTCCGTGCGTGCGCTCAGGCCATCAGCATTTCGAAAAGAAATTCATTAAACATATTTGGACACGGACATCGCTTGAAGGACGCAAACGGTGGCCGTTTGAGGACCACCACGAGCCACAAGTGGGTCGCCTTGTGCCAAGTTGGAGGACCTCCTCGAATGGTCGAACCTCTCAGGACTCCAACCTCCTCACGACGGCAGCGCACAGTGGGCCAGAGGACCGGTGGAGGCGGCCAAAATCCTAGACGCGTTTTGAGCTCCAGAGTCGCTAAACAGGACTCGAACCGAACGTGTGACCCCAACCAATGGACTGCTCTCCGAACGAGGAATCCATTGGTGGGGTCATACGTTAGGTTCGAGTCCCATGTAGCGACTCTGGAGCTCAAAACGCGTCTAGAATTTTCGTCGCCACCACCGGTCTTCTGGCCCACTGTGCAGCGCCTGGTGCTTCGCGCAACCTCGTGGCGGGGTTGCACGGGGTGGGCTGGCGTGTGTGCGCGGCGCGTTTTGCGTCCCGCTGCCCCGACAGTTGGCCGGCGTGCTAACACGCGGGCAGCGCCAAGTTAAACAGTTTGAGCAAGTGAAGCGGGCCGGCTGGGCTGTTTTTGCGTGGCGTGGCTGGACGCCGCCACCAAGGAGACGGTGCAGCACAGTTGGCCAGAAGACCGGTGGAAGCAGTCAAAATTCTAGACGCGTTTTGAGCTCCAGAGTCGCTAAATGGGACTCGAATCGAACATGTGACCCCACCAATGGATTCCTCGTTCGGAGAGCAATCCGTTGGTGGGGTCAAACGTTCGGTTCGAGCCCGATTCAGCGACTCTGGAGCTCAAAACGCATCGAGAGTTTTGTCCGCCTCCGCTAGAGGTCTGCTGAGGCCTAACAGCGCCGATGACGATGACCGGTCTTCTGGCCCACTGTGCGCAGGGGCGCGCCGAGGGCTTGGTCGAGGGCCACAGAGCAGCAGCGCCACTGTCATGGTGCCCACGCCCACGCTGTAAGTGCGGCACGAGTAATGATTGTTGGGCGTGCACCTGCCTCGCCTGCCTCCGCGCAGCGACAGCAGCGACGCGTCAGGGGCGCGAACGGAGGGCTGGGGGAGATCCAGCCGTCGCGTTCCACGTAAGCCCGACGCACACTCACTCACTCACGCACACACACGTGCGCGGCGAGCCTTCGTCGCGTCCACTCGGCTGAGCTAATGTTCGTTTGCATCTGCAAAGCGATGCCTCAACCCCTTCCCCTTCAGCCCCGTTCCCCCCGTGAATGGCAAGCACACACGGCGTGACAGCTTTCATATCCGGTTCGCCGCGATGCCTACCCCGCCGGTCGCGCCAGTACTCGGCGGCATCCATGGCGCGGGGCGACGCGGGGCCCCCAAGCCGAAGGGGTTTAAGTGGGGAGGAGAGAGGGGAGGAAGAGTTTGCACGCGTCGCCTCGTCACCGCGCTTTATTTATTCGGCTGTGATGACACACACACACACACACAGAGAGAGAGAGAGAGAGAGAGAGAGAGAGAGAGAGAGAGAGAGAGAGAGACTCACACATAAATGTATATACGCAGAGCACCAACGCGGCCTCGCGTGTGACGCCAGTCCTGTCCTTTACTGGAAACGCGATAGGTTGTTGGAGATGGTGGCATTTCGTCGAAATGTCGAGGACAGGCGGCGTGCGTGCTGTGTGCGCGTGTGTGTCTGTGTTTGTGTGTGTGTGCACCCAAAATCGAAAGGCGGTACACATGGTCTTACGAAGGCGGTATTCGTTTTACCGCCTTGCAAGTGTGGTACAAAAATTACCGCCCATTGAAGGCGGTAAAATTACCACCTTTCACCGCTGGAGGGAGATCAGAGAGCTCACCTCACTCACTCACGTGAGTGAGTGAGTCACTTCGAGATCATTCGATCATATGAAATAAAACGTGTCTGCGGAATATTTAGGTCATTTAATTGGCTATTTTGTGAAGTAGTAGGTAATTTTTACCTTTTTACCCAACTTTATCCGTGGATTTGGCTTCCTGAAGCCGTATTTGATCCAGGAAGCGGAATAAGGGGATAACTCAATTTTGGCCATTTTTCAGGAGAAACAAAAAACTGTTAGCAGGGAAAACTAAAACAAAACAAATGAATGTTGCAGATGTTAATAATTTCAAAAAGCATTAGTAAAATTTTAGAAAACAAATCAAAAGTGTAAGGTCACTCCGTAGAGGATTTCTGCGACTTATCACTTTCCGTTGAAATGGAAAACAGAGTCAGCTCACCTTATATTTCCTAAACAAAGTGGAATTTGGAGACAAGTCAAGTGGAACAATAGTCTGCATAAAGTGTATGTTATCTGGTGTATTTTTTTGGGCTTAGCTCTTTTTTCCAACTTGAAATTTAAAATTAAGGGGGGGTTAAGGTGAGTTGATTCTTTTACACTAGATCCATAAAAACACAAGTGGGGTTATACCCTTTTCCCAATTTGTCAAACGGACTCATGTAGACTAAGGTTGAGTTATCTCCATTTTCCAATGAAATTTAGACTGAAAAAGGGGTTAAGTTGGGGTTAAAACCTTTTCCATGTGGATTTTCTCCTAAACTGCTTGGAATTCAGTCAAATAATTTGGTGTAATGATGTAAACCATTCTAAGGCACAATAATAAAATAAAAACTCAATTTGGGGATAAGTCAAGTTATTCCCTTCTTCCGCTTCCTGGATCATTTATCTCTCTAAATAGCTACCTCGAAGTGAGTCACTCACTCACGCGAGTAAGTGAAGTGAGCTCCCCGATCTCCCTCCTGTACCGCCTTAATTTCCCTCCAAACGGAACATTCAAGGTGATAAAACTGTGGAAGGTGGTAATTTACCGCCTTCAATGGGCGGTAAAACGAATACCGCCCTCGATTGTCGAAATTTTACCATCCTTGGGTTTTGTGTGCTTTTGTGGGGTGTGTGTGTGTGGGGGTTTTCGTGTTGGGTCCGACACGGACTGAAAGTCTTTTTCCGCGGCGGGCCGGGTTGGCTGCTAGGCTGGTGCTGCGGGCCTAGAGCGCTCCGCGTCCGCCCTTGTTCCCCCCGGGGCCTCCGGGCGCCGGGGGCCTCGCGCCATCGCGCTGCGTGCTGTTGCCCTGCGCTGCCCTGGTCTGGTGCGCTCTGGTGTTTGTACGCCACGTGAATTGAATTTTTTAAAGCCCCCATTTTTTGGGCCCCGCCCCGCCCCGCCCCGCCCCGCCCCCCCCCCGCCCCCCCCGCGCCGCACGCGAGGAAGCCAAAGGTGGAGGAGGCGCTTGTAGTCCTGGTAGTCCTGGTGCACTCGGGCCAACGGCCACGCCGCACAGTGGGCCAGAAGACCGGTGGAGGCGGCCGAAACCCCGGACGCGTTTCGAGCTCCAGAGTCGCTAAATGTGACTCGGACCGAACGTGTGACCCCACCAATGGATTGCTCTCCGAACGAGGATTCTATTGGTGGGGTCACACGTTCGGTTGGAGTCCTCTGTGGTGACTCAGGAGCTCAAAACGGGTCGGGGTTTGGCCGGGGGCCCGGGTTCCGGCCCTGGGGCCGGCCGGGCGGGGGTCCAAAACCTCTCCGGGAACCCGGGTGCGCCCCCTCGCTGTGCCTCGTTTCCATTTCCATCCCGGCAGTGCCTACACTGTTCCACCGTCCCGCCGTTCCGCCCCCCTCCGCGGTGCGGGTAGCACGCCGCTCTGCTCCCGATCACGCCCGCCGAGCACGCCGAGCACGCCCAGCACGTGTGTTAGTGTAGCCCGCGTGCGTCGCGCCTGACCAGGCACGACCGAGCGGAGGGCGCAGCGGCGGCAGGCAACCCCCTGCGCCTTCCACCTCCTAGTCCTGCCGGCCCTGCCCTGCCACGCCCTGCCACGCCCTGCCACGCCCTGCCACGCCCTGCCACGCCCTGCCACGCCCTGCCACGCCGTGCCCTGCCTCGCCCATTTCACGCCCAAGTCATGTTCCGCTCATGTGGCAGTCGCTGCTGGGGCTATCGCTAACGAAGGAGCCGCGCCGTGGAAAGGAGAGGGGAGGCGTGCTAGGGATCGTCGCACCACCACGAATCCTGCCCCGGTGCACACGTCGCAGCCGTGCGGCGCTCTGTGTGTGGTGTGTGTGTGTGTGTGTGTGTGTGTGTGTGTGTGTGTGTGTGTGTGTGTGTGTGTTCCGCTTCGCGCGGCGTGGCCGTGCAGTGTGGTCGTTCGCGGCACGGAGACAGCTCGCTCGCGCTCCGCTGGCTCGGTGATTTTGGCTGCGAAGGCACCTCGTTAATTTGGCCGCTCCATGGACACGCCCCGCTCCTCCTGCAGGGCCTCCTCGGCATAGACAAGGCGTACTTTTAATTCGGCAGCCCCGCCTCGATGTCGCCTGCCCGGGGCCCCGGGCCCGAGCCAGGGCCGGGCCAGGGGCCGCACTAGACTTTAATTTCCAACGTATCTCCGGATGAGGGCCGCTGGCCTGTCCGGCCTAATTTAAAGCATTCCTCGATTTCATTCTGGGGCCCTGGCGGGGCGGCCAAGGGCGGGGCGGGGCGCGGAGGGGCGCGGAGGCAGGGGCGGCAAGGGCGCAGGCACGGCGCGGGCCGCTCGTGAATATGCAGCGATACCAACCGAGAAAATGCAAAATAAAACGCCTCCCAGTCGGAATAAAAATGAACCGCCGCCGCGCCGCGCTGCAGCCGGCTGGAATGCCCGAGGGGGTTCCAGCGGGGAGCTCCCGTTCCAGCGACGTTCCAGCCAGCTGGAATCTCCAGGGGTGTTCCAGCCAGCTGGAATCTCCAGGGGTGTTCCAGCGTGTTCGAGGGGAGTTCCAGCCAGCTGGAATCTCCAGGGGTGTTCCAGCGTGTTCGAAGGGTGTTCCAGCCAGCTGGAATCTCCAGGGGTGTTCCAGCGTGTTCGAGGGGTGTTCCAGCCAGCTGGAATCTCCAGGGGTGTTCCAGCGTGTTCGAGGGGTGTTCTAGCGGGCTTCCGGCCGTTGCTTGAATCATTCGACATTTGTTGCAAAGAAAATTGTTTAAGTTCGAGTGGATCCAATGTTTTCTTTTTTCGACCTGTGTTCTCGATGCGTGCTCAAACGGTGGCTACACTGAAAAACCAAACGTGGTCTAGACCACACCACTGGTGGGGTCAAATGGGTGCCATTTTGACCGCATCAGTTGGTGTGGTCTAGACCACGTTTGGTTTTTCAGTGATAGGCCGGCGGACCAGACGCGACCCCGGCGAGGCCATGATGATCTGCATTTGGGTCTGGCTGCCTTTGAGCCGGCGGCCTGTTGATGACTCGCCACTGTAATCCATGGCGGCCGCATCATTAGTGCCGCCACGTGCTGTGCGGGCCGCCACTGTCGGGCCGCGCCACTGTCGGGCCGCCTAAATAACCATTTTCATAAACAGGCCGCCCGGACGACGCGGCGACGCCGCGTGTGGAAATCAATTATTAGTGGGCCGCTTCCTTTTGTATTTTCGTCGATTTGGATTCATCGCGGCTGGTTGGAGGAGACGGGGGGAGGGGGCGTTGCGGCGGCATTACTGTTGAAAAAGTTTTTGTGGTCATCATCTTGGGCCGGGCCCTCATCGCGTCTTCATCTTGGGCCCGGCACGGCCCGGCGTCGTGAAGCCACGCGACCAACCCCTCCTCCCCCCTTCCCCCCCCCCCCTCCCCCTCCTCGAAGCAAGCAACCCTCGGCGCTGCCCGGACACAGCCCCTCGCAGCACTCGCAGACCCTCAACCCCTCTCCCCTCGCCCCTCCGTCCGTTAATTTGAGTTTCAACTTCTCAAGATTCCGCCGGTGCGATTCGGCCGGATCTCGAGATTTTCGGATGACTTTCCGCCGCGGCCGCCCCTCGGAGGGCCGCGCCACGCCACGCCACCCCTTCCTCCTCCCCTCCGCATTTTTCTCCCCCTTTTTTTCCCCCGCAGTAATGAGCAAGTTTTGAGGCCAAGTGCGGTCTCATTTGCATGGCGCGCGCGGCGTTTTCAATTCCTGTCTTAATTTGGCTCTGTTTCACCTCCTTGTTTCAGGTGAGTCGGCCTCCGGACTGCGCGCTGCGCTGCGCCTTCGCCGGGGAAGTCCCAGGCCAGCGACTTCTTCCACTCTCTACTACCACTTTGGCGGCCGGCTGGTGGGTCAGTGGCCTGCCACACTGCGAATCCGCCCCGCTCGTGCGGTCGGCGGCGGCCGGCCCTGAGTTGGAGGTTGGAGGTGGGAGCGAGCCACCCCACGCTAAATCAGGGGCTAACTGCTACGAACGGGCCGGCCTCAGGCCGCAGCGGCACAAGTTTTGCCTCTATTGAGGGGTCCCGGTCCGGTCGCTTCGCCGCCGTGTACCAGCGCTGTGTACTTTCCAAGTTTATCGCGTCCGTGTTTCTTCGTCTGCCTGATCAGGCTGCCAGCCCGGGCTGCCCGCCGGCCCGGCTGTAACGGCGCCATTTGGCGGGATGGCCGGGCTGGCGGGGCTGGCGGGGCTGGCAGTCGCTGCCCCTCCGGAGTAAATCACTGATAAAGTCCGCTCCGCGCGCTGCCCCTCATCCCCGCCATGCACGCCGCGACGGCGGGGGCGGGTCGATGCACGTCCCGGTCAGTGTGTGCAGTCGACGACGCGGTCGACGACGGCCTTGTCGTCGTGGTGCGTGACCTTTGCGTGTCCGCGAGTCCGGCAGTCCAGTCCGGGGCACGCGTGCGGCGCGTGCGGCTCCACGGCGGAGCGCCCCGCCATCCCACTGGCAGCGCTGGCCGCGCTGGCCGCGCACCGAGCCAGATAAGCCTTATTTGAATTTTTCTCCGTATCAGGAAACGCGGCAACGCGACGCTGGCCGCAAGTCATTAGTCCAGTGCCGCGGCGCGAATTAACTGCCTCGAAAGAACGGCCGTACTGGGGGACCCACCGAGGCGGGGCGGGGCGGGGCGGGGCGGGGCGGGGCGGGGCGGGGCGGGGCGGGGCGGGGGGTGGCGACGCGCATGCATCCAAGAGGCGCCCTTTCTTACCATTGCCGTGGCCGCGGTCGCGTGAGGCGCGAGGCGGGCCGCCCTGACCTCGGCCGCCGTGTATCGCGCGGGCGAAGCAGGTAAAGCAGTCAGCACTTGTGATTCATAGCGTCTCGACGACCGTCGCAACGGCAACGGCACTCGGCGGCAGCCGGCCACAAGAACGCGGCGAGGGCGGGCGCCACACAGTGGGCCAGAAGACCGGTGGAGGCGGTCAAAACCGCGGACGCGTTTCGAGCTCCAGATTCGCTGCACTGAAAAACCAAACGTGGTCTAGACCGCACCAACTGGTGTGGTCAAATGGATGCCATTTTTACCACATCAGTTGGGTGGTCTAGACCCCGTTTGGTGCGTTTGGTGTGGTCTAGACCCCCAACCCAAAAGTGGCCAAACGCGGTCTAGGGCCGCACCCAAAAAGTGGCCAAACGTGGTCCAGACCACACCCAAATGATGTGGTCAAAATGGCAAAAAAAACTGACCACACCAGTGGTGCGGTCTGGACCACGTTTGGTTTTTCAGTGTGAGCGGGACTCGAACCGAACGTATGACCCCACCAATGGATTGCTCTCCGAACGAGCAATCCATTGGTGGGGCCACACGTTCGATTCCAGTCCCATTTAGCGACTCTGGAGCTCAAAACGCGTCTAGAGTTTTGACCACCTCCAGTGATGTTCTGGCCCACTGTGCGCCAGTCTCACCACACTTCGGGCAATGGGAACTCGAAACAAACACGTGAGGGTTCGGATGGATTCCTCCTCGAACGAGGAAAACCGTGTTACCCCCCACGTCCTTGATTCGTGTCGCACGTCGCACATGTCAATACTGTCGCAAAAAACTCGAAACGTGCTCGGTTGCTTGTGGGTATTCTGGTGCGCTGGGCGGCGTGGGCCTCGGTGTGGACCTCGGTGTGGGCCTCGGTGTGGGCGACTCCGGCTGGAAACACGGACGTGCCTGCCCGAGGGGGCAAAAACTCGGGATTTTCGTGTACACATGATTCGGAAAACGCAATGATTTCATGGCTGATTCGCCTTATTTCGCGACGCACCAAAGGGGGATGTTGAGCGTGGTTGTGTGTGATTGTGTTCGGAAAAAAATGATTTCGGGGCTGATTTTTCCTGGTTTTGTGTGATTCTGCCTGATTTCGGTCGAATTTAGTGATTTTGGTTGATTTCGGATTGCTTGATTTCGCGTGATTCTCAATGATTCGCATGTGATTTCGGGGGCCGTGTACACATGATTGCGCGAGTTTTTGCCCCCTCGTGCCTGCCCGTGGGCCAGGAAGGCTGGGAGCCCCTCTCCCTCGCCGGCGGCTTTGGCTGGCGCCCTTTAGCGCGGCTTGGCGCCGCTCGGCCGAGGCTCTGCGGCCCCCGAGGACGCCTCTAAGGGCGAGAAGGCCGAAGGGACGGTGTGGGGCGTGTCCGGCTGGAGGCGCGGATAATCCAACTTTAATGAGCTGCGCGTCGCGGCGCGGACGCGAGTTTGGATCACCATGGAGCTCACCACCACCCTCACCACCACCACCACCATGTCCAATCACCACGCAGACAGTGTCCCCGAGGCGGTCCCTTCCCTGCCCGACGGCCAGTCCTCTCCGGCCAGAAATTTTGGTCCCCCAAAGCCTAACTGGAACTGCGCAGCGCGCAGCCAGCCTCATCCCGGGCGCGTCCGGCGCCGGCCGCCCCGTGCCTCTGCCTCGCGGCAGTTTGTTCCAGTTAGTTTTAGTCTGTAAGATGGATATTCGGCCTGCCGCGCCTCGGCGTGGCCGGGCCGGGCCGGGCCGGGCCGTGCCACCCGGACCCGGGCCTTATCGGCGCACTGCGTTGGCCGAAGCCGCCCTGGAGGTCGGGTGGGGGCGAGGGGCGAACAGCTTCCCACATTCATTGTACTGTTGTGTCTCTGGGTGGTGGGTGAGGGTTAGAGGGGGCGAGTCAGGGATCGAGGGAAAGGCAACTGGAACTGATGGGTTTTATTGGTCAGGTTTGGGCAAACGCGTGCGGGTGCTACTCGTGGCGCGGCTGGCCGTGCTCTGGCCCCGGGGGCCCGGGGGGGTCACAATTTTTCGGTTTTCCCACAATGGCCGGCCTCGGCCCGGGGTCGGTTGCTTGGGTGCTCGGCTCGGTCGTGGGGAGGGTGCCGGGGGCCGTCAGGAAGCCAGCTTCCCAACACTTCCCCCCTGTTGCGAAGAAGTCCGCGGCTGCCTCTGCAAGGGCAGGCCCTCGATGTGCGGCGCGGCGTCCGGGTGGTCCGGGTCTGCGTCGGCGGCCCCGTCCAGGGCTCTGATCTGCTTCGGCTCGTTCTCAGCCGCCAGGCCGTCCGCAAGGAACTCGCGTCGTCGCCGAGACAAATTTCAACCTCAGAGGATCGTTTCGCACTGCCATCGACTACTCCCTCGCACTGCAAGCGGCAGGGGAGCGGCCGGAGGCCACAGTGACGAGGCGCGGGCCCTGCGCCGGTCACTGCGTGTCCGTCGAGACGAGGTCTCTCAGGGCGATCACCTCATTCGGTCAAAACGTGTCATCGGCTGCGAGTTGGTGCCCGTCCTGCAGGCTCGACGGCGAGGTCACCGGGCGTGGCACATTTCCGTGTGCTCCCGTACCCTCTTCCGTAGGCAGAGCGCTCTGCTCCTCCGTGCCTGGTACAGCACTGTGCCCCCACGCCCTCCGCCGGCGGAGCACTCGTCAGTGCTACCACGCCGCCCACGGCTCTTGGGGGGACCCCGCGGTCAGAGCTTGCGAACCCTGAGGACCTGCTTTCCTAGCAGCCCATCCTCATCCAGGGGCGGACGCGGGTGGCGGCGAGCTGGTGGATGCCGCTCCGAGTAGAGAGTGCGCGACGCACCCGCCACTGGGAGGGACCCGCAGCTCGACACGCACCGGGGCTGTTCGGCGCTGCCTCGAGGACACACCTCTCCTTGGCCTCGATCATGCTCCTTGCCGGTCGCAGCCTCGTTCCGTGTGATCGTCGGACTGACATCTCCAGCAAGTCCGGATGGCGGCAGTCAGCTCGGTGAGGACAGCGACGAGGTCCGGAACGGTGGCACCAGCAGTGTTGCCAGGGGTTGGTCCAGCAATGGCCGCTACCTGACGCACGCGCTGGCATTGCGGGGCGTCCTCCAGCTCGCTGGCGATGGTCAGGGCTGACGCCAAGTCCGTGGGGCGCGCCATCAGGAGGAGTCGTCGGGTGGCAACATCGGCAACTCCAGCCAGGAAGTTGTCCAGGACGAGCTTGTCCATCACACTCGGGTTGCGGCCGACAACGGGGTCATCCCGGTACGCGTCTCGGCACAGCAGGTCGACGTGGACGCCGAACTCTCGAAGGCTCTGTTCCGGCTGCTGGCGGGCCGCCTTCAGGCTCTGGACGGCGATGTTTCGCGGCCGCGGTCTGCCGAACCTCGTCTGCAGCGCGCTGTCCAGCTCGGCGAAGTTGGTCAACTGGGTCGCCGTCAGCGTGCTCAGCACGTGGCTTGCCGGCTCGCGGAGTGCCACCACCAGGGCCTCGGCCCACTCGGACATGGGGCGGCCGGAGGCCAGGGCCACGAACTGCGCCCGGTAGAAGGAGTAGTCCGACTTGCCGTCGTAGGTTGGAAAGGTGGCTTGGCGCATCGTGGGCAGGTTCGAAGCCGGCGCCGCCGGCTGGTGGTACGGGAGAGCCGCGACGGCAGCGACGTCTGTCTGGCTGCCCGTGGACTGCACGAACACGGGGGCCTCGGACGCGGCCAGGGGCAAGGGCGGGGGCACAACGGCCGCCACGCTCACCGCTGGGCGCGAGGAGGACGCCGCCGTGTCCTCGGGGAAGCGGACCGGGGAATGCGATGTCCGGGTGAATCGGCCCGTTGTCGTCCGGGGCTGCCCGCGGGAGCCCTCCCGGTGCAGCACTTCAGTGAGGGCCTCGGTCGTCGGGCGCGAGCGGGTCGCAGCAGTGCGTCGTACGGGAGCGCGAGGGGCCGGTGTCGAACGGCACGGCGAGCTGGTGTGCGTGCCGGTGACCGCCGGGCGCGTCGGTGCGACGGCATGGCTGGCGTTAGCCTGGCCGGGGTGGCGACGGGGGGCTCAGGGCAGGAGTCGCCGTGAAACCGCCCGGAACCACGCCGGGTCAGCAACGGGGAGGCTTCGTTCGCGTCGGGCAACGGCAAGGAGAACAGGACGGGGGCGAACCGTGCCGTGAACTTCCTGACGCTACGCCGGGCGACTCGGTGCAGTGGGCTAGGCTCGCGAAGGACCCAGGGGGGACGTGACCCCGTAGGCCGTTCGGTTGCTGTCGCTCCGCTGTGCTGCTGGCTGGGCCTAACCTCTCACCGTGAGCTCGGCCCGTCCTCCCTCAATCCCCCGCTGCCACCAGTGTTGTGTCTCTGGGTGGTGGTGAGGGTTAGGGGGCGAGTCAGGGATCGAGGGAAAAGGGAACTGGAACTGATGGGTTTTATTGGTCAGGTTGGTCAAACGCGTGCGGGTGCTCCGTGGGGCGGGTGGGCCCTGCTCTGGGCCCCGGGGGGCCGGGGTGTCCAATTTATCGGTTTTCCGACAATGGGCCCGGGCCCCGCCGGGGTCGGTTGCTTGGGGGCTCGCTCGGCTCGTCGGGGGGGGGCCGGGGGCCGTCAGGAAGCCAGCTTCCCAACAGTACAAAATTTAACCACATTCCACATTCAGGTGGCAAAAACGCCTGCAAGTAGTCAACATGTGTGGCAAAAACGCCAGAAATCTCGCACATTCTTGCACATTCACACTCACACACTCATTGTACACAAACTTTTATAGTTGGTCACCCCTGGGGGGGGGGAGGTCGTGGAGGTGCACCCTGCAGACTGATTCCGAGAGCCGTTTTCGTCGCTCTGTCTCTCTCGCTCCTATACGGGGCTCTCATGAGTTCGAGAGAGACAGAGCGACGGAAACGACCCTTGGAATCAGTCTGCTGCTCCGTTGATTGGGCGCCCTGGCTGGGCCCGCGTGTTTGCTCTGGGGATGAGCAAGACGGCGAGGTCGACAACGCGGAGGTGACTGCGTCTGCCGAACGGCGCGGCACGGCACGGCGCGGCGCCGCCAACCCCTCTCCATTTCCTGGTTGGCTTGGTTTGTCTAGCCCGCCGGCCGCGCGTCCTCGCGATCCCGCAAACAATAACATCGTCCCTCGCCTCCCCGAAATGACGCCGGAGAGCGCCGGAGTCAATCCCGGTGCGATTGTCTTTGACACTCAGTTTAATGAGTGAGTGGCTCGTCCCCCTCGACAGGGTCGCGGTATGTTGGCGCCCCTCCCCTCCCCCTTCCCCTCCCCTCCCCTTCCCCTCCCCTTACCCTCCCCTCCCCTTCCCCTTCCCCGCCCCTTCCCCTCCCCTTCCCCCTCCCTCCCCTCCCCTTCCCCTCCCTCCCCGCCACCGCAGCCGGGCTCGCTGCATTTCGTTCGATTGGACGGCAACATCATTAGCCGGCGCGGTTCGCAAAGAGAATGGATGCCGCTTGCCCGCATCCCGACCGGGATCCCGATCAGACGCAGTCAGGCGCGGCGCCGCCTCTTTCAACCCCCGCGGCGCCGCGGACCGCGAGAACCGCGAAAAGCGCTGACACACGCGCTGCCCGGCCCGCCACCATTAGGCCCTTGTTAGGCCGGCCGCGGCAAAGGCGGGCTGGTAAAGGCTGGCGGGGCGCGCCGGCCGCCGACATGCAGGTGATTACGCATTCAGCGTTAGCGGTCGTCGGGGCTGCCGACGCTGCACGGCCTTCGCTCTGCGCCCCCTCTCCGCCGGTGGCGGCCCGCCCGGCCCGCCGGGGCCTCTAATTAATCAAACTTTAAAGAAGCCGCTCATCATGCCGCCGGAAGTTGTTGTAGGCCGGCCGGGCCGCGGCGGCCGTGGGCGGCATCGGCCGGAAACCGCAGAGTCCGGCCGGGGCCCTCCAAGACAGCGGGGCCGCAGCGGCAACATCGGCCCGTGCCGGTGGTTGCTGTTGTTGTTGTTGTTGTTGTTGATGATGATGTTGCGTTGGTGAAATTTTCATTTTCCCAAAGCCAAAGTCTTGTATGCCTTCCGGCGACGAACGCGTTGCGCGCAAACACGGCCCACAAAAGGGGAGTATCGCGCGGCCGAGCCGAGCCGAGCCGCCGAACGCGCCGCCGTCTCGAAGGATAATATTATTCATCGCGAAAACGCATTTACAAGCGGAGGAATCATCTATTCCATTTTAAAGGAATAATAGGGCGGAAATGAGATTTTTTTTCGCCCGTAGTGCATTTCACGGATTGCGAGATAGACCGCCGGTCGCCCGAGGGAGCATCGCGCCTTGAGTGGAAGGCGCCCCCCCCCCCCCCCCTTTCCACCACGCCGCTCGGAGGCAAATTATCCCGCAGTGTTTCATTATCAATAACTACTAGTCTCACGCAAACGTAATTTTATTGAACTTGGCTCTGGGGCCGCGGGGCGCAGCAGTTCTCCCCAGCCGGCGCGCGGGGTGCGGGGCGCGGGGCGGTGTCGCGCAAACTTGGTCCTCGCGCGGCACGGCAAGGACCCTCGGAGCAACTTGCGACGCGTAATCGCCCTCGTATTAATTATTGCGATAATCCATTTGGAACTGGAGGGCGAGTCTCAAAGTGAGATTGATTTGACGATCTTTTGCCTCTTCGCCCCGGGACAACGCAAAGCGACGCGACGCGCCTTTCTGCGGCCGTTTTGAATGGAACGGCGGCGCCTCGTCGGCGAGCCACCCCCTGCACCCCGCCCCCCGAGCCTTCCCCCCCCCCCCTCCTCGCCGCTCGCCAGCCATTTGATTATTCATGCGTGCCCTCGTTCCGTGCGTTCCGAGCGTTCCGAGGCTCCAACTGCGCCACCCCCGCCAACCCTTATGTCACTCGGCTACACAAACATTCGTCCGGTGATTGCCGCCTGGGCGGTCAATGAGGACGCCGTCGAGGAGGACGGCGTCGAGGAGACCGGAGAGGACGCCGTCGTCGTCGCGCCGTGACGGTCGATGGTTCGGCCAGATGACTTGCTCAATGACTGATTGATCCAACCGAGGGGTGACCCACTGTAAAATTTTGTGTACAATAATTATGTGAAATGTGCAAGAATGTGCAAGATTTCTGGTGTTTTTGCCACTCATGTTGCCTACATACAGGCGTTTTTGGCTCCTGAATGTGGAATGTGCTCAAATTTTGTACAATGAATGTGGCAAGCTGTTCCCCCCTCCGATCCGACCCTTGACGGTGTACCACGACGGCTCGGCGCCATGCCTTTGACTCGAGCCCCATTTAGGGCTTTGGGCAGCCAGGACGAACGAGACCTCGGCCGGCTGGACGCCCCGCAGTCACACAGTGACCTTACACCAACGCCACCACGCCAGCTATGATGTCTCCACCCCCCTCCCCCTTTCCAATCTCGAAAAAAAAAAGAGGTACAAAAAAGAAGGTAATAAAAGAGAATGGAGTTGGGCGGGGCCGGGGGGTGTCGGCCCGCGGAGGGGATTGCGAAATGCTGATGTTGCTGCCGCGAAGGCACCGCTCGAGCCTTCATTACGCGCCCCAGTCCCAATCACCGGCCGGACCCCGCCTCGTCAGATCGCCGGCGCACCCGATGACCGCCATCGTCGTCCTCGTCGTCCACGCCCGCGGCGGCTCGGCTCCTCGCCTCCCGGGTGGCTGGTGGCTAATGACTGCGAGCTCCAAAATAAAAGGGCTGTGCTCGTGTTGTTGCCCCCGGCCAGCCAGCGCCCCGCCGGCCTGCCTGGGCTGCGAGGCCAAGATGGAGAGCGCCCTCGCAGCCAGGCAGCCAGCCAGGCAGGCAGCCAGCCTCGCACTCGCTGTTGTTTTCTCTCCATTTTACGCGCCGCTTGATTTGCATAGTCGTTGTGCGTGTTTGCAGTGTGGGTCGCGGGGAGGCCCGGCGGCCTACCTCGTGTGGCGGAGGCTGCGCTGCCGCGTACAACAATTTGATGGCTCACGACGTCGGCCGCGGTCGGGGCCCGGCGGGGCCCGGCGAGGACGGGCAGGGAGTCGGGGTGGCAGTGCCGTGGCACACGTGGATTGGCCTTTGTGTGGCCAGCACGCAGTGGGGCGCGCGCGCTCACACACACACACACACACACACACACTCACACACAGAGTTGACTCGGCGGTACGACGGGCACGACACTGCAGACAGATGCGGCTACGAGGGGGCCACCACTCTCATTTCAGGCGTACACAAGATTACGGGATTACGGGAAATTTACTAGGGATTACGCGTGAAATTTTCGAAAATTGGTTCGAAAACGTTGAAAAATAGCTCAAAAACGTTGAAAAATGACTAAAAACGTTGAAAAATGACAGAATTTTGTCAAGGATTACGTGATTACGCCATGGATTACCAGAGATTACCAGCCAATTTGTACACAGGATTACGGGGGTGGTGGCCCCCTCGTGCGGCTACATTTATTGCCGCACGCCGAAAGGGCCGGGCGGCGTGGCGGCGGGGCGGCGGGGGCCTCGGCCGGCCACCATGAATACGTTGGTCCGTGGACACGGCCCCGCCCCGCCTCGCCCCGCCTCGTCGGGGTGACGGAGAGGCCCCCGGAGGCCACCATGCTGCAGGCATGCCCGGGCGTGCCCCTCCCTCTCCGGCCCGAGGGGCACAACGGCAGCCAGGCTGGCGGACTTTGAGCTCCACAATCGCCAAAGGGCTCAGATCAAGCAAACGCGAGATAGTGCCAGTGGGGTGTTCTGTTTGAATCCCCTGTTGCAATGGAATGTCTACCGCGCGACTAGTCTTGCACCAAACTACTGGCCCGCCCAACTGGCCCACTGCGCGGTGTCCGAACGCGCGGGCCGCGGCACCACGGGTCCCCGGACCTTATCGGCCTACTTGCAGTGCTCCGCTCGGCTACGCTCTGCGTGGTTCGCGGCCGGAAGCAGATAAGCCGGAAGTGACTCTCGCGGCGCGGCTGCCTTCGGGCTGCCTTCGGGTTCGAGCTGCCTTCGGGTTCTAGCTGCCTTTCGGTCTGCCTTTCGGGCTGCCTTTCGGGCTGCCTTTCGGGCTGCCTTTCGGGCTGCCTTTCGGGCTGCCTTTCGGGCTGCCTTTCGGGCTGCCTTTCGGGCTGCCTTTCGGGCTGCCTTTCGGGCTGCCTTTCGGGCTGCCTTTCGGGCTGCCTTTCGGGCTGCCCTTTTGGGCTGCCTTTCGGGCTGCCTTTCGGGCTGCCTTCGGGCTGCCTTTCGGGCTGCCTTTCGGGCTGCCCTTCGGGCTGCCTTTCGGGCTGCCTTTCGGGCTGCCTTTCGGGCTGCCTTTCGGGCTGCCTTTCGGGCTGCCTTTCGGGCTGCCTTTCGGGCTGCCTTTCGGGCTGCCTTTCGGGCTGCCTTCGGGCTGCCTTTCGGGCTGCCTTTGGGCTGCTCGTCAAAGTCAAGGGGTTGCCAATGTGGCTCACTGTCTGGCTGCGCGTGGCGTGCCGTGTGCGCTGTGGCAGCCCGGACGGCCCCGACGTGAACGTGAGCGCGGCGTCAATGTTTTATGTCGGCTGGCGTGGCTGGCGGTGGCGGTTCTCGTTAGCAGCCAAAGCCGGCGGGATGCCCGAACGGCCCGATGGTGTCGTGGCTCGGCGTTCCGGCGAAGCGGAGCCAGGCGGAGGCTATGCTATCGACGCGGTGGACTGATCCCCGTCCTTCCGGACGGTCGGGGCGGTCTGCTCGTTTCGACGAACCAGATCCGAGGATTTAACACAGCTTTCGTTTGCTTTCTTTCCGTTCCGTCCCTAGCGCTTTATAATGATATTCCTCCCCGGCGAGGCCGCGGCCACCGGCAGTACGTGTCGAAGCATGGAGTAAAGATGATGCGAGATTGGGCGGGCCGCTTCTCTTCCAGAGATTTCCAGAGGCGTGGCAGGACAGATTGCGGGTCGCCCCTGCTTTGCTCCTGCGTGGGCACGGCCCCGGCACGGCCCCAGCACCGCCCCCGGCACGGCCCCCGGCACGGCCCCCGGCACGGCCGCCCCCGGCACGGCCCCCGGCACGGCCCCCGGCACGGCCCCGGCACGGCCCCAGCACCGCCCCCGGCACGGCCCCCGGCACGGCCGCCCCCCGGCTCCGCGGCAACATGACGCCGCCACGCCCGCGCCGCTGTTCTCAGCCACCCAATGTCACGTCGGGCCCTACCACATTTGAATAACATATAAAAACGGCACGGCCTCCTCCCTCCTCTCCCGCTCCCTCCCACTCCTGCCGCCTATCTCGTGGCCGCCTCTCTCTCTCTCTCTCTCTCTCTCTCTCTCTCTCTCTCTCTCTCTCTCTCTCTCTCTCTCTCTCTCTCTCTCTCTCTCTCTCTCCGCAACGTCGCGGATATCTCTTTGTATCTCTCTCCCTTTTCCCCTGCTGCGGCCCCCTCGACGCCCCCTCCTGCCCCCTTTTTATCCCGTAATCCCCTTTGACAACCTACCCCGCCCCGCCCCGCCCCGCGGCTCCATTTTCCGAGGCGCCCCCAAGCTGCCTGCCGCTGATTAAACTGGGCGGCGCTGGCCGGCCGTCTGGAGGTACCTACCGCCAACACCCGGTAGCACCGCGCCGCCTGGCGCCACGCCGCGCCCTACCTGCTGCCTGCACTGTAGGCAGCGACGGGAAGTGAACCGGTGAGGCAACTTGCAAGGCTAGGCTTCCGTCCGGGCCGCGACGACATTTCGTGCCTTTGGAATGGCCGACTCAAAGACGAAATGTCGCGTCGTGGCGTGCCGTGGCGTGGTGTGCCGTGGCGTGCCGCGCCGCGTGTTGTTTGTCGAGGCCTCAGATTACTCGACGCGACCGCGCTCTGCCGCCTGGAGTCGGAACTCGGGCCCAGCCGAAGCAGGCCCTGAAAGCCGCTGTAAGGGTTGAAACAGAGAGAGAGAGAGAGAGAGAGAGAGAGAGAGAGAGAGAGAGAGAGAGAGAGAGAGAGAGAGAGAGAGAGAGAGAGAGAGAGAGAGAGAGAGAGAGAGAGAGAGAGAGAGGGGGGGGAGGAGAAAGAGAAAAAGAGACAGAGACAAGGGGGCAGCGCGCTGCCGTCTCATCCTTCCAATCAACGAGGTACCCATTAAAACGGCGAGCGGTGCACCGAAATGTGCGCAGGAAGGCAGCACCAAAGCGTCCCGTGCCCCCTTTGTGAATCCGTTTTCTAAACCGCTGCAACCTTTTCTCTCTCTCTCTCTCTCGCTCTGTGACTCTCTTTCTTCCTCGACCGCTCATCTTTTTTTTTGTTTCGTCATTTTTACTTACTCCTGCAATCCTCCAGAATGAGCTTGCTGTTGCCGGCGGAGCGGAGCAGGCAGCCCGGGCGGGCCGCAGGGTGCTTTAAAAACACACATCGGTCTAATAACCACGGCCCACAGTGGGCCAGAAGACCGGTGGAGGCGGCCAAACCTCTAGACGCGTTTTGAGCTCCAGAGTCGCAAAACAGGATTCGAATCGACCGTGTGACCCAATCAATGGGTTCCTCGTTCAGAGAGCAATCCATTGGTGGGGGTCACACGTTCGGTTCGAGTCCCATTTAGCGACTCTGGAGCTCAAAACGCGTCTAGAGTTTTGGCCGCCTCCACCGGTCTTCTGGCCCACTGTGCGGCGCCCTCGGCAGTCCCCGGCCACCGCCCCAGGCCCAGGCCGGGGGAGGGAGGCGGCGCGGCGCGGTCCCTCTCAGTTAAGATGAGCTGCAAGTAGTTGAGGCCCCTCCGCGCCGCGCCGCCCTGCGTGTCGCCATGAGGATTATATGACGCTCTTGTTTCCTCTCATTGTGAATTATGCTTTTCCATTCCGCGTGAGGGGATGCGGGCCGGGCGCCTCTTGGCCGTCTTCTCGGCCGCGCCTCGCTGTGACGCTTCGCCGTCGTCGGCGTGTGCGGTATCGCCTCGAGCGGCTCCGAGCACAGTGGGCCAGAAGACTGGCGGAGGCGGACAAAACTCTCGACGCGTTTTGAGCTCCAGCTTCGCCAAACAGGCCTCGAACCGAGCGTGTGGCCCCACCAATGGATTCCTCGTTCGGAGAGCAATCCATTGGTGGGGTCACACGCTCGGTTCGAGGCCTGTTTGGTGACGCTGGAGCTCAAAACGCGTCTTGAGATTTGGCCGCCTCCACACGGCAAAACCAACGTCCGGGTTTCCCAGGCGCACCCTGGAAAAATGCCCTGTTTTTCCAGGGTGCGCCTGGGAAACCCGGACGTTGGTTTTGCCGTGCACCGGTCTTCTGGCCCACTGTGCGGAGTGCTTGTGTGCGCTAGCTGCGCTCGGCCGGAAGAGGTGTGCGATGGAGTCCGCGTCGCTATCGGTGGCCTTGAGGGGCTCGCGGCTGGCGTGTGGTTGGCAACGCCCGGCAACGCCCGCGCGGCCTGCATGCGGCCTGCAGTGCAGTGGGTGAAGGCCGCTGCGGCTGACTGGCTGGGCTCAAGGCGGCGGTGGCGCGGCGCGGCCTCAGCCCTGCAGGTAGGCAGCACGCCGGCAGCGCCGCGCACCGGGCGGCATACCTGCCGGGCGGTCCGCAGACCCGCCCCGCCAGCCGAGCCACTCGACCATGCTCGAGAGCTCTGTGGTCCTCAAACTGACTCGAATCGAACGCTTGATGGTATCGACGGATTCCGTCTGTACGACAATCCACTGTGCTTGATTCGAGTTCCTCTGAGGACTGTCACGCTTTAGCGACGGCCAGTGCCTTGCCCCCGACCGGCCCACTCCTCGCAACGAATTGGCCGTTTTGCATGCAAACTGTCTTTGTCCGACTGCCGACGCCACTGCGCGGCCTCATCCACTTTGGCCAAAGTCAACATAAACAAAAGGCAGCAGCGTGGCGGCGTGTCGGCGGGGGCGTTGCGCCTCATTCTTGTTATTGTATTTCCGTGCCGTCGTACTGCGCCGTGGTGGGGCGGGGCGGGGCGGGGCCGGGCGGGGCCGGCTCGCCACTCGAACATCTCGTTATTTTCGAGGGGTTTTGCGAGTGTCTCGCTCGGCCCGAAAGAGGTGAGTGGAGGATGGCGAAGTTGGAGTGCCTCCGCGACGCCGCGCTGCCCTTTTGCTCCGCTCTGTTGCCACAAGTAACATCGGGAGGAGGCCCCGCTGCCTCGCCCGACTCGTGTTATCGTTGCATTCGGCGGAGTGTGTTTTGAAATGATCGCGAGTCAGGTGGACGGACGCGCGGAGCGGCCCGCCTCGCCTGGCCTCGCAACTCGCGGAGCTTAATTTGCACAGCGCGGGGTGCAATGTTTGCTCTGAGGCGGCGGTCCTCGTTTTTTTTTGTTTCGCCCCCGCGGCCGCCCGCACTTTCTGTCCTTGGTGGCAAATGTGTGTTTTGTGTTGTTTCAGGGGGTGGGCTTGCCCGCGCCCGCGCGCTCTGCGGTCGCTGCCGGCGGCTCTAATCACTTTAATATTGTTTCGCCACAGTTATTTTCACCGTGGACAGTTTTACCTCATTGTTCGCGGAGCTGCCACTTTTCCTCTTGCTGCCGGGGGATCTCATCTTCATGTGCCCTCTAAAATCCTCTGAAAAGGAATTAAATGGGTACCAACGGGTCGTCTTTGAGAGGTAACTCTCAGGAAGTGTGCGGAGCTAAGGCCCTCACCGTGCACCCCCCAAAGCACAGTGGGCCAGAAGACCGGTGGAGGCGGCCGAAACTCTAGACGCGTTTTGAGGTCCAGAGTCGCTGAAATGGACTGGAACCGAACGTGTGACCCCACCAATGGATTCCTCGTTCGGAGAGCAATCCGTTGGTGGGGTCACACGTTCGGTTCGGGTCCTGTTTAACGACTCTGGAGCTGAAAACGCGTCTGGAGTTTTGGCCGCCTCCACCGGTCTTCTGGCCCACTGTCCAACGCCGCCCCCTGGAATGTTTCTCCACCTGAGGCGGGTCGCCGGAACGGCTAACTTGTAGGAAAGGCATCATTGTCTCCGTGCCGTTTTTTCCCCGCTCGCTCCCAGGGGCTGCATTGTACCCCCCCCCCCTCCCCCCTCCCCTTACCGCCCCCGCCTCCAGGCGTTCCAGGCCTGCCTTGCATTGTTGTTTCCATTCCTGCGGGCCCGGCGGCCTGGCGGCGCTGCGGCCCGACTGGCTGCCTAAGCTGCAGGAGTTTGCTTCTCCTTTATATTCCTCCGCCACTTCCTTCCTCGTGCCTGGCGGCCCCGCGCCTCTGCGCCTCGGCTCGCGGGAATAAACAATAATTGCATTTGAATAAAAGCCGCATCTTGGCGGGCAGTGCGTGCGGCGTGCGTGGCGCGAGCGTGTGCGGCGTCGTGCCGCCACGGCCCCCCTGGGCGGCACAGTGGGCCAGAAGACCGGCGGAGGCGGCCAAAATTCCAGACGCTTTTGAAGCAGAGACCGTGTGGCCCCACCAATGGATTGCTCTCCGGACGAGGAATCCATTAGTGGGGTCACACGGTCGGTTCGAGTCCTGTTCAGCGACTCTGCAGCTTCAAAAGCGTCTAGAATTTTGGCTGCCTCCGCCGGTCTTCTGGCCCACTGTGGGCGGGCCGACTTTCCCGAGAAATGGGAGGCGAAATCTCTATGAAATTTGCGGCCGCCGGCCGATCCCCGGCCCAGCGCTCGCTGGCACTGCTCTCTCTCTCTCTCTCTCTCCCCCTCTCGCGGCAACGCCAGCAACGGCAGTCCCGGGAACATTTTTTACTCGGCGAACCGTATATTTGGGCCGCACCTTCGGGGCGCACATAGAAATGAGGTCAGGATGGAGGCAGGCTCAGGCCCGGCTTGCACATGAGAGGTAGCCACGCCCCGCCCCGCCACGCCCCGCCAGCCACGCCCCGCCACGCCACGCCCCGCCCCGCCCCGCCTCGCCCCGCCACGCCACGCCTCGCCACGCCCGGCCAGCCACCCCGGGATCGAATAAATTTGGTGTTCAAGGAACACGGGGCGGCGGCGCCACGGCAGTGCGGCGCCAGGCCCGAATTCCCGCAAGTGCTGCGTGGAATATTTGGGGCGCCCGCCGGCCGCGCTGCGTGGCGCCGCGTACGCGGAGCATGCGTATTACCGGAAAGCATTGTAGCTCACCGCGAACCGTCAAGAGTCGCTTTGACTCTCCTGAAGGAAGCCGCGTACGCCGAGCATGCGTCTTACCGGGAAGCATTGTAGCTTTCCGCGAACCGTCAAGAGTCGCTTTGACTCTCCTGAAGGAAGCCGCGCGCTGTGCCGCTGCGGTGCTGCGGGCTGGGGCGAGTTCCCGGAAGCAAGCCTGGGAGTGGCCTGGAGCGGCCACTCTGGAAGCGTGCTGGAGCGGGCCGCGGCGGGCTTGAAAGCGTGCCGGCCGGTTATCTTGACAAGTTATGCGACGTCTGTCAGCGCGGTATGTACACTTGACCTTATCGCGAGCCAAGTTTGCGTTCTGTTCCGCTGGGGCGGCGCGGTGGGCCGCGGTTGGTCACGCCACGCCGTGAGTGAGCACCGCGAGTTTGCAAACTACTGCTTACACCGGCCGCGCGGGCCCGCGGGGTGGCCGACCTGCGCCGCCCCGCCCCGCACCCCTCGCCGGTCTCTGCGGCCGCGCCGAAGTGCCTCGAAATAAAATATTGAGCCGTATAAGTCGACGGGCTGGGGCTGATTTTCACGCCTTTGAATCACTCGGGATGCGCCCGCCCGCCGCACGCGCACGCCACCCTAGCGCCTCGCCGCGCCCAGTGCCGGTGCAGGGTGATTCCCCACTCCCCTCGAGATGGGCGCGCTCCTCCCGAGGGCGCCTCGCCTCGCCTCGCCGCGCCTCCGCGCGCAAAGGCCTGCCTATGCATATGAGGAGTCGGCGGCGGTGACTTTTCATTTATTTTATTTGACTGGCGCAGCAATGTGCACATGGCTTGTAATTCGCGGTGAAGGAGGGGCTGGCGGGGCTGGCGGGGCTGGCGGGGCTGGCGGGGCTGGCGGGGCTGGCGCGGGGCTGGCAGCACGCCGTCGACGCACAGTGGGCCAGAAGACCGGTGGAGGCGGACAAAACTCTAGACGCGTTTTGAGCTCCGGAGTCATTATGCGACTCGAACCGAACGTGTGACCCCACCAATGGAATGCTCTCCGAACGAGGAATCCATCGGTGGGGTCACACGTTCGGTTCGAGCCCCATTTAGTGACTCTGGAGCTCAAAACGCGTCTTGAGTTTTGGCCGCCTCCACCGGTCTTCTGGCCCACTGTGCGACGCGACGCCGTCACCTGCCCGACGATGTGCAGCCGCAAGGCCCCGCCCCGACGACCCGGGGCGTCTTTTAGAACTCGAATCAGACACGTGTACGGACCGACAGATTTCTTGTCTAAAAGGCAATCAATTTGTACCGCGTCATGTGTTCGATCCGAGTCCCGTTTGGAGACAACGAGCTGAAAATGAGTCCGAGTCGCGTGTCTGCAGGACGTACCTCCCTGCCGCGGTGCTGCCGCGCACTCCGCGCACTCCGCGGGGCTTCCGGTCGGCCGCCGCGCCGCCCGCCTGCAAGTCGTCCCTCGAGGAGCACGGCGATGACGTGGGGCGCGATGAACGGCGTCGAGGAGCGCGCCGCTCACATCGATTTGGCAGTGGCGTGGCCGCGCACGCCGCGCGTCGGGCTGGCTGGTCTCGAGTCGTCCGCGGATTGGCCACGCCGTGCACCGCCTGCACCGCCTCCCTCGGATCGAATCAGACAAAACGCGGCCTCGCCCGCGGCTTCCTGTGCTTCTTGCCTTCCTTCCCCTTCCGCAAGAAGGGCGCGGTCACTGCAGCACGCGCGCCGCCGTCCAGGATGACGACTGGCTTTTAGTGCCGCGGGGAAAAAAGTTGGCGGTATCGGACGGCGTCTCGAGTCATTATCGCGGTGCTAACTGCGATGCTGGCGATACGGGCCGCGCGCCGCCACGCCACGCCACGCCACACCACGCCGCGCGCCGCCACGCCACGCCACGCCACGCCACACCACGCCGCGCCACGCCACGCCGCGCCACGCCACGCCATGCCACGCCACGCCACGCCCCCAGAGCAAACATCAGGCCGATCGACGGGACGCCGACGACGCCACCCCAGAGGCAGCGCTAGGCAGACATGACTTTGGACACGCATCAGCTGCACACGAACCAAGGCCACGGTGGAACCACCACTGGATTTCCTCGTTCGGAGTTCAAAGAGCGACCTTTTTGTGGTGCTTGATTTGATGCGGATGCGAGTCGCATGAACTCAGAGCTCAGACGGCGCCCGGACCAGGCAGGGCCCGCCGACGCCGGCCTCCAGGCCCAGGCCCACGGTGCGCTCTCGTGAATGGAAGTCGCGGACGGGGCTCGCCTGCCCCGCCTGCCCCGCCTGCCCCGCCTGCCCCGCCTGCCCGCCTCCCCCGCCTGCCCCGCCTGCCCCGCCTGCCCCGCCTGCCCCGCCTGCCCCGCCTGCCCCGCCTGCCCCGCCTGCCCCGCCTGCCCCGCCTGCCCCGCCTGCCCCGCCTGCCCCGCCTGCCCCGCCTGCCCCGCCTGCCCCGCCTGCCCCGCCTGCCCCGCCTGCCCCGCCTGCCCCGCCTGCCCCGCCTGCCCCGCCTGCCCCGCCTGCCCCGCCTGCCCCGCCTGCCCCGCCTGCCCCGCCTGCCCCGCCTGCCCCGCCTGCCCCGCCTGCCCCGCCTGCCCCGCCTGCCCCGCCTGCCCCGCCTGCCCCGCCTGCCCCGCCTGCCCCGCCTGCCCCGCCTGCTTCGGCTGCTTCGGCTCCGAGGCGGACCGCAAAATACAGAAACGAAAATCTGAGTCGGCGGAGGTGGAGCGGATAAAAGGAGGCACGGCAGAAGCTCTCTCGGTCCTCATCGCTTCTCTGATCATTTGGGGATGTCAGGATAAAGGACCGGGGATCGGGGGAGTGGGCGGGGGGGGGGGAGAAAGTAGAAAGGATGAGGTCCCTCCGTAGGAGAGGTCTCTCTACGCGAGAGGAGAGAGAGAGAGAGAGGAAGAGAGAGTGCCTCTCCTCGTCTGCCTCGCGCACCGCGAGATAGATTCAGTTTCATATTCCGAGTGACGGGCGGGACACACCGTCCAACTGCAATATCCCGTCAGGCCGCGGCGGCGCGGCACTCACCTGGATGCTGGCTCGGCTCCGCACCGCTCCGCACACAGCGCGGCCCAGCAGTGTATGCACGCGGCGCACGTCACCCCGACCCGGTATTTGAAGAGCGGCCGCGCGGCGGGGAGAGGAGGGGAGGGGATGGGAGGGGAGGGGACGCCCGCCCCGCCCAGGGCACGCCGTGCCAGGGCTGTGCGCCTACACCGCGAGGAGGTGCGGCGCGGAGACGACACGCCCGGCCCACAGTGCGCCAGAAGACCGGTGGAGGCGGCCAAAACTCTAGACGCGTTTTGAGCTCCAGAGTCGCTAAACAGGACTCGAACCAAGCGTGTGACCCCACCAATGGATTCCTTGTTCGGAGAGCAATCCATTGGTGGGGTCACACGCTTGGTTCGAGTCCTGTTTAGCGACTCTGGAGCTCAAAACACGTCTAGAGTTTTGGCCGCCTCCACCGGTCTTCTGGCCCACTGTGCGGCCCGCTTGTTCCGCCCAAGAGCTTGAGCGACGTGCGCGGCTCTGCTTGCCGAAAAAAAGAAATTGTCGCCTGTTTCCTTGTTGTCAGCAGCTGATTTTTTCGTGTTTTTGTTTTCACATCGTGGAGGTTTTTCGGCCGTGCAGACGGCACGGCGCGCGGCAATATACGGGGCGGGCGAGGCGCGGCGGAATGCGCTCACGTAATTCTCGGACTCGTTGAAGTGAAGATGAAAGTACGAGAAAAATGGGTGAGGGACGGAGAGAGGCGAAGACGGAGACAGTGGAACGCAAGGGCGGAGGGGGAGAAAGAGGCGGCGGAAAAGACAAATACGAGAAACGTAGCCAACTAGGCCCCGGGTTGCGTCTCGGCGCCTCGCCGTGCCGCACGTGGCTCGCTCTGTCACGTGCGCAACGGCCGTCGGGAGAAGCTCTGCGGGGCCGGCCGGGGTGCGGGGCTTCGGGCTCGTCCGCGACGACGTCCGCGACGACGTCCAGGCCAGCAAGACCTTGATTGCTATGGATGTGCTTCCCGCCGCACCGCGCCGCGACAATTGCCCGAGACCTGGTGGCACCCGCCACCTAATCGCCTTGCCGCCTCCAGGTGGTGCAACGAGGCGCCCGGGTGGGGCTGCGGGACGCGGAGACGAGGAAGAGTATTGGGTCTCCAAGAGGCTCCGACGACGACGCGCTCCGGGGACGTCCGGGCCCCGTTTCGCCCGCCGCCGTTGTTCTGCTGCCTAATGCCCCCATTGTGTTGACGTCGCCGAGCAGTCCATTATTTTGTGCAGGGCTGCTCCGGATAGGGTTAGGCGCCGCCCCCGCCTTGGCCGCCTTGGCCGCCTTGGCCCTGACCCCATCAATATCAGCTTTTTATTTTATTTTATTTTTTTCTGCGCGCGGCCAGCGCGGCCCTGATGCTGACGCGCGCAATGATGGATCGCGTGCGGGGCGGGGCGGGGCGGGGCGGGGTGCGGACCATCTCCAGGCACTAGACGGCGGCGCCCGGATATAGCGCCGCCAGGGCGAGCAGGGCGAGGTCGTCCAGGACCGCTTGGCTTTTTCGCGCCATTCATTACGGGCCGCGCGGAGCCTCGGAGCCGCTCGACGATCGGAGGGTTGCCGATAATGAGTGCGGGGCGGGGCGGGGCGGACGAGAGGCACTTCTCCGCCAGGAGGACAGGACGGCGGCGCCACGACGAGGACCCCGCGCGGTTTTATTTTTATTTTTTTTCTCGCCGCCGCGTGTTTTCTCCTGCCCATCCAGCGGCACTCCAGCGCGCCACGTGCTTCTTCGCCGCCTGCGGCTTCGGCACTGCCAGGACGACGACGACGACGACGGGGAGGAGGAAAAAAACGGCGATGTGTCGCAGTGGAGGCTGAAGTACTTCCCCGTGTCGTTGCGTGTAGTCTGCGCGACATCGGCTTTCCAGGAGAAAGCTGCGTGAAGTCCGGAAGTGTGTGAGTGAGGTTTGAGTGCGCCTGTGTGTGCAGTGCGCGCGCTCGCACTGAGTGTATGCCGTATGGGAAAGCCCCCCCCCCCCCCCCCCCGCCCGCTCCGCGGCCCCGCGCGCCTTATAACGACGACAACTCCACACTCGCCCTCCTTTTCGTCAGAGTGGCAAGTTTCCTTTCGGGGCGC
>NW_023144632.1:17343261-17353381 GCF_012932325.1 Thrips palmi
CCTGTCGCGTAGGCAACACGCCGACAGCCGTGCGGGCAGGTAGCCTACCTGCGCGGCGCGCTGGCTCCGACTCGCCGCACACAGGCACTGTTCCCTGTCCCTGTCCGTCGCTGCTGCAGCGGTGGCAGTGGCGTGGCCGTGCAGTCGGTGCAGCCCGCCCGCGGTCCCGCCCCGCCGCAGCACGTGCAGCACGAGGAATGCGCGGGAACGCGCCATGATTTGCTTTTGTAGCCTTTTCGCTATTTGATGGGAGAGCGCGCGACGGGTTCCTGCTGGCGTCATCCATCACCTCGGGGGCCTCACCCCACCCCGTCCCGCCCCCGCGGTGGCATTGTGGGGCCAGGCCCGGCCCTGCAGGCCCCGGCAGGCGGCAGGGGGCCGGCCGAGCAGCGCTCATCCCATTCCACCCCACCCCATCCCCGTCCCCGCGCCGCCGCCGCGCCGCCGTCAGCGTCAGCCAGGTGCTGCTGGCGGGCTGGGTGGCGGGCTGGGTGGCCCCGCGGGGAGGGCGTAATCTGTCACCACAACGCCACTGTGACAATATTTTGACACTGCCGGGGGATGCCTGCCAGCGGCACGGGGAATATGGCTTTGGGTGGCGGCTGGGCGCGCCGCGGGGGGATGGAGGTGCGCTGGTGGCGCGGAATCGCACGTACCCGCACGCACACACACGCACACACACGCACACGCACGCACACACACACAAACACACGTCTACACGCGCGCGCTGGGAGCGGCGCGTGCTCACGGCCGTGATGCGTATTGGAATAAAGCAGGAACGGCGTCGCTGTGTCGCTGTCGCGGGCATTACGCCGCGGGCACGTCGCGCCGCCCTGCCCGGGGAACATCACGCCGGGGATGGAGGTGTCGAGGGCAGCCCATCACGTCGCCGTGGCCGCGCCGTGGCCGCGCACCGGCAGCAGCCGTTCGTGGCCGCCTCCTCCCCCGAGAGCCGCCGGCCGTACCGCCGGGCCGGCTGTGTCGTCGTTACGTCAATTTTCTGGTGGCTGCCTCCGCGGCACTCCCTGGGCAGGTCCGCTGCTCCGCGCCCCGCTGCGGCGCGGCGGCGGCGGCGCTGCCCACCAGGTCAACGACCGCCTGGAATAGGACGGAGGGCGGCGCGGGGGCGGCGCGCAGGGCTGCGCTGGGTGGAGGGCCAGAAAAAAGTGTGAAATCTGGCGGCCCGCCCCCGCAGCACCGCCCAGCAGCGCCCGCAGTGTTGTCTTGTTGAGCCCCGCAGTTGCCATTGCGCCCCCGCTGACCCCCCCCCCCCTCCCCACCTTCCCCGCCCCTCCTGCCTCCGGGGCTTTGGCGAGGTCCCCGTCCGCCAAACAGCCGTCTCGCCACGCCCGCCACGCCCCGCCACGCCCGCCACGCCCCGCCACGCCCCGCCCCGCCACGCCCCGCCACGCCCCGCCACGCCACGCCCCGCCACGCCACGCCCCGCCACGCCCCGCCACGCCACGCCCCGCCCCGCCACGCCGCCCCGCCGGCAGCGTCATTCGGCAATCCGAAGCCAGGCCGCGCCAGATGGATCGGGGGGCAGGGGTTGGGGGCGAACGGACGGGGGCAGGGCTCTACTGTTATGTCTACAGTACGGCGAGCACTGCCCGGCAGAGGACACAAATGAATTGAGCCCGCCAAGATCCGCGCGGCGAGTCCGACCGGCCGGGGCGGTGGTGGTCGTGTCCGATCTGGCGCGACAGCGGGGAGGGGGTGGGGGTTGTCTCTCTTTTCTCGTCCGTTCGCAAAATGGTCCCCCCCCCCCCCCAACGTCCTCTCTTATCTCGAAGCTTTTCTCGCAGTGCTCTCCTTTCGCTCGCCGTGGCAGCGCATTCACGTAAATTGCGTGGCCATTGTGCCGCTTTTATGCCATTAAAGAGCAGGCGCAGAAAAGGGGGGGGAGGAGAGGGGGGCTGCAGGTAGCCTGTTTGTGGTGAGCCGTGAGATGAGTTTTTCCGAGCCGCTGATGTGTTCACTTCAGCAGGCGGGCCCCGGGCCCCGCCGGTGACGGGGTGTGGTTCCCCAGTCCCCCCCCCCTCCCCGGCCGCGTCGCTCCACCTCGTCGCCTCGTCGCCCGCAGCGCCGATAAGTCCGCGGGGGACGGGTGGGTGACGCCGCAACGCGACGCGACGTGACGCGATGCCTGCATGCAGCGGGCCTGTCCCGGTGCGAGCGGTGCCTCGTCCGTCACTCTGTCTCTCTCGCACCCTGTCGAAACGCTCTCCGAGTGCGAGAGAGACAGCGAACCGCGTTCGTCATCAGTCAGTGGACCGGCAACGCGGCACTGCGACGGGGTGGTGGTATGGCGAAAGAGAGAGAGGGGGGGGGCGTAAACTTCGCCAAAGTCATGCACGCAAACAATTATAATGCATTCACTACAGTCAACCGTTCGAACGGGCTTTTTGCCAACATTTAGGCAGTCATTGACTTAAATTCCGGTACAGTGCACGCCTTTTGGGTGCTGCTGCCCCCTCGGCCAGAGGAGTGTCGGGCCCTGTCGGGTGGAGGGGGCAGCAAGTGGTTGGTTACTCGGGGCCCCACCCCGCCGCCGCGGGCATCGGGGTTGCGTTGAGCGCTGGACTGCACCTGCTTAACCCGATTCCGCACGTTATTCGAGCTCCCCTGCCCCCTATGGGGGCCGGTGGAGGGTCGCCTCGCGCCCCACCAGCGCCAACGCCAACCCGTCGGCGTCGGCCCCGGCCCCCCGGCCCCGGCCCCCCGGCCCCGGCCCCGCCACTGGAAGAAGGCCGCGCGGCCCTCGTCGGGGCGTGCGCCGCGGCGATTAGTGTCCGGGATGAAAATTAGTTCCTCCTCGTTCCTACCCCCCCCCCCCCCCCCCTGTGGTTGTGGTCATTCGCGGCGTGGCGCCGAATGGAGGAGGTTCGTGACGCGACGCGGCGCGCGGCGCCATGCAGTCGCAGGCGGGGCGGGGACGGGGGACCGCGGCGAGGGCTGAGCGGGTCACGGAATTTCCAATCGAGTCGAATCTGCTCAGCTCGACTCGAATTGAATCTTCAACAAAATTGGCGAGTCGAATTCCCAAAAAAGTTTAGATTCGACTCTAATTTCTCAGTTTATGACGACGAAGTAGGCGTTTTTGCGAACGGAAATTATTCGGTGCTGATTCGATCATCCGAGTTGTTCGGTTTCCAATCGACTGTATTGGAAAATGAATCGAATTGAATCAGAGCCGATTCGATTTTGGTTTCGAACAGGGCGGGCTGCGGGGCCCTCCGCGCGGTGGGGCGGGGCGTGGTGGGGCGCTGCAGGGCGGCGCGGCGCGATGCAATTGAGATACGACTGCGGTCGATGCTTCGCACCGCTCCGCGCTCCGCACGCAACGCTCGCCTCATTACCCGCTCACAATAAGGAAACGATCAAATCAGAGTCGGGCGAAAGGCGAAGCGGCAAAGCAGCGCGGAGCCAGGGGATGGAATAATTAGATCGCAGCGGGCCGCCCTGCGCGGTGCCGTGCGCGGTCCGTGGGCCGGCCGGCCGGCCTGGGCCGTGGGGCGAGCCGGCGGTCGAAACAAACAACCCCCCGCCGGACTTGTTGCGATTACGACCCGACAAACTTCAACGGTGTGGCCGGGCAGGCCGTTCAGGCAGTGCAGGCCGCGCACTGCAGTGGTCGTTTCGTCCTAAATCCCGCGTCAACTTTGGCGGCGCGGCCGAGGCGAGGCCGCCGCGCGGCACGACAACAGGTCGCCGAGGATGGAAGCCAACTTGGAACGGCCTCGGCCACCGCGCCGCTGCCGGCACGACTACACTGTAAAAAAATTCCATACTTTTGTACGGAAATGGTACAGAAAAATATAGTACGGAGGTACGGAGAAAAGTACGGAACGTTCCGTACTTGCTCCATGTGAACCCATGTAAATGGGTACGGAAAAAAAGGTACGGAACGTTCCGTAGTTGGCAAGTACGGACGGTCCAGGCAAATTATTGACCAGACATGTTCCGTACTTTTTCCGTACTTTTTTTTCTCACAGTGTAGGCCCGACGCGACGCGTCCCTCGTTCCAATTAAAGTCATCCTCCTTTTCGGTAATGAGCGCGTGCCGTGCCGTGTCCAGCCCAGCAGGGTGCCTGTCGTGGAGAATGTCAGGGCCGGAGCCACCTTTGGAGCTGTCTTTAGGCACGACCTCGCTGCCGGCGCCCAAAGTTCGGCTCCTTGTCTCGAGTCCAGCGCAAATCACCACTTGGCTTTCATGGAGTGATCTGGGCCCGAAAAATTTTGTTCGCACCTCAATTTGACAAAATTGCACTTCGGTCACCGGGCATGAGGAGGGGAAGGAAAATAAATGTGCTTTGATGTGCTTTGAGCAGATTCTATGGTTCAAGAAAAGCGACGCGTTTTGCCGGACCGCTGCCCTCGTCTTGACTATCCTGCTCACCGCCGCGTCCGTCTGCAGGCGGAGGCACGAGTCGCTCAGGCGGCGCTCGGCCGGCTCGGCCACGGCACTGCCCGGCCGTTTCCCCGCTCGGGCCGAGGCTCGGGGCTCCGCGTCGCGTTTTCATTACCCACTCGCGTTTTACGCTCCACTTTACCCCCGTGCGATAAGCACTTCCTGCGCTCCCCTCCTCCCTTCTATTTCGTGCTTTTTCCGGACATACTTTCTTTTTTACCCTCAAAGGAGACGCTGACACACTTTTAGGTATGTTGCAGAGTCTATATACTTGACCCCCCTTTTTGCGTTTGCTGCGCCTGCTGCGCCTGCTGCCGCTGGGATGCACAGTGGGTCAGAGGACCGGCGAAGGCGGCAAAAATTCTAGACGCGTTTGTAGCTCCAGAGTCGCTAAATGGGACTCAAACCGAACGTGTGACCCCACCAATGGATTCCTCGTTTGGAGAGCAATCCATTGGTGGGGTCGCACGTTCGGTTCGAGTCCTGTTTAGCGACTCTGGAGCTCGAAACGCGTCTGGAGTTTTTGCCGCCTCCACCGATCGTCTGGCCCACTGCGGGAAGGCGAAGCGCCTCCCCCTCCTGCTCCTTCGTCTTCGTCCCGGTCCCGGCCGTCTTGCCTTGAGCTCGGCTCAGAGGATAGAGGCGGGCTGCCGGGCGCCGCGCCGTAAAATTCGCGGATAACTCTGTTCGGCGGGGCGCTTACGCCGTAAGCCGTGCCCGTGCGTCCGCACTGGCAGGCCGCTGCGGCAGGTGCGCCCCGCGAGTGAGCGCGCGCGTGTGTTTGTGTGTGTGTGTGTGTGTGTGTGTGTGTGTGTGTGTGTGTGTGTGTGTGTGTGTGTGTGTGTGTGTGTGTGTGTGAGGGAGGGAGGGAGGGAGGAAGCGCTTCTAAAAGAGGACTTGTCGAGTCAGTGGATGATCAGAGCTGAGACTCTTGACTCTGCGACGCTGCCGACTGCACTGGGCAGTTGGACGATTCCCAGCCGTTTCTTGCGCGGTCTCCACGACGGCATGCTCCAGCGGTCGCGGCCAAAGCGAAGCGAAGCGCGCTAGGCCTGGGCGATTAATCGAATAATCGAAAATAATCGCGATTATTTTGTTAATCGTCCGATTATTTCAAACCCCCGATTAGTGGTTCGGTAATCGAAGGATTGACCGATTATTTAACGATGATCGATTATCGATTAATCGTCTCATTATCGGATATTCTATGCATCACCTGTTCAAATTCTGAGCGGAAAAGTCTTGCAAAGTTTTCAGTTAACGCACGAAAAAGCTGTCTCAGACACTCGAGGTTGCGCCAATGGTTTTCCTATCCTCTTATTACATGCTATTTTCAAAATAGTACGAGTATTAACCTTTGTTTGTCAATTTCCAAATAATCGGTTTCCCCCGATTAATCGTTGATTTTCGATTAATCGTGTACGTTTTCGATTACCGATTACCGAACTGCTAATCGACACCAATCGCGATTATTTTATTCATCGGCCGATTACGATTACAACCAATAATCGCCCAGGCCTAAAGCGCGCTGTGGTGTGTGCGGAGAGGAAAGCTGTTGAACTGTCGCGGCGCGTGTCCCGCTGCAGTAGTTACTGACCTGTCCTTTCCCTTGTTCCAGGTGAGGCTGACACGACGCCGCTGTCCGGCGCTACATGGAGGACGCGTACGAGGAAGTGGGTCGCCGGCCTTGTGCGGCTGTCACCGCCATCGGAGCGGCCTTGCTTTGCGCAATTTATGACTGATCCCGTGTCTCTCCCCCTCCCTCCCTCCTCCCTCCCTCCCTCCTCCCTCCCTCCCTCCTTCCCTCCCTCCCTTCCTCCCTCCCTCCCTCCTTCCCTCCCTCCCTCCCTCCCTCCCTCCCTCCGCATTCCTCTTTTGCCTCTGTTCCCCTTACGCTAAACCAGGCCTGGCTGCGCGCCGCGCCGCCGCGGTGCAGTCTTCGCCGCGAGGAGAGAGGCGCACTTCCCTCACCACTGGGACGGGCCCCCTGCCACTAATCTCCCCGGGAGCCCCGAATCAGAAGCCCGTTTAAAGGCCTGCCGCCCCCGCCCCGCCTCGCCCTGCCTCGCCCTGCCTCGCCTCGCCCCGCCCTGCCTTGCCCCGCCTCGCCCCGCCCCACCCCGCCCTGCCTCGCCCTGCCTCACCCCGCCCCGCCCTGCCTCGCCCCGCCTCGCCCCGCCCCGCCCTGCCTCGCCCCGCCCCGCCTCGCCCCGCCCCGCCCTGCCCCGCCCCGCCCCGCCCCGCCCCGCGCCCGGAAGAGGGGGCTGGGGGCGGGCCGCGGGGATGACCGACCATGGCCGGCGGGGGGAGCGGAGGGAAGTGGAAATTTGCGAGCACTTTGGTTGTTCGCCATCTCGCTACCCCAAAAAAAGAAAGGAAAAAGTATACCGTAAATATCTCAAGCATTAAAAAAAGGGGAGAAGGCGAGAGTGGTGAGAGCAGGTGAGCAGAAAGTGTATCCGTCAAAGAGCGCGGAGGCGAGGCGGGGCGGTTTACGAGGCTCTGCAGCGGGGCCGGGCCGGGCCGGGCCGACGTGGCCAATCAAGCAGAGTCATGTTGCGACAAAGGAAAAAAAGCAGGGGGAGGGGGTTTAAGAGCATTTTTGCGTCTCATGTCAATGGACTCAGTGTACGCGGCCGTTCGGCGGGAGAAAGGAGGATGTGCTGCGAGGGCGGAGAAGGGTGGCTTTGTCGGCCCGCGAATCCATCACCGCGGGGGAGGAACAGAGAGGGAAGGGTTTCTCCCCGTGACGTGAGGCAGCGAGAGCAGCGAGAGCAGCGCGAGCAGCGAAAGCTCCAGCCCGCGTCAACCGGTCGCTAAGGCGGACCCGTGATGGAAGCCTTAGTTCTCTGTAATCCACCGGCGCCATCATGGGTTCGATTCGAGTCCAACCTGGAGACTGCGGACGAGTCCGCCTGCCACCCGCACTCAGGTGGCGGTTGCTGCTGTCGCCTTGCCCCACAATGGGCCAGAAGCCGGCGGAGGCGGCCAAAACTCTAGACGCGTTTTGAGCTCCAGAGTCACTAAATGGGACTCGAACCGAACGTGTGACCCCTCTCTCTGCTCTCCAAACGAAGAATCCATTGGTGGGGTCACACGTTCGGTTCGAGTCCCATTTAGCGACTCTGGAGCTCAAAACGGGTCTAGAGTTTTTGCCGCCTCCACCGGCTTCTGGCCCACTGTGCGCCCTTTTTTCCGGGCGAGGTGTCGTCGGGGTGTCGGCCCGCTTGGCCGCGTCGTCGCGTCCAAAGGCCTCCCCTCCTCCCCCCGCCCCCGCAGGTGAATGGCAGCGCGGCATCGCATTCGTCTCCGTGATTACCGGGCCGACGCGCCCAGCAGCCCCCGGCAGGTCTTTCATTCAAAGGACGGCGCCGTGCCCCGTGCCGGTCTGCGCGTTGTGCGCGCTGCGGGCTGCGCCCTGGCTGTGCCCGGCTCGGGTCGCGAAATCCCTTAATTAATAACCCCTCCCCCTCCCCTTGGCAAATCCGTGCGCGTCGGGCCGGCGTGACAGCCGGAAGAGACGAGGGCCACGCCGCGCTGCCACCCTGGGCACCACCCTGGCACGGCGCGCTGCACCGCGGGGCGCTGGCGACCATTAGCCGCGCGGACGTGCGTCATTACGGGCAGCGCACGCCGCTCAGGTGACACCGTCGCCGTGGCTGTCGGGCGCCGTCAGGGACGCCGTCAGGGACGCCGTCAGGGACGCCGTCAGGGACGCCGTCAGGGACGCCGTCAGGGACGCCGTTGTCGTCGGCGGTGGGCCGGGCTCCTCCAGGCTCCAATCCAATCAGGCCCCTGGTGGTCTTGGGTGATAGCAAGGAGCGGTGCAGTGGGTCAGAAGACCGGTGGAGGCGGCCAAAACTCTAGAGACGCGTTTTGACCTCCAGAGTCGCTGAATGGGACACAATCCGAACGTGTGACCCTCACCAATAGATTGCTCTCAGAACGAGGAATCCATTGGCGGGGTCACACGTTCGGTTCGAGTCCCAGTTAGCGACTCTGGAGCTCAAAACGCGTCTAGAATTGTTGCCACCTCCCCGGTCTTCTGGCCCACTGTGCGGTGCGCGTGACCTGGTCAGAGACCCGCAAGTAACCGGCTGCCTGGCGGCCTGGCGGCCCCGGCCGGTTGGGCTGGCTGCGGGGGCTGCTGCGAAGCGAAAGGCCCCTCGCCTGTCCTGCAGCCTCGCGCCTCGCGTCGCTGCCATTGTCACGCGGCCCCCGTGGCTTGGCTGCGCCTGGCCTAGCCTCGCCCCGGGCTGCCCGGGCAATCTCGACGTCCTCCCCCATCCCCTCTGCGGCCGGCCGCAGCTTCGGCTTGACTGCGCGCGCTGCGCGCTGCTCGGCCCAGTGGCGTGCTGGCTGTCGGCCTTGGGCCAGCGGCGTAGCGGCCTAGCGTGATGAGGCAGGCCAGCCCTCGTAAAATGGCCTTAATTAAATTTAAAAAATGTTATATTAAATCTTTATTAAGTTTTCATTAATATTTAACAAATACCAGTTTTATAAAATTTAATTAACTTTAATGAAGTTTCTTATTAACTTTTGTTAAGGGCCCGTTAATAAGGCCAGATTGGTGAAGCAGCTACCAATGATGCATCCAGGTAGCACGTCATAGGCTCTTTCCGTTAACAAAAACTAGTTAAATATTGTTAAAATTAACAAGTTTTAATTCAATTTTTTGGTTTTTATTAAAATCTTTTAATAAAATCCCTTGTTAAAGTTAAAGTAATTTAATTAAAGAAGTTTTGATTAAAATCGGGCAACGTTTGAACTGGTTCGAAAACTTCGGATGGATGTTCGACAGAGACCCTCAGGCTGGTTCAGATCCCCCTAGACACCTGCCTAGAGGGTCCAAGTCAAAAATTAGAAGACCGGACTCCTCTGAGCGCGACTGGTTGAGAAGGATCCGCCTGCGCACCTTATGCTAGCGGCTATGCTAGTGAACTCCGCGAGCTAAGGGATTGAAGTAGACGGCAGCGCCATCTAGCGGCATACAAGTTTTTATTAAATTTAATTAAATCTTGCATTCATAGGACTGACTTAACATTATCGTATTTATTGCCTTGAAAAGCGCGTGCTTGATGTCGATGCTCAATTAATGGAAGCTAGTCCCTTTCCTCGCTTTTGTCCCGTTCAATTCACGCTGTTCACGAAGACAAGCCTCTAAACTTATTGACATGATTAAATTAGATCGTAACATAATCCGTTAACTTAATCCAGGGCAAGTGTTCACTTTAATCAAAGAAGTCTTTAATTTAGGAACATCCGTAACAAACTCAAATTAAACACCGAACTAATCTTAACAAGACCGTCCAATGTTGTTAAAGTTAATAACAAACGAGTTTAATAAAGAAATATTTTTAACAAACATTAATGTAAGGTTCAAATTAAATTTTGTTAGATCATTTTTTTAATAAATCCAACTTATAAATTTTTGTTAAACACGGCAATTTAACAAAAGAAGTTTAATTAAAGTAGACGATTTAATTAAAAGTTGATTACTCTTAACAAAACTTTAACAAAAATTTTATAAAATTTAATTTAACGTTTTTACGAGGGAGTCCGTGCGCTCCGTCGCGCCGCCACGAGAGGGCGCTGCTGGCTCCACCGCTGGCCGCGGGGCGGGACGCGGGGCGGGACGCGGGGCGGGACGCGGGGCGGGACGCGGGGCGGGCGCGGGCGGGACGCGGGGCGGGACGCGGGCGGGCCCTT